>NC_056735.1:791569250-791639250 GCF_019279795.1 Protopterus annectens
CTAACAACTTATTAGTGTACACAATCGTATACAAGCACCAGAAAAATGTACAGAACTAATAGATACTCTGCAGCACTACTCTCCAGGTACAGAGCACTGCATAACCAAAAAACTCTTACTAAATCACAACAAAATCTAATAACTCATATTGTGACTCAGTATATGAATCTAAACTCTGGAACAACATTCCAACATAAATAACGTGGAACATAAAACTTTACAGCTTCAGTCTCTTAAACAATACCTAAACCATATGTGGTTGTGCACATACTCCTCACCTGGATAACTCCATCCTTTTAACTTATGTTCCCTAACCCATTTTAACCTGTACCTACTTCTACACAACAAGTTTTCTAAGGCTTCTCCTCAATTACATTCCTATCTTAATCTTCACTTTACATTTCAGTTTTTTTCTGACCTTCCTACTTTATTATTTTCTTCAAATATGTTTCATCACTGTCTTAAAAGTGGGTTGCATGTAATATGTATGTCTCAACCTCTCTCTCTCTCTCTCTCTCTCCCTTCTAGCTTTCATTATTATTTACTTGCATTCCAACTCACACCCCTAACCTCAGTTTTATTTATTCCGAACATCTATTCTCTAACCATCATTATTCATGACTTATTAGTAATAACTCATTTCTGCTTGTTACATATATTGCACATGAACTGCTCACATACTAAATGTTTCATACTATGCATTTAGTACAATGTACAATGTCCCCATAGAGTAAATACCTGTTTTATCTTTGTTTAGTTAGTATCACAACAGAACAGTTGCCTGTTTGCATCTACATTTCTTAGGAACTATCTATGAAATATGTATTTGAAAATAATTTGTTCTGTCATGAGTATCCTAAATGTATCATTTGAATTTACTCCACAGGCCTCCACTGAAAATGGGCTTGGTCCAGGTTACACTTTTCTGATTGACAAAGACAAATAAATAATGTAGTATGCATGTTTTGTGTGTCATATATGAGGTAAAGTTGGAAAAAGATGTTTTGCTAAAATGGAAATAAAATGAAGTATATGCCTAAAATTGTTAAAATTTGTGTGTCTGTATATGTTTATTGTCAGGAAAAATATATTTACAGCTCCTTCCTTCTTACATACCCCCTCACAATCCAATTACCTACTTGCCAAATACCACAGACTATTACACTGCAAACTACTAAAAACAAAGCTAAAGAAGTCACTTTACACCTTCCAAAAACATATAATTGAAAACTATCTTACACTACTCCATCTACTACAAGATGGTGATATACACCCCAACCCAGGCCCACAAACTACTACTATCAAAACACACACAAATCATATCATCCCCTTCTCTCCTTCTTCCACTACACCCTCTAACTTATTAACTCTGGCCCATCTCAACATACGCAGCATTTGTAACAAAATTAGCCAACTCCATGCCCTATTAGAAGTTCACAAATTTGATATACTATGCTTATCAGAAACTTGGCTAAAACCTGCAATTAAAGACATTGAAATTACCCCACCTGGATATAACATTTACAGATTAGATCGTACCTCCAGGAAGGGAGGTGGTGTAGCTATTCTATATAAAACATACTTGAAGCTTACCCTTCTTGACCTTACCTTCATTCAAAACGATAATGCTGAAATAATCTGCTCCAAAATTCAAATTAACACTACTAAAGCTATTAATATAATCTGTGCATATCTCCCCCCTGGAAATAACATCCCTACTTTAGAGCAACTTCTTGAACAACTCTCTAATAACCTCCCTCAAGAAACACTGCTCCTTGGGGACTTTAACATTGATTGGAAAACTTGTAACAATGTTAACCCTACTTCCCATATAAACCTTTATGGTTTCAAACAACTAATTGATAGCCCCACTAGAATAAACAATAAAAGTAAAAAGGAAACTACCTTAGACTGGATTCTTACAAACTCACCCCTACAAACCTACCATACTGGCATCCTTCCTGATGACCTCAGCGATCACTCACTTACCTATGTCATTAGATCTAAAACTAATGTAAACTTACCTACCTCTCACAGAACACTATATTCAAAAAAACAATTTAATCCTGAACAGTTTCAAACTGATCTGTCACTATATGACTGGTCCCCTCTTAGACACCTCTCACTGAACAATGCAGTTGAACATTTTAACTCTGCATTCCTTGCAATCTTAAATCAACATGCCCCGAGTCGTACCATTAGAACAAAGACCAAAACAGCACCTTGGCTAACCTCCAATACTAAACAAAAAATCAAACTTAGAAATAAAGCTTGGAAAACATGGCGCTCCTCTAGAAACCCAACAGATCATCAAACCTTTAGAGAGCTCAGAAACAACACCAAAAAAGCCATCCTTTCAGATAAGAAAAATTACTACTTTGAACTTCAGCAAACCACCAAAAAACAACCAAAAAAGTTCTGGTCTACCATTAATAATCTACTCACCCCAGGCAAAGTAGTTACACCACACCCACAGAATTTAGACCCTGATAATCCCTCTTTAATTGCCAATAACTTCAATACCTTCTTTACTACCTCCATACAAAGTCTAGCCAACTACCTATCTCCTGACTCATCCCAACTCCTCTTAAGGAACATCAACAACTCCCTACTTCCCCTTCAATTTCAACCCATACCTACCTCTTATATACAATCTCTCTTACAAAAACTTAAACCAACTACCCCCTCAGCAGACAAGCTTCCTGCAGAATTCCTGCAAATAGCAGCTAAAGCTATTGCTTATCCTGTTTCTATCCTAATAAACCGATCTATAAATGAAAGTACTTTTCCAGAAATCTGGAAAATATCACACATTATACCCTTACACAAAGGAGGTAAATCCACTGACCTCTCTAACTATCGCCCTATAGCGCTATTATCTCCTCTAGCCAAAATCATGGAAAAATGTATACACAAACAACTACTTAACCATCTCCTTCATAACAATCTACTAGCTAACACTCAGCATGGGTTCAGACCCTCACATAGTACCACCACTGCACTACTCTCATTTACCAACACCATCAACTCTAACCAACAACAACAAACTAACCTCTGCTCTTTTCCTAGACCTGTCAAAAGCCTTTGACATGGTCAACCACACACTTCTTCTACACATACTAAAATCCCTTGAATTGGCCTCCTCTTCCTTATCCTGGTTCTCATCCTATCTTGAAAACCGACAACAAGCAGTACTCTGGAAAAATTCTCTATCTACTCTACTGCCTATCTCTTTAGGTGTACCTCAAGGATCTATACTAGGCCCACTCCTATTCTCCATTTTATTAATGATCTCCAGTCATCTATCCAGAACACAACCTGCATTCAATATGCAGATGATTCTACCATTATATGCACAGCTTCCACTCAATCTGAACTCCAGTCACTGACACAATCTACCTTTTCATCAGTAGAACAGTGGTTCTCAAAAAGATGTCTTCTCCTGAACCCCAAGAAAACAAAACTGCTACTTTTCACCCCTACCCATAAATCTTCTCAACTTCACTTCACTGTTACTGCAAGTGACAACTCCGTCATCTCCCCTGATTCTACTACCAAACTGCTAGGTGTTACTATTGAGAATAATCTTAACTATGATTACCACATCAATAACACTATAAAAGCAGTTAATAAAAGATTGGTTCACTGTACAGAATTAAACCTTTCCTTACACCAGAAGCACGGACCACCTTAGCACAATCTCATCTCATCTCTACACTAATGTATGCTTCTTCTATCTACACTAATCTCTCTAAAAGCAACCTAAAGAAACTGACTACATCCTACCACAATATAGCTCGCTTTGCCACAGCATCCCAGTATAGAACTCACCACTGTCTCAACCTAAAACACTTACACTGGTTAGAACTTCCTAACAAGCTCAAATATCAACAACTCTTAATAACTCATAACATTTTGTACCAACCTTTAAAGACTCCTGCTCTTAATAACCTCCTAATCCCCTATAATAACTTGAAACAGCTGCGCTCCGCTGAAAAGCTACAGGTCAACACAACTAGAATTACAAATTCAGCAGGTAACTGCCTTTTCTCCAACTCAGTTGGCAAAATATGGAATAACCTCCCTCACACATCACCTCACTAGCCTCCTTTCCTCTTTTCAAAAAACAACTTCTTTTACATCTGAACAACTTTTGGCTCTGTTCCTGTACAAATCCAGGCTAATCTACTTTCTTCTTTCTTCTATTATATTCCCAGTTATCTAAATTGCAACCTTTCTCTAGTATATCAAAGGACCTAATTGTACTGTAATGAATTACTGTCTCTCTTAATATGTGGATAGTAATATGACTTTTTATTACTTGATCTAGACTGATATCTAAGCATTTTTGCTCAATGTATGTAACAAACGTAATTATTGTAAATGATTTAATTATTAATTTTTATAACCTTGTTTTATAACCTTGTTTTATCTTGGAGCTTTTCTCCCCGGGCCTCCACTGAAAATGGAAATTATCCAGTTGGACTAGCCCGGTCAACAAATGTAAAATAATATAAATAAATAAATAAAATAATACAGGAATACATTTACAAGAAAATAAATATTTTTGTTGTACACAGACATTTCACATTTTAAGTTATAGTAAACCTGCACCCCCCCCCCCACAGCAAAAAAAAAAAAAAAAAATTCTAGAACTATTCTTTTTGTAATATGTTTACAGTTTCACATTTGACAAGTAAGGGTCTAATGTTCAGTAGAAAAGGTATAAATATTTTGGAAGCAGTTCAACATAAGTAAAACTGAGAATGATCTAATGTTGTGGCAAATAATTGTGTTAGGAGTTGTGTATGGTGGGGTAGGGATATGTTGTTTATACCCTATATTTTCTTTATGAGGAACCTCTGAGGTTGATACAGTTGCTGTAAGTGCCTAGTCAAGTACATGTCAAATGCCATATTGTACTGAATTACTGGTCTAATTGGGCTGAGTACAGCAAGGCTATAATTTCCTTGGATCTGGATACCATTCCTTTCCAAGGTGTTAACACATGGGAAGGACATCTTCACTATTGTGGACACATGTCAGTCAAAGTTCAGGCTACTATCTCTCTGTATACTAAGATCTCTTACCTCTGGTTCTACACATAGGGGTGTGTTATTGATATTGGCATTTGCAGGAGAATTTGACTTCTCAAAGGGTATGATAATGCATTTTTTCACACTGTGTTTTAGGCCATGGTTCCGGTACCAATCCTAAAGGATATATAACATCATTGGGAATTCAGTGATTGCCCCCAACTTGCAGTTGTCAGCAAACTTTGTCATCCAGAGGCCTTTCACATTAGCCTTGACTTCAGAGAGATATATTCCAAACAGGAATGGTCCCAGCACTTAGCCCTGTAGCATATCACTAGTAAATGGCATCTTGCTGGATTTAGATTCGCCCGCTTTAACCATGTGCCTTGTCTATAAGCCAGCTTGCTATTCATGTGATGATGTAAGGATTTATGCTCAGTTTTGTGAGTTTATTTGTAATACTTGAGTGGGGAACTGTATAAAATGCCTTGGACAAGGTCAAGGTAGACAGTATATACTGCTTTATCTTCATACTTGGCATTAATGACGTTCTCAAAGAAATCCACCAGATTCAGCAGGCATGACCTTCCCTTGATAAAGCTAAATTTGGTCAGATCCAGTATTTGGAGGTTTCCTATGCCATAATTTATCAGGTCCATAATTATTCTTTCCATGTCCTTACATATATGTCTAGTCAATCTTATGGGACTATAATTTCATGTGGCGATAGATAGTCTTCCTTTATCCAGAGGGAGAACTATTCCTGTCTTCCACTCTATCAGAGGAGAGGCAGTCAGTCCAAAGGCTGTGGTTAAACAGAGATCCTAATAAGCCCTGATTTAAGCTGTTTAAGAAGCAACCCTGTATATTGTCAGGCCCCACTGAAACCGTATTTTTATCTTTAGAGAGTGCAGTGACAACTTGTTCTTTGGTGATAATTGGTTGTGGAGTGGTGAAGGGTATTTCTTAAGGGAGAATTGGGGGTGATGGGGGAGGTGAAATCTGAGCTGAATTTGTCAGACAACAGACTTGCTATATCTTCTGACTGAATATAGGTTATACCACCTACAATTAATTCCACACATTGTTGGGTGTTGCCCTTAAGATTGTGTACATAACTGAAACAAATGCCTTATGGTATCCTTAGCTTTGGAAGTTATTTTTACCCCAAATTCTGCTTTCAGAAACTTGACTAGTTCCCTGATTTATTTTTTTTAGATTAACGATGGATTTTTTGCTCTGTTGTGCACATTCCCTATTACTTCTCAACAGGATTTTGTTCTTTTGTTGTAAAACCTATTAATATCGGGGGTCTACCATGGTGGCCTGTCTATGCAGTTTGACCTGGGTATAGTTCAGTCTGGTACTGCTGTTTCTATGCATTTTTTTTATACAGTTGTACAGGGCTTTTGTGTACTCATCTGTAAAGTTTACTAAGTTTTCTTCATTTGGGAGAGCTTGGAAATTAGCTATGTCATTCCTTAATAGGGGAAATTTACTTTAGAGAAGTTCTTAACATTTTTGGGGTTAGGTGTAGGTTTAGTTTTGCATTATTTCAAGACAGACCTCTTTGTGATCTGATCTTACCAGTGAGGACATCACACTTGGGGGGGGGGGGCAGCATTCTCCCATATTTATCAGTATCAGATCTAGGATATTTGTTCCCCTAGAGGAAGTGCAGCCTAGCTGCTCTAGGGCATTTGAATTTACAGTCAAGAAATCTTTGGAACTGCATGTTATTGGTCATGTATGCTTCCCAATTAATGGAGGGGTAGTTAAAATCTCCCATGAGTATGTTAATGTGCTGGATGGTGAGTGATTCTAGTAACTTCAGATATGATGTATGACTTTCCTTGTTCATGTTTGGGGGATCTGTAGTTAGCAAGAATATAATAATGGATTTTTGCCATGGTTAGTTAGACAAGGAGTAGTTTAAGCATGTTGTATTGTTAGACCAGCCTTGAGTTGTGTTTACCTTTTATGTAGATAGATACACCTTTGCCATTTGCTCTTTCATATTCTGTGGGTGGTTGGAATGTATGAAAGACATTATAGCCATGCACTTCGGGAGTGCTTTCCATGGCTTTGAACCATGTTTCAGTAACTGCACAGATGTCAGCATTCTCCAGGTTAAGGAGAGCTTCTATGGAGTTGCAGTTTCTTGTTGAGACTCTAACACTTTAACTCTAGTAACAGGAATTACGTTACATACCTACACATAGCAAGTCCAAGACAGGCTCTTGGGTTTTGATGACCAACAAAAAAGAGCGATGTTACTAGTTAAACATTTCCAGAAGGAAAGACTCTGAACAACACTGCATTAGGACATGAGCTGTTCTGTCCAACATACATTTAACCTACAGTGTCCTTATATATGTTATTGCAATGATGCCTTCTGACTGAGCCTGTTAAACACAGGATTAGAATCTGTGTATTTTGCGTACTTAAGTAAAGTCTCACCTAGCTATAACCTCATAACTATGCTTACATTTTTATACCTGTGTCAAGGGTTATTCTAACTGTAATGTAGAGATATAAGAAATCACTGTCCAAGAAGACAATCACTAACACCTATATTCCAAACCACAGACACTATTTTTCTCTTCTTTAGGAGCCTTTTACATACTTTTCTGCATCACTAGGCTGTTTGTCCAATGTGCCTTCCTCCTACGATTGTTCCCTACAAAGAACTAAAATCACAACCTCGCCTGGCCACACAAAGGCATGCACCAACTGTTGATTATCTCCTTAACTGTTGAGCCTTTTGAGAATGTTTCTCCCGATGATGCTGTCTGCATGATTATTTTTAGTCTTTGCAATTAGAGACCTAGACCTCTAAAATGTTTCAAAATTTATTTCATTATATTTATAGGAAATGTTATTGCTATAAATATGTATAGAATACCACCGGGTTTGACTGGCTCTGGAAAACAATATGCAGCTGCAGCGTAAATTTTAATGAAAAAAAGCTAATAACATTTTTATGCCCCTGCATAGATAAAGAACCTAAAGATCACTATCATACACAAAACAATGTATTTAGGTATAAAATCCCATCTTTTGTTTATTTTACAATGAAGAGAACTGAAAGTTCTGCATTTGTTTTCAGATGACTGGCTTTGAAAAAGTGGCTCTCTGTCAATTTAAAAAGGTCATTCTGTAGTGAATTCCACCCACATTTCAAATGGCACTATGTCTCTACTACTTCAACTTATACTTAAGACACTTATATTCCGTAATAACTTACTTTCATTTTGTTTAGCCCAGCCTAAAACTTTTATATAAGTTTGACAAGAGAATCATAAATGTGGGAAAAGCGAATATACTAAGGATCAAAATCCCCAAATTTAATTTGCTGATAAAAATACCAAAAATGCATTTTAGGTGTTTTTGTGGGAGGGGTAAATTCCCCCCACACCCTGAACTTATATATACCAACTCATGGGTCACACCAACTTTAAGAAGGGAGAAATTCACCTAAAAAGGACATTACTGGTGGTACACTTCATAGATAGTGATTTCCTATGGAGTAACATATGCCGTTGAAAAGTTGAACCTCAGGCAATTGAAGCTCAAATGTTCAATCTTTTTCCATAAATCATATATTCATGAATGTCTGTCAAAGCATGTCAGTACATGTATTTTGTTATAACAACTACAAATGCTAGATATTACTTTTCCCTAAAAGTGATTATTATTTTGGTTGTCATTTCTTAAGGTCATCAATGATATGATTCAGGTACATACTGAGTTTGTCAATTTGAAAATACGCTGAATATACATTTTTGAAAAACAAAATTACAAGAGTTGCCAGATGCTAGAGCATACAAATGGATTTATAAGACTATATGCTACCTAGTAACAAAGAACCATTTTTCTTCAACCTAACAAAGCATTACAGTAAATTCCTCAGAGTAATATATCATTACATTCTGTTATAAAATGCACATAGTAGTTGGTTCCAGCTGTAAAGACACATATATGGCATCATCTTCTTATAATGCAGTTTACTGCACGTGAGTCTAAACAGGTAGGAGAAAGTTCATAAGTCTATTAACAAATATATTTCTTTAATCAGAAGAAATAAATAAGAATTGTACTTCTGATGCATTGATAACTCAATAAAGAAGTATTTTAGGCAATGAAAACAGAGTATAACACAAAATTTCAGACTGTGACAATATAGGTATATGAACTGAAGGCAACATGTGACATGTCTTTAGAATACTCTAACTTTGTCTCTGTTTGAGACTTCATAACAAAACCTAAATACCAAAGTAAATCTAAGTCTGTAGTCCTAACACATGTTGGAATTTAGGCCTACAGCTGTAGAATACTGAAAGTATGACATTGCAGCCATAGCATAACTAATTTATTTCTGTTCAAATATTGAGGAATTTTACTTCTGGCATAGTTCACTCGAAACAAAGAAACATTTTAGGCAATTGTTGTACTCATCATGCTGCAAAGAAGTTTACCACAGCACCTGAAATGAAAACTGAGGATAATGCAAAATGTCAGACTATAGCAGTAAAGGCACCTCAACCAAAGCTACTGGTACATGCCTTTCTAAAGGTATAACACTGTCAGTCTTTGAGATTTCATTTAAAAACCTTCAGGTAATGACAAAATGTCCTGCTACAAAACTATTCTAAGGCTACATTTCCTTCTCAAATATTGGGGAAAGTGTAGTTAAGCAGCATAGAATGGTGGTCTGTAGGATGACATTGGTGATCAAGAAGAAGAGGAGGAGTGTGAAAGCAGTGCCAATAATTAAATGGTGGAAGTTAAAAAAGGGTGATTGTGAAGTGGAGTTTAGGGAAGAGTTAAGACAGGTACTGGGAGGCAATGGAAAGTTACCGAATGGCTGGGTAACTACAGCAGAACTAGTAAGGGAGACTGCTAGAAAGGTGCTTGGTGTGACATCTAGACAGAGGAAGGAGGACAAGGAGACCTGGTAGTGGAATGAGGAAGTACAGGAGAGTATACAGAGGAAGAGGCTGGCGAAGAAGAAGTGGGATTGTCAAAGAGATGAAGAAAGTAGACATGAGTATAAGGAGATGAGGTGCATGGCAAAGAGAGAGGTGGCGAAAGCTAAGGATAAGGCGTATGGAGAGTTGTATGAGAGATTGGTCACTAAAGAGGGAGAAAAGGACCTGTACCAATTGGCTAGACAGAGGGACAGAGCTGGGAAAGATGTGCAGCAAGTAAGGGTGATAAAGGATAGTGAGGGATACTCACAAGAGAGGAGAGTGTGTTGAGTAGATGAAAGAGTATTTTGAGAGGCTGATGAATGATGAGAATGAGAGAGAGAGAAGGTTGGATGATGTGGGGATAGTGAATCAGGAAGTGAAATAGATTAGCAAGGAGGAGGTAAGGACAGCTATGAAGAGGATGAAAAATGGAAAGGCTGTTTGCCCAGATGACATACCAATGGAAGCATGGAGGTGCTTAGGAGAAATGGCAGTGGAATTTTTAACTAGATTGTTTAATGAAATTTTGGAAAGTCAGAGGATGCCTGAGGAGTGGAGAAAAAGTGTTTTGGTACCTATCTTTAAGAATAAGGGTGATGTGCAGAGCTGCAGTAACTATAGAGGGATAACATTGATCAGTCACAGCTTGAAGTTATGGGAAAGAGCAGTAGAAGCTAGTTTAAGAAGGGATGTGATGATTAGTGATCAGCAGTATGGTATCATGCCAGGAAAGAGCACTACAGTTGCAATGTTTGCTCTGAGAGTGTTATTGGAGAAATACAGAGAAGGTCAGAAGGAGTTGCATTGTGTCTTTGTAGACTTGGAGAAAGCATATGACAGGGTGCCTAGAGAAGAGTTGTGGTATTGTATGAGGAAGTCGGGAGTGGCAGAGAAGTATGTAAGAGTGGTACAGGATATGTACGAGGGTAGTGTGACAGTGGTGAGGACTGCAGTGGGAGTGACAGATCCATTTAAGGTGGAGGTGGGATTACATCAAGGATCAGCTCTGAGTCCTTTCTTATTTGCAGTGGTGATGGACAGGTTGACAGATGAGATCAGACAGGAGACCCCGTGGACTATGATGTTTGCAGATGACATTGTGATCTGTAGTGAGAGCAGGAATCAGGTTGAGGAGACTCTGGAGAGGTGGAGATATGCTCTAGAGAGCAGAGGAATGAAGGTCAGCACGGCTAAGACAGAATATATGTGTGTAAATGAGAGGGAGGGTAGAGGAATGGTGAGGATGCAGGTAGTAGAGTTGGTAAAGGTGGACGAGTTTAAGTACTTGGGATCAACAGTTCAGAGTAATGGTGAATGTGAAAGAGAGGTAAAGAAGAGAGTACAGGCAGGGTGGAATGGGTGGAGAAGAGTGTCAGGAGTGATTTGTGACAGACGGGTACCAGTAAGAGTGAAAGGGAAAGTCTACAAGAGGGTAGTGAGACCAGCTTTGTTATATGGGTTGGAGACAGTGGCATTGACAAAAAGGCAGGAGTCAGAGCTGGATGTGGCAGAGTTAAAGATGTTAAGATTTGCACTTGGTGTGACTAGGATGGATAGGATTAGGAATCAGTATATTAGAGGGTCAGCTCATGTTGAACAGTTTGGAGACAAAGCAAGAGAGATGAGATTGCATTGGTTTGGACATGTGCTGAGGAGGGATGATGGGTATATTGGGAAAAAGATGCTAAGGATGGAGCTGCCAGGTAAGAGGAAAAGTGGAAGGCCTAAGATAAGGTTTATGGAGGTGGTGAGAAAGGACATGCAGGCGGTTGGTGTGATACAGCAAGATGCAGAGGATAGGAAGAAATGGAAAGAGATGATCCGTTGTGGAGACCCCTAACGGGAAAAGCCGAAAGATGATGATGATGATGTACTGTACTGAGTATATGCTCACCAAGACACCCAAAATGAAACATGAGTGTATTACAAATTAGCATACTGTGGTGGTAAAGGCACATGAACAAACACCACTGGTGCTCACCTTTGAAAGAATATATCTCAGACCATTTGAGAGTTTACTGCAAACATTTCAGGTAATTTTCCAGTAATTGTCATACATGTGAGAGAGAAAGAGTGTGTGTGTGTGTGCATGTGTGCATATGTGCATGTGTGTCTGTGTGTGTGTGTGTGTGTGTGTGTGTGTGTGTGTGTGCGTGTGTGGGCATGTGGGCGTGTGTGCATGTGCGTGTGTGTGTGTGTGTGTGTGTGTGTGTGTGTGTGTGTGTGTGCGTGTGTGTGCGTGTGTGTGTGTGTGTGTGTGTGTGTGTGTGTGTGCGCATGCATGCATGCATATGTGTGTGTGTATGTGTGTGTGTGTGTGTGTGTGTGTGTGTGTGTGTGTGTGTG
Source organism: Protopterus annectens (assembly GCF_019279795.1). Classification (NCBI taxonomy): domain Eukaryota; kingdom Metazoa; phylum Chordata; order Ceratodontiformes; family Protopteridae; genus Protopterus; species Protopterus annectens. The sequence goes on from NC_056735.1 coordinate 791,581,606, forward strand.
TGTGTGTGTGTGTGTGTGAGTGTGTGTGTGTGTGTGAGTGTGTGTTATAGAAGAAAAACTACAGCAAGGCTAGCCACTGAAAATTGTGAATATCGACTCTAGATGATTGCCACTGTTGAAGGGTGGAATAGTGATGCAGCAGTTAGCACTGAAAACTCACTGCAAGAGATTATCTAGTTCAGTCCTTCTCTGCATGTTCTCCCTGTGTTCATGTGTGTTTTCTCTGCATGATCCAGTTCCTCCCACAGTTCAAAGACAAGCAGTAGGTGGACTGTATACTGTAAATTGAGTGTAGGTGTGAGTGTACATGCATGCATGTTTGAGTTATGGAAGCACAACCATGACAGAGCTAGCCACTTAGCAGTCTGAGCAGTATCATTAGATTGTTACTTTTGAAGTGGCACCCAGATCCCATGTGCAAAATCTGAAAAGGGATTGTTGATGAATGCATAGATTTCAGGTAACTGCAAGAGAGAATTCTGATATAACAGATACATAGGACTACAAATCTAACATTTTTAGTATAACATACCATTAAATTTGACTCTAGAACTTTAGCCACTTGAAACCATGGAATTGGAGCTATAATATATTACAACTAAATATATGCATATATCATATACAGATAGATAGGTAGATAGATATTTATGCACATATAAAAAGAGAGACAGAAAATTAAAGAGAATCTTTTTCCTATTTAATATATAGTATTTTTGCTGTTGACATAAAAATAATTTTGTACACATAGATTGTGGTCTTTATTTTGCCCAGCATTTTGTGTAGATGTTGAGTTTCCCTTTGGAGGAAACTATGACTAGTGCCAGACTGTGACAACAAAAGCCAACTGAAATGCAGGATTTTCTAGATATGTACAAGAGTCCATATATCAGTGGCAGTGTGAAAAAAATCATGGACTTCTAATATGAAGTTTTGCTACAAAAAAGCACTTACATATTATCCCAGTGGAAGGTGCCCCTTCTGACAATGTGTGCTATGATTGACTGGAAAGGAATCATATAAGCACAATGGGTTCCTATCGTGTGCTCAAAAACTGTAAACGGTGAACACATATTAAACGAACCCAATTGGTCGAAACATTGAAATGTCGCACACGTAACACGGAAATCACCGTAGGGAATATTTTCCCTTTACTTCAATGCAGTGTGATTTCGGAGTAGGAATATTTAAGTAGCAGGGGTGTTGGGGGTGCAGCCCCCGACATAGGTGGAGCAGGGGAGGCTTGCCCCCCTGCTTACAGCATTTAGGTAAGTATAGTTTTTTTTTAAATTTTTTTAATAGATTTTCGAAATTTCAAACATCGCTCATATGGTTTCGACCATATGCTGTTTGATGTTTGTAACTTTCGAAAATATAATATAGACCCAAGCCCAACACCCATATTTTTCTTTAACAGATGCTGTCCACACCCCCAGCAAACCCTATCAATAATCCTTCAGAAATAATATATAACTGACCCACAATATAATACCCATCTTCTGTATACTTGTACAGTTTGTTTGCTGTAAAAAAAATAAAAAGTTAATTACCACAGTATCAAATTTCAACTTATTGTTGTTAGACAAACACATTAATCCACAGCAAACATATCATGTTTGTTTGACAGTGATCATATCACAACATTATGCTTTTACGTTATGCGTGCATTTTTATCCTTTTCAGAAAAATATACCTACCTTCAATGTACATGTCTGATGTTAGATTTTGAGTAAAGTGAAAGAAACACTGTCCCCAGTAATTTATTTCAACCTCTTGCTCAGGAACATGTAAATATTTCCCTCCCATTAACCAAGACATTTCAATGATTATTTTGCATATAGTATAACTGCCCTCTGATTTCATCCAGCACAAATCAATAACCACTTCTGAAATCGCCTTTCGTGTGACTGCAAAAAAGTGGTGAAATAAGACTGAAATCAGTGTATTTCCAAAGACTACTACAGGGCACTCTGCACCCCACATCACTGTCAATAAAAATTAAATAAACAGTAATACAAATATATGGTGCTGTGTCTGGTGTGCACTACTACTACTACTACTACTGCTACTACTGCTACTACTGCTACTACTACTACTGCTACTGCTGCTACTACTGCTACTACTACTACTACTACTACTACTGCTACTACTGCTACTACTACTAATACTACTGCTACTACTGCTACTACTACTACTACTACTACTACTGCTACTACTACTACTACTACTACTACTGCTACTACTACTACTACTGCTACTACTGCTACTACTGCTACTACTACTGCTACTACTGCTACTACTGCTACTACTACTACTACTAATACTGCCAACAGATCTACCTGATTTATTGTCAGAAAAAGATTAAACAAACACTCAAAAAATAACCACAGTAAATGTTTCTCAAATTGTAGGTTTCATATACTATGCTCTGTCTCCAATCAAACACCAATCAAGCCACAGCAATGATCACTTTATTGTGATCATCCTATCTTTGGTTTTATTCCCTCAAACTGAACCTCAGAAACTAATTTTGGAGATCACCTGTGATTGTTACAGGTGATTAGAATAGCCATAGCAATGAATATCTGCTTGTTGCAGCAGGGTAGATTTTGCTGCTACAGTACTCTACCCACATCAGTTCTGGTAAAAGTAAATAGAACTAAAAATGCCTATTTTGCTATGGGCAGTCTCTGCTTATTGCACTGCTGACAGTTCTACCTAATTTCCTGCCAAGAATTAGGATAAGATACATACTTGGAGAAGAAAGTGCCTGCAGATCTGTGCTTCTGAAGCTCACAATTGTCTCCAGTCCTATGACTAAAGATTGCTGGGAAGACACTGTTATTGCTTTATAAAGGCAACCGACTGCAGGTGCTTAAACTGCATAGTAATGGGATGCAGGATAGCTCTGCATACACTTTTACTTTGTAAAGCAGAAGTGAGAGCACATGATAATAAATGCCATAGTTAGTGAGGATAGTTACTGTGTAAGCTAACTAATTATCTAACAAATGTACTATAAAAGAGCTAGAATATATATATATATATATATATATATATATATATATATATATATATATATATTTATATTGATATTCATATGGTCTACTTCAAATGTTCGAAATCCCATATTATCAAATCTGAAATATATGAGACGCTCTACTGAAACTACATCAATCAACAGAACAAGCTGGAGGGACAGGTTCACAACCCAGAGACTGCCCATGCTATAGAATAGACTTCCCATACATGTCAAACAGACAACTCCACTGGCCCTCTGCAAGAGAAATCTTGATGAGTGGATGGGAAATAGAAAATTCATCCCAGGCATCACTCCAGTGACTCTGCTCAAAAGAGGCACTGGGAAATTAGGTCGGGTAGAACAATGCCAGGGTAATCCTATGGACTAGGCTTGTAAAGGTTCCAGGGCCATTAGCCGAGTACACACCTATGAACCTATGAACCTATGAACATAAGAACAACAATTTGAAACAATGAATGTCACATAACTAAAATCTGCCACTGAATGTGTATGACCATTTTAAGTAGTTCTCTTCATTTGCGAAACAAAGTGAATGATTTTCCGTATACTTCTCTTTATAAATAAATTACCCTACACCAAAAAGTACAGTTTTGTACCTACCATAAATGTAGATGTTCGAGGATCTCCATTGCTGCAGTCCTGACAAATGGGTACTCCGCTGCCCACTATCGGCCCGAATACCAAAGGGCTAGAACTGGCTTCGGTCACGGGCGCCTGAGACTGACGTAAGTACTTGTCAGTACAAATGCGCATGACCGATGCCATAACCTCAGTCTTTCTTGCCTCAGACGTCAGAATGCAAAAAAAAAAAGAAAACACCACCCAAAAAACCCCAATGTAAAAAGAAAAAAGGGGGAAGGAGGGAGGGAAAATAGGACTGCAGCAATGGAGATCCTCGAACATCTACATTTATGGTAGGTGCAAAACTGTACTATGTTCGTCGTCTCCCATTGCTGCAGTCCTGACAAATGGGTAGAATCCCAGAGCAACGGAAAAAGGGAGGCAGGCCAACTAAATAGCAGGAGGAGCTGCAGACATGCCCTGTAAGACTGCAGCGGCAAACCCAGCCCTAGACCTAGAATAAAGAGGCAAATGATAATGCTTTGTAAAGGTATGTACAGAACTCCAAGTAGCTGCCTCTAGAATGTCTTTCGTAGCTACCCCTCTCAAAAAAGCAGTAGAGGTGGCCGTAGCCCTAGTAGAATGAGGCCTGATCCCAACTGGAACCTCCTTACCATGATGAGAGTAACAAAAAGCAATACAATGGCTGATCCACTTGGAAATAGTTTGTTTCGAGACAGCTTTCCCACTTGAAGCCACAGCAAACGAAACAAATAACTGTTGAGATCTCCGGAACTCATTGGTTCTGAACAAATAATACCGTAACTGCCTATGCACATCCAAAGAATGCAAAACTCTTTCCCCTTCATTTTGGGGGTTAGCATAAAAAGTAGGCAAATGTATAGATCGGTTCAATGCCACATTAGAAACTACCTTAGGCAGAAAAGTAGGATTAGTACGCAAGGAAACTCTGTCCTGGTGAAAAATCAGAAAAGGTTCCACTGCCATGAGAGCCTGTAATTCAGACACCCTTCTAGCAGAAGTAACAGCCAATAAAAAAGCAGTCTTCCAGGACAACAACTTCAATTCAGCCGTAGCTGCAGGTTCAAAAGGAGGCAGTGTCAGCTTTTCCAAAACAAAATTAAGATCCCAGGCAGGAGTAGGAGCCCGTCGTGGGGGTCTTATATTCTTTGCCCCTCTAAGAAACTGTTTAAGCAAAGGATGTGAAAATAAAGGAGGATCACCATCATAGTGAGCAGAAATAGCTGCAGCATGCACTTTTATAGAAGAGAAGGACAAACCCTTGTCTAGTAACATAGTCAAATATTGCAAAGTACAACTCAAATTAGGCAACGTGACATCAAGGCCTTTAGCTGAACTCCAAAGAAAAAATCTCTTCCATTTATCAGCATAAACTTTCCGAGTACTAGGACGCCTGGCTTCCAAAAGGACATCCAAAACTTGTTGAGGGAGCTGAAGGCCCTCATCCTCTAAAACTGAATGCGCCAGGCTGTCAGATGTAGGGATTGCATCCTGACATTGAGAAAATGATCGTTTTCCTGAGACAATAAGTGAGGAATCCGCGGTAATGGCCAAGGTGTCCCATGAATTAGGCTCCTCAGCAGAGGGTACCAATGTTGACGAGGCCAATCCGGCGCTATAAGGATCATGCAAGGTTTGTCCCTCCTGACTTTCAACAGGACCTGTGGAAGAAGAGGCAGAGGAGGAAAGGCATACACGTGAAGGTTGCTCCAACTGAAGGATAGGGCATCTATTTTCCAGGCTTTCGGATGAAACAGCCTTGTGCAAAACAGAGGCAGTTGGGAATTCAGAGGAGAAGCGAACAGATGTATGTCTGGAGTTCCCCAAGCCATGGTCAACTGATGAAATACCTGAGGACCCAACTTCCATTCATGAGGATCCACCATCTGTCTGCTCAGAACATCTGCTAACGAATTTTGTGCTCCTGGCAGAAACTGTGCTCGAAGAGTGATGTGCAGATCCAAAGCAGTTTCCCATAACAACATTGCTTGTCTGCAAAGAGGGTAAGAATGAGTACCCCCCTGCTTGTTGATGTACCACATGACAGTTGTGTTGTCTGTTCGAATCAACACCAGTCCCGGTCGAAGTAGATCCTTGAATGCTTTTAAGGCAAATTGAACTGCCAGCATCTCCTTCATATTGATATGCAAGTGAAGCAACTCCGGGGGCCAAAGGTCTTGAATCCATTTTCCTTTGAAATGAGCTCCCCAGGCTGACTCCGAGGCGTCTGTCGTTAATATCTGACTTGCCTCCGGTTGGGTCACAGAGAGTCCCTTGTTTAGGTGACATTCCTGAGCCCACCACACAAATTCTTTCTGAATGCAAGGGAGAATCCGAATGACAGTATCCAAATTGTGGCTGTGTTGAGTCCAAACGCTTTTGAGATACCACTGTAGCTTCCTCATATGCAGTTTGGCATTGGGAAGTACTAGAATGCAAGATGCCATGAACCCCAAGGCTTGAAGGACTGTCCTTGCAGTCAGCCTGGACATTACGGATAGCTGTTGGAAGTATAGGTGAAGATTTCTTTGTTTGTCCGGGGTAAGAGATGCCATCTGAGTAGCTGTATTCAGTCTCACACCCAGAAAACACATCTCTTGTGAGGGTACTAGACTGGACTTTATTTCGTTCACAGAATACCCTAGGCATCTGAAAACTGTCGTCACAAACTGCAGATGTCGAAGAAGTTCGTGCTTGCCCTGAGCCAGTATCAAACAATCGTCCAGATAAGGATAAATTTGAATTCCCCTTAGCTGGAGAAAAGCTATCACTGGAGCCAGGACTTTTGTGAATACCCTGGGCGCAGTAGAAAAGCCAAAGGGCAACGCAGAGAACTGATAATGCAAATTCCCAGTCCGAAACCTCAGGAATTTCCTGCAACTGGGCCTGATAGGAATGTGAAGATAGGCCTCCTTGAGATCCAAAGTCACCATCCAGTGATCTCTGCCTAGCATAGGCAACAGCTGCTGCAGTGTAAACATCTTGAATTTCGGAATTTCCAGAAAGGTGTTTAGAATGGATAAATCCAGAATGGGCCTCCAAGTATTTCCCTTCTTCGGCACTAAGAAAAGATGGGAATAAAACCCCGTGCCTCTGTCCACAGAAGGAACTGCCTGTATTGCTCCCAACCGGAGCAGAGAAAAAATCTGTGCCTGCGCTTCCAGTCTTTGCTGATGAGGCACATCCGGCATACCTTTGAAAGGAGGGAATGTGTGAAAATAAAACTTGTAGCCTCGAGTTATAATGTCCAATACCCATTTGTCTTGGGTAACCAAATGCCAATTCCCTTTGAAAAGTCCCAGTTTTCCCCCTAGAGGAGCTGCCAGCAAAGCAGAGTCCGGCAGCTGAAGACACAGGTCATTGGGACTGCTTCCGTAAGGACTGACCCCTGCCCAACCCAGCAGAAGGGGTAAAAGAATTCAAAGGCCTAGAAGTAACAGGGCCCTGAGAAGAAGCCCTACCTCTACCACGCCTCGACCTGCCCCTAGAATGAAAATCCGAAGAGGGAAAAGACCATCCCCTAGCAGGCCAATTCCTACTGAACTTAGGGGGCTGAACCTGTAAGAAGTCCTTTACCGTCTGCATAGACTTAGCTTTTTCCTCCATATTTTACAAAACTGATTCCACTGGAGGGCCAAAAAGAACATCAGATTGCAAAGGAGCATCCATAATGCGAGCCTTAACATGCTCTGACAAGGACTGATCTCTAAGCCAGGCATGTCTGCGAACAACAGAACTAGTAGCAGCCACCCTGGAAGAAGCTTGTAAAGCATCAAAACCACACTGCAAAGAATGCTTACCAACCTGGTCTGAAGCATGCACTAAATCCTGAAGCTCCTTACAGTCAACACCTTCAGACAAAGCATCCACTTTACATTTCAATTGACTTAGCAAATAATTCTGATACCTGAGCATATGAAATTGACAAGTCAAAGCTCTCATAGCCAAAGTAGAAGAGGTATACAGTTTTTTACCCCACCTATCCAGGGCCCTAGCATCCTTGTCCAGAGGAACCGGATGCTTAACCACAGAAGCCTTAACACCTTTGGGGCCTTGAGAAATAGTTTCTGGATCAGCCCTAGGACTCTTATACAAGCACTTGTGAGCTTCCAGAACCCTGCAGTATCTATCTGGTTTAACTGGGGCAGGGGGCAGAGAATCTGGGTTAAGGGCAGCCTCAGAAAATACATCCTGAACAACATCCAGTACAGGGGGAATAGCCAAAGGCCTGTGCTGAGGTAAAAACAAGAATTCTCTCAGCCTTTTACGAGAATCATAATAATCCTGGCCATCCCACTGGAAATGTTCCCTCATGGAATGCAAAGTTTCAGAGAAAGAAAAATCTTCTGGAGGGGACGCAGAGGGAGTAGCGTCCTCAGCCTCCGAATCAGAATAGGGAGGGAAATCCTGAAGCTCTTCCACAGAAGAATCTGACTCATTGGAAGACTGAACCAGGCCCTCCAACTCTGTGTCAATCCTGGGCCGCTTCACAGGGGGGGCATGGAACCCCTAATTAAAGTAATCAAATCTTCAGCCATCTTTAACATGTGCTTCCTAGGAGCTGGACCCTGGGGATTAGCACCAGCAGGGATAGACTTAGATCTAGAATGGCCCTTGCCCTGAGAAGGAGGAGGTCTAACTACCCTATGAGGGGAGGAAGCTACCGACAACAAAGAAGCACCCTCAGCCTGGCCTAACACAGGAGAAGCCACTTCCTGCAGTAACAAAGGCTCACCTAGACACACTGGTAAACTGTCAGAAGGAGCCACTGAAGCAGTCAGTGGTTCCACAGAACCGACGTCCGGAGTGGACGCCTCATCCTGTTTGGACCGCAAAGACTTATCTTTGCGCTTCTTAGAAGAAACAGTCGTCGGAGAATCCGATGGCATGTTATAATTACAACGCCTACCAAACACCAGCCTAGCACAGTCCAACCGACGTTTAATAGTACGCTTGTTAAAAGTAGCACAAAAGCGACACCCAACAACGTCGTGCTCAGGCCCTAAACAAGGAATGCAAAGTGAATGGTAATCCCTATGAGGAATCTGTTTCCCACAAGAAATACAGTTATTAACTTTTTCTGACATCCGGCAACACTGAGGCAAGAAAAAGACAAAAAATGTTCCCAACAGGGTACTTAGCCAACTTGGTATCCGGTCTGAAACACGAAAACCGACAGTTCCAGAACGCCGAACGGCACTTGCAAAAACTGCTTCTGCTGAGGACCATGCGGCAAGAAAGACTGGGGTTATGGCGTCGGTCATGCGCATTTGTACTGACAAGTACTTACGTCAGTCTCAGGCGCCCGTGACCGACGCCAGTTCTAGCCCTTTGGTATTCGGGCCGATAGTGGGCAGCGGAGTACCCATTTGTCAGGACTGCAGCAATGGGAGACGACGAACATTCATAACTTCTGTATAGTGAACCTTTCCATAAGTCTGTGTGAACTTAAACATTAGTGTAATCACTCTTTTAATAATTTTGCATTCTTAGAACTATTGCAACAGCTGTTATGATTTCTAAATAGCTATAATCATCTCTGTGTTAAAATATAACTTGAAATTGATTGTGACTCTGCAGTAAATTAAGCTTTTAGGTGACGGATGACAGCCAGCAATCATTCTTATTCTGAGTTCATCAACTCTGTCCTGCTCCCGTACATCATATAGCAGACTTAGCAGTTTTAATAATGCTGTACTTGTGTACCTACTCGGTGCACAGTATAAAGGCCTGCCTAGATCATGCCCACCGCCCAACAGTCCAGGACTGTAGTGTATTTTTTCTTACATTTTTGGAGGGGGGCTGTGCCCCTCTGCACCCCTCACCCCCCTGCAAATTAAATATACCAACTCTGTGATTGCACTAGTTTGGAAGCAAAGGGTGTGTGTGTGTGTGTGTGTGTGTGTGTGTGTGTGTCTATATATATATATATATATATATATATATATATATATATATATATATATATATATATATATATGGGTCTATGTTCATTAATCAAAAGTATGGTTCATTGAACCATACTTCAGCGAACTTACTTCCGTAATAGTGCATTTTGTCGAAAATGCACTTTTGCGGAAAAATAAAAAAACAAAAATACATTAAACACTAATATGCAGGCAAGCCCCCCTGCACCTCCCACCCCCCTACTTTAATATTCCCACTCCGAGATCGCACTACAGTGGGGAAAAGGGAATATTCCCTTATCTCCAATGTACTACGATCTCAACAAGTTTCTTTAGTTGTACATCAATGATATACGTTGATGTACAACTAAAGGTACATGCTAATGGCATGTCTTTTTCTTTTGTTGTTTTCTTTAGCAAATGTCCATTTTCAACAAAATGCACGTTTGCTAAAGTGACTTCGACAAAGTACAATTCGATGAACCATACTGTCGACAAAACATTAAGGACCCATATATATATATATATATATATATATATATATATATATATATACATATATATATATATATATATATATATATATACACATACATATATATATATATATATATATATATATATATATATATATATATATATATATATATATATATATATATATATATATATATATATATATATATATATACGTGTGTGTGTGTGTGTGTGTGTGTGTGTTTATTTTTAAACTTACTTCATACCAATTTTAAAACAAGGAAAGAGATGCACTAAAACAGAAGAAATGTGGCACCCACATCACTGCATCAACTCTGAGGTGCAAATAAGTTTTCAGTTTTTAGATACTGATCTGTCCTCCCCTCACTGACAGATCATTAAGATTCTCACCCAGCAACCTTCTATGAAGAATGCATCAATGCTTATTTTATTGTATTTTACATGTGTTTTCTAGGTACAATATACATCACAGAGACTTAGAGACCTGAAGGTTATGTGCAGGTAAGCTAAGAGGTATAATTTACATCAGTGAAAGTAGGTAGAAGAATACATTTCTGAGAATTACTGTTGGTTATTAAAAAATGAAGCTGTCAATAGATGACCGATAAATGCAAAGTTTAAAACTGAAATATGATATAGGCATAACCATGAACATAGTCTAGACATCTTAATTATATGATTTCTCTGATTGCTAAGCAGTGCAATTCAATTTTCTACCTTAATTGTTACTTTGGCGTAGTCACACAGAAATATCAAACTTATTTGTAACTTGAATACAGACCACAAGCATTTTATACATATCTTGAGCTTTCCAGTTTTAGAACTTTTACTGGGCACTGTGGATAAGTTCTGACACCTTTAGACTGAAAACATTTTTTATCAGTACTTCAAACTTTAAAAAGTATTGATAGATGTGTTTTTATCTTTTAGAACTTTATTGAAGTAAATCTTGTAACAAAGGATTGAGTATTATGGTCTCTGCATGTGTTCAGAATTACCAGTGTATGATCTCTAAAACAAGGATGGTGACAATAAAGACTGCTGAATACAGTAGATGGAATGACAGCTGTTTTGTATTTACAATATGCTGTTCTATACTGCTTAAAAATCATTTAATCTCTAACATCAAGCTTCACTTCAGAGCCCACCTCTAGTCTTTTGTTGTTAACCTGGTTTCTTTTCAGTCAGGTTGTTTATGTAATATTGTCATTGGTCCAGATCATGGCTAAAAACAGTCCTTCAGTCAATCCCCAGCCAAGTTAAATGAGTTAACAAATGACTGAATAAGTGAATGAATGATTAATGAATGAATGAATGAATGAATGAATGAATGAATGAATGAATGAATACATAATCATTGCAAAGGGCACATTGAGGAAAATGCTGTTTTTCTTTCACTAGTATTTATTTCTCTTCCTCATACCATAAGACTACACAAAGCCATGTCACTGATTTGACAGCAAGTATCTCGAATGCCAGTCAGTAAAAAAGTGTCACAACAATCACTTGCAATGAACCATGAGGTATTTTCTTTCACCAGTGTGCATGCCCCCCCTACACCTCCCATGGTGCAGGACAACCCCAGATCCCAAAACGTAAATATACCTAGTCTGCAGTCACACAAAATTAGAGAACAAAATAAAACAACATTGTCTCTGAAAGTGCTTCTGATGATTTTTCTTCAGTCAGCCTGACTCTGTAGTCAATCAACTTTTAGGTTTCCAGAGTACCCATATGGGCTTTTGAAAGGCATTGAAAGTTTACCACTAATTAGAGGAGAATGCTGTGTCACAAAAATGCCAGCTAATAGAATAACATTAGACGTTATGGCAGTAGGCCATTAACCAGTTGTATAACAGAAATTTTATTGGAGAAGGATTAATGAATGAATGCTTGTCTCCTCAACAGTCATCTCTTGGATGAAATATTAGAATTCCTATGTGTATAAAGTGATACCCAGACTTCTCATGGAACCCTTTCTCACTTAAGTAGCACCATGTATGCCTTAATATGTGATTACAGTATTCTAGATGAGTCATACCGAGCTTTGTGAAGGTAACAGTGGCATAACATATGTCCATCCTCCAGCTATATTGCTCTACAATTCTTATGCAGTCATGAGATCTACTGAATCTTCTGCGGAGACCAGTAATGACCGGGTCCCCTCTGCAATAAAAATGAATATTGTGCTGCAAAGAATGCAATGAGAGGAAGAGTCAACAAGGAAAGCAGAGTGCACATGTGAAGTTGTCACCACAGGAAGTAGGGACAGAAAGATAAGATGCATAAATGACATCATGTAGAGGAAACAAAAGAAGTAAATACTGAGGACTCTAAGCTCTATTCCATGGTTCCTGGACTGGATGGCACTTTCTACATAAGAAGAAACATATGAGATAATAATGGTATCAGCTCTGTGCACAGTAAGGTTTGGGAACCAGTAGTGATGCACAGATAAATGGCACACATTCTTAGCTGTACTGCCTGTACGTGGCAGAAGTGAGGTAATGTGCACTATAGGAAGGAATTCAGCATATGGCATTTTAATGAGTTCACTTGCCATGTTGATGTTGCATGAATAATATAAAGATTTGTAAATAAAATTACCACAAGAGTAAAGTTTTTTAAAGTTACTTTCTAAAAACTGTTTTCAGATCAGTAATTATTAAATTGGTTTTGGAGCAATCTCTCAAAGGAGAGGATTTATTATAGGCCACAAAGTAGGTTTCTATAGAGAAGATCACATGAAGATGGTCAGATGTAACAAAGAAGGGTGTAAGAATCAGGATGGTAAAAATTTCAGAAAAAAATATCTGTGAGAACAAATCAAGATTAACACCTATACAGGTAGTGGAACAATTTGGTCAAACAGACTGGAATTTACAAACTGCAGAAATCCCTTGAAACATTTGTTTTTGGTAACAAATTCTTGCCAGTGTATGTGCAGATAGTTGAAATCACTCATTAGATAGGTATCTGGTTCAGCCTCTTCTAACTGGTTAAGGTGTTCTTCTTGCTCTGAAGGGATCATAGATGGAGGTTTGTATTTGGGTATAATATGCTAATTAACTTTATTGAGTGTAACTAGGCCTTTTTCCAAATTTGTATCATCAGAAATCTAGTGAGAAGCATTGGGGCTACAAATAAACACGGACATTACCCCACATTTACTGGACTATTTCATTAACTCATACTAACCATTGTACTATAGAAAGCAGGGAGTGGTAACACTGCATTGGAGTCAGATTTATGTAATTAAACAAATGCTGATGTTTTCTATGTCAATGAAGACCTCATTGTTTTCTTTTTTTTTTTTTTCCTCAAATTTAGAGTATCTTTAAACTAAAAATACATTGTAGTGTATCAACTATATGCCTATCTTACTTATTTTTCTTACTTTTATTATCTTATTTATCTTACTTTTCTTTCTGCTTGCATTAAATTTATATGATTTTTTCTAATATTAGATTACTTGTTATATGATTTTACTTTGTGTATGTTTAAATACTATGTAACTGGATACTGTAATAACTATTTATTACCATTACTGTTTGGCTTATTAGTTCATTGCTGTATTATTTTTTGCTTTTGTTTTTGTAGCTTTTCTCCCAGGGCTTCCACTGAAAATGGGCTGTTAGCCCAGTTGGACTATCCCGGTAAACAAATGTAAATAAATAAACAAATTTTCAGAGATTCATTCACAGTGTTATTACTATGTTATCCATACTGGAGATTACTATGTTGGGATGTCCATCAGGAAAGCTCTGCTTAAAAAAAGACACTTCCCAGGATTTAATAAAATCCATGTAGGCACCATGTAGAGCCTACATGGAATGTATCTGTGTACACGGCTATGGTCCCCCCTTGGTAGCACATCATGCATATTAATGATGGCACACTACCAAGGGAGAGCCAAGAAGCATGGATATTGAATCAGTGTAGGGAGAGGTGTAGTGGCTAACCATGGCTGCAGATGATGTTGAGACTCCCTGCAATGGTCCCCATCACTGCATCAATGTCATGCAGTGTGTCAAATGTTGAATGTGTAAATGTTATGATGTACTATAATGTCCTATTTTTTTTTAATTAAAAAAATGCATGTTTGCACGGCACAGCATGGAGAGCAGCAATGCCAAGCTGTGCTCACATATACATACTAGACACTTGCCAGACACCTAAAGGTAGAAACTGGATGTAATTAGTTATTTATTTAAAGGTGTGTTTAAGCATGTTTAAGCATGTTTGCATGAAGCAGCATGGAGCAGAGCACTGCTAACAGGTAGCTCAGTGGTATATGTGAAGGTATACTGGATTCCCTAATGTCCACGTAGCTAAATGAGTAGCCTTATAGCTTTATATGTAGTAGGTCCAGGGTTTGAATACATGGAAAAGAAAACATGTGTGTATTTTTGTTGTAGATGTTATAAACAAGATTTTAAAATATGGCTCTGCTGCACTCTGCCATACTATGCTCAACTGTGCTAAAACTTGTTAACTACCGCAATAACATGGTAACGGCTGCAAATGTTTGTGCAGTGCTCTGCCTAGCTAAAACCATGCTTGTGCATGTTTGTGATCTGCTCAGCTCTGCATGGCTGGTTTGCAGACTGCTAAGCAATGTGGTGCTTTTTTGAATGATGCTTAGTGATGTGTAAGGATGGGAAAACAGGATATAGTAAGCACAATAGGCAGGAATCTGCATCATTCTTTGGAGTCTTATCTACTATAGATATGGCTGGTGTTGCAGGAGAAGGTGCATGCTTTTAGGCACAGAGGTGGGGCATTCTGGAGTCTAGGGTCATGGTTGGGCTCCTTGTTAAAAACCATGACAAGAGGCTGCTACAGGCTGGTTTCCAGGGCTTGGAGTGTAATGCGAAGGCCTGAGACTGGTTGGCCAGAGAAATCACTTGTGTTACTGGTATCCCCCACACAGGTGAGCAGTATCATCACCACCATGATGACTTGAAAAGGTGAAAGAGGGGAACCTTGGATACCTGGCTCCAAGAAGTGAGGGCAGGGAATGCTCCACAAGTATATAAGTATGCTTTATGCTGTCTTAATAAAATGCAAGCTGAATGTCTGCAAAACTGGTATTTATAATGGTGTGCTTCTTTCCAAGCAGCTTCTGCTGACAGGCCTCACAATGTTGAGTCCCATGCAGGGTGATTGTCCAGGTTGCAGTGTGAGTGTGGTGAGTACGGATGTATTATACTAACTGTAGAGCAATAAGCAAGAAAGAGTATAGCATTAACTGCAATAAGGTATATATAATAATGTCTGTAGTGCAATAAATGTGGAATTAGAGCTGTAGTGCAATAAATGAATAATAACAACTGTTGTTCAATAAAAACAAAAAACAGTACCAATAACAGCAATGAAAATGATGTGCATAGGTTCATAGGTTCATAGGTAGGTACTAGGCTAACTGCCCAAGGGCATTTATAAGCCTGGCCAGAGTGTGTCAGCATTCGCCGCCCCATTGATTAACTGAGCCTCTGTCAAGAAGAGCCAATGAAGTGATCCCAGGGGTGGATTTTCTGTTATATCAGGATTGTCTTGTCATAACCATTGCAGTAGAGCTGTATGCATTGAATCTGTAAGATAAGGTTGCTGCAGTCAAGTATACCACAGCAATAGTATAGTATCTACATTATGCTTGTATTCCATGCATGTACATTCTACTCCCACTGCACAGTATAACAGTGTAGTACTACCAGGTCATAGAATGGTTGCAGGTGAACTCTAGGCAAATATCAGTCATTTAGTACTCAAGAGTAACTCAGTAGCTCAGCCTGTTAAATGCTCTGTAAATAGTACATTTTACTACACACAGTCCAGGGTTCAAATCCAGTGGTATATAGCAGCAAATATTACAGTACCAGTCACAAAATGCTCACAGTTTCCCTCTCCACAGGAACTACAGATAAATGGATGAGGTAACCCATATTATGAGTAGATAATTGTGTGTTTAGATGTCACAGACTGTTAAGATCAATAACAAGAATGTGTTCATCATGAATGTTCAGTCAGAATAAAACTGTGTAATCCAGGTATGGCTGTATTCCTGTAATGTCTGTTCAAAGTTGCTGCAGTCAGTTAATACAACGATCCCCAACTACTGGATCATTTGGTACCAAGCCATCAACTATGGATTGAAATGAAAAAGTGACTGTGTGTATAAGAGCGTTTATGTGCCTGTCTGCATGTGAGAGTGAATGCGTACATGAAAGTAGAAGAGTGCACGCGTGTGTGGTGTGTGTGTGTGTGTGTGTGTGTGTGTGTGTGTGTGTGTGTGCGTGTGTGTATATTTCAGCCTGCATGTGTGAATGTTTCAGTCTGCATGCATGAAAGCAAAAGAGACTGTGTGTGTATTTGAGAAATTGGGAGAGTGAGAGCGATGTGTGAGTGCATGCATGTATGAATGAGGAAGTGACTGTGTGTGTGTGTGTGTGTGTGTGTGTGTGTGTGAGAGAGATCGGAAGAGTGAGAGCTATGTGTGAGCGAATGCATGTATGAATGAGGAAGTAACTGTGTGTGTGTGTGTGTGTGTGTGTGTGTGTGTGTGGGGGGGGGGTGTTTGAGACAGTGAGTGAGAGAGAGAGAGAGAGAGAGAGAGAGAAGAGTAAGACTGATTCCTGGCAGCATCAGCAGCAACAATGAGGTATGTGTACCATTCGAACATACAACTCAACCTCTCGCACAATAAATCTGGATGCATACCTCTCAATCTATCAGAGCAAGAAATCTGGACAAAGCCAAAAATAATGGGGGGGCAAAGGCCCAAATATAGGGAAACTTTTAAGTACTGCCCTTACAAACTTAGAAAGTAGATAGAAATACAGGTTTTGCATTAGAATTAATTTTCTGAAGGGTATGAAACAACTGTCTGTCATTATTCTATGACATCAAGCCTCAATGATCTGCCAGTGATTTTCCAGAAAACAACCATTTTATGACAAAAAAAAACAAAAATATGAGGCAAAAATCTGGACAGTCTTCGAAAATATCCTCTCAACCATAATAAATCAATGTAATGCTGTATAAGCAGAATGTGGACTTTTTTGTTTTTGGTAATTATTGCCAGTTGTCTTTCTATTGAACTTTGGAACTTTTCTCCCCATGTCTCAGCTGAAAATGGACTTCTAGTCCAGTCCGGCCTCTCTGTTAAATAAATGTCAAATACATAATCCAGACATTCTCTAAAGTATTCAATGGTATTTATTACTGCTTGGTTGTAACTTGATTAAAGTGTAGCTATCATTCAAGTCTTTTGGATTAAGCACTTGGGCTTCAGACCAGTTGTTTTACATTAGGAAGGTTTGTGGCAAGCACTGTGGTGGCAGGACAGGTAGCTTTCATCCTTCTAAGTTGGGAACTGCTGATTGAGAGCCCAGTGTCCAAGTGTATTAGTTCTGGTTTAGGCACTTGGGCTTCAGGCCAGTTATTTTACATTAAGAAGGTTCGTGGTCTGCACTCTTGTGGGAGAAGAGGCTGGACTCTGCCCTTCTGAGCTGGGAATTTCTGGTTAAAGGTTTATAGTGCCTGAATATTTGAACTGTATCTTACTGAAATTGGTTCACCTTGTTTGCTCTAGCATAGACTAGATCCAGGCCTGCTGAATCTAGCTTTGTTTATATGCTTGTTGTTTGTTTGCTTGTTATTTCCCTGGAAGCTAATTCCACCTAATACGCAACTTCTCAGCGCTTCTGTGGATCACTAGTGATATCTGCATTGCTTACTGTACTTATTTCCTTGTTTCACTTGAAAGAAAGTTACTGTTTGTCGTTTTGCATTTAGTTACTTGTAACACATTGCACTCAAGTTACCTGGCACTTGCTCACTAAAGCAATTATATAAGTCAGCACTAAAAATTAAAAGCACTACACCCTCACTCCCCACTGGCCCTTGTTTTCAATTAAGGATTTCCCAATATTATTCTAGCATGTCCAAAGGTCAGTTGTCAATCTCCTCTCTGGTCCAGCTGGTGAATCTGGGAATCTTGAGGCAATGTTATAACTGCTTCATGTACACAGACAACCCTCTCCTCCTCCCACATAACACAAATACTTGCGAGATGCAGCTATTTAGCCAAACTGGAGGCTGAGCTCTCTCAACTCAGGACTGGCAAGACCAGACAGGAGGAGAAGGCAACTACACACACCACAAAACCAGCCTCACATAATGCTACCACTCCACTGAATCAAACACATAAACACACAAAGACATACTCGGAGGCTCTGAGTAAAAATTTACCTGAACAGCAGAGGCCTCCAAAGCAGACACCCAAACAACTGCTACCTCAAGACACCCCACAAGCAACACATAAACCACAAAAGCAGTGTGCAAAGCAGTCACAGCCCTTAAGGCCAAATACAACATCAAACATACTTGTCATAGGTGACTCCATAGTCAGACACACTGACGTCCCACTCACCAGGCTGAACAAGGAGAGGGTCACAGTAAGCTGCCTATCGGGCGCTAGAATCCGCCACATAACACAAGCACTCGGGTCACTCCACGGCAAGTACAAATATGACACAGTCATTGTCCATGCTGGTGGGAACGACCTGAGACGTACCTCCCTGGACTACATGAAAAGAGACATAGAGGAGCTCTCTGATTATGTAGCCCAGGCAGGTATGACCCTAACCCTGAGCAGTATCCTTCCTTCACCAAGAATGATGCCACAATATAGAGACAAGATGATCAGCTTTAACAATTGGCTTAATGTCTGGTGTCATTCAAAGGGGATCCAGTGTCTGTCTGCCTGGGATGACATGCTTGACAAGCCACGCTGCTTCAAGGGATGGCTTGCACCTGGCACCCTGGGATTCCGGATATTGGCTAAGGCTCTTGCCACCCCATAGTGCCTTTTTAGGCAAGGCTCAAATTCTAAACCTACCACCCTAGAAAACAAAAATGGGAAGAAACTGAGGGTAATGCTGCTCAATGCCAGAAGTCTAAATCTCAAAATGCACGCACTCGAGGCCCTTCTCAGTATGGAGAACATCGATGTCTGTGCTGTAACTGAAACCTGGTTCAAGGCTCCTGAGAGCACCCCGGCACTATTAGGTTTTACCTCATATCATGCGTTCCGGCCCCAAAACCCGGACCACACCACAAAAGGACGGGGTGTATCCATATTCATAAAGGATACCCACACCTCCAGGTTGGTGGCAATGCACGAAGCTTCGGAAACCATCCAGGTGCAACTAACCATAGGCAAAACTGCTCTACAAATTGTAGCATGCTACAGGCCACCCTCTCAAACTCAGGAACCCCACACAGCCTTCCTGAAGACACTGGAGGGTATAAATGTATCTCAAAACACCATCATATTGGGTGACTTCAACTACCCGAATATAGACTGGGAACATTACTCAAGCCCTAACTTTCTAGCCCAACGGTTCCTGGAGTTCATAAATTCAAATGCCATGGAACAGCTAGTCACTGTTCCCACGAGAGGAGAAAATATACTAGATCTCATTGTCACAAACATGGGGACAAAATGCTCCACACCGAAGTATATCCCTCATTGGTGAGATCTGATCATAAACTAATCTCACTGGAAATCCACATCCCGCCCCCACCCCAAACAAAAAGACCATAGTGCAGAACTTCTCTAAAGCAAACTTCACACTACTCAAGACTGGTGTGGTATCCTTCAAGGCCCCTGAGCCAGAGGAAACCACAACCCAAGCTGGAAGCCCTTACAAATGCCTTCTATGAACACCTCCAGGACTGCATGGATCAGGCAATCCCAAATAAAACCAAGACTCTTTCCACAAAGGGCAAACGTCCAGTCTGGTGGACCCCAGCCATTAACAAACTTTACAATAAGAGGAGAAAGCTATTACATGATAGAACAAAATCCATAAAAGGGAAGTCACCCCTGATCATTATTAGTAAAAAATTACGAGCACTCATAAAATCAACTAAGGCCAATTTTGAGAGAAAAATTGCCATGGATTCAAAGGACAATCATAAGGCCTTTTTCAGCTATGTTAGGAACCTGGGTGGAAACTCCCAGATATGCTCAGAATTAGTCCAAAATGATACAAAATCACTGAACCCACAGACATTGCCAACATACTGGCAGACAGGTTCAGTGCAAACTTCACCCCCCTCTCCCCCCCTAAAGGAGAGATAACTATCCCAGCTGAGTGTAGCCTCCCGGACATCTCAAATGCGCAGATGAAAGCTGCTCTCTCTAAAGCTAAAAACACAGCATCAATGGGACCGGATGGTGTCCCCGGCTGTGTGCTACACGAGCTAAATGAGGAATTAACCCCACACATAAGGCAGCTGTTTAATCTCAGCCTTACCACATGATACGTGCCCAAGGAGTGGTGTACGGCAACTGTGGTCCCACTCCACAAAGGCGGTGCCTCTACGGACCCTGGTAATTACCGCCCCATAAGATTAACAAGTCTAGTCTGCAAAGCTATGGAGAGGATCATAATGGAGCTCATAAAGAAAGATATAGGGGACTTGCAGACATTGGACCCGACCCAGTTCGGCTTTGTCAAGGGAAGATCATGCCTTTTGAACTTGGTCGACTTCTTCGAAACAGTCACCAAGGCCATCGATGAGGGAAAGGCAGTCCATACAGCCTACCTTGACCTTGCAAAGGCTTTCGACACAATACCCCACTCGGGTATTGTAGAAAAACTTACCAGCTTAAATGTAAACCCATATGTCACAAGATGGGTTGCAAACTGGCTTAAGGACAGAACCCACAGGGTTAGAGTTGCTGGCGCTGTGTCAGACTCCAAGCCAGTCACAAGTGGTGTCCCACAGGGCTCGGTCCTTGGCCCCCTATTGTTTGGCATCTACTTCTCAGAAGTACAGGCCAGCATGGGAGGACTTTGGCTGACAAAGTTTGCAGACGACTGCAAACTGGGCCATAGTGGAAAGTGCATCGGACACGGATATCCTTCAGAAGGGACTCACGGAAACAGATAGCTGGTGCCAGAGCCATGGCCTGAAGTTAAACACCAAAAAATGTATAGTCATACCCTTCGGGAAAAACAAGGTAACTCCAAGCTACCATATAGGTGGCAATCCACTAAACACAGAAGAGGTTATCAGGGACCTGGGGACCCAGGTTGACAGTGGCCTTTCTTTTGACACTCACATTGCTAAAGTGGTTAGAAAGACCTTCTACATTGCCCACCTGATCATGAAGGGATTCACATCCAGATCTAGTGAGGTCATTGTTCCCCTGTACTCTTCACTTATCAGACCAATGATCGAGTACAATGCCCCATTCGGGATGTATCTCACCCGACATCTGCAGCAATTGGAGAGACCCCAAAAGTTCCTCACCAAAAGGATAAAGGGACTCCAAAATCTGTCATATGCTGCCAGATTGAAGAAACTCCAGCTCTACTCAGTCGCATACCGTCTGCTCAGAGGTGACATGTGCCTGACATACAAGGCCATGTCCAACCCGGAATTAATGGACATGCTCCACCTCAAAAAATCCAAATCCACCAAAACCACTAGAGCAGGCGACTTAAACCTTAGCACGGATATAAATAGGACATGCTGGAGGGATAGATTTATCACTCAGAGACTCCCTATGCTGTGGAATAAAATCCCGGTCCATGTGAGGCAGAGCACCTCGCTGACTCTGTTCAAGAGAAATCTAGACCTGTGGATGGGAGATCGTAGGTTTACCCCGGGAATCATCTCTGTGTCACTGCTGGACAGAGGCACAACAAACTAATGGGAACAGTAGTTTTTCATATAAGGGGTGGCGTAAGCCACAAAAATTTGGGCTAGGCTTATAAATGCCTTAGGGCAGATAGCCTAGTATAAACCTATGAACCTATGAACCTATAAGTAAATAAATATTATGCACTTTATTATGCGCACGTGATGGCCAGTCTGTGGAAAATAGCCTGTCCTTGGTGCAAAAAAGGTTGGAGACTGCTGAATTAATACATACTATGCAGATGCCCCCTTCAGTCACAGCTATTGGATTCTATTCCCATGACTGGCAACCAAGGAATGACAGCTGGTTAGTGTCTGTACTGTACATATACATGTCTCTCAAGTGTCACGATTTCATGTACTATAATTACTATTGTATAATCCATCTGTCACAGGATTACCATGAAATTGATTACCTGAATTGCAAAGTATTACCAACTCAGGCCAAAGACCACCTTGGTAGTTATATAAGTTCACCTGATGTGCCAGTGCTCTGTGTAGTTGTGTACCTGCAGTTGTTACTGCTTGGCCCATAGTGTCCCATGCAATTAGCTTGAGAGGTATGTGCATGCTATATCAGCTACAAGAGACTTGTAGTCACTGTACACATAAAGAAAATACAGATGTGTAGAGTAGATAGTAGTGCTGTTGTCAGGGATATAACCTGCAATGTCACTAATGGACTGTGTTTCTCCCCACCCCTTATCTTAATTTATTTATTATTGTTATTCATTGGTTATGGTTTACTATTAACATACATTGTTACATTAATGGCATTTTGGGACATATACTTTATTATTGTTATGTATTTTTATGGTGCGTATTAACATATCTTGTTAAATTACCTATTTTGTTGGCCTTATGTTGTAACTGTTACTGGGATGTTGTTAACATACTGACTGTTCTGTTATTTAATGTTGTGTTACACATAGTATGCAGTGATATGTAACTGGGTTATTTCCAGTGGTGTGCCATCCTGTTATTAGTAACAATCATTTGTTCATAACTAACCTATACTTATTGCTATATCTTAATTATCACAGGATGTCAAGGTGGGCTGTTTCTGGTTGATCCTCCTACCTTGCCTCAACCGGCTGTGGCACCGGGTCTCAACACGTCTGGGAATCAGACCAGTGGTACCCCCTCTGCTGCCTGTTCACTACCTGTGGCATTGGATAGGACCGCCTCAGTGGACGGGGCACAGCCTCCCCCTGGGAGCAGTGCTGGAGGGGCTGTTTTCACTCAGGCTCAACTGCCAGTCGTGGTGCACAGGATTGTTCATCATAGCTATGAATACCACCTGCACCTGAACCAGATTGAGGATGTGTTGGGCAAACTGGTGTGGCAGCCATGGCCTGGTGCCCAGCCTCCAGGACATCAGAGGGCAATTTAGAGGCCAGCAGCTAGTTACAAGTCCAAAAAGTGCATAACCATTGCCCAGGAATAGCCCATAAGGGCATGTCCTTAGTGCTGCAAGGGGATATATTTGCACACACAGTTGGCTTAGAACCCCTACCTATTTATGGTTACATGTTATAGCTCTCAGCACTTATCTTATACGCCAGAGAGTTTATCTGATGTTAGACAGTCAGCCAGCACTCTTAAGGTGAATGACATCAGCAGGCCTTGCAGAGGAGGGCAATTCAGAGGCCAGCAGCTAGTTACAGGGCCAAAAAGTGCATAACCATTGCCCAGGGCAAAATGTGCATAACCATTGCCCAGGGATAGCCTTAAGTGCTGAAACAGGACATAGTCGCACACACAGACACACACAGTTGGCTGATGTGAGCTTAGAACCCCTACCTGCCTACTGTTACACAGTATAGCTTGCACCACTTATGGCATGAGCGACAGAGTTTATCTGATGTTAGATTGTCAGCCACTGCTCTTAAGGTGGACAACATCAGCAGGCTTTGTAGAGGAGGGCAATTTAGAGGCCAACAGCTAGTAACAGGGCCAAAAAGTGCACAACCACTGCCCGGGCATAGCCCATAAGGGCATGTCCCCAGTGCTACAAAGGGAGTTGGCTGATGTGAGAGTAGAACCCCTACCTATCTACAGTTGCACACTATAACTTACAGTACTTATAAATTGTATTTATTATTTGTTTACCAAGGAAGTCTGACTTGAAACAAAGTCAATTTTCAGTGGAGACCCTAGGAGAAACACTCCAGACGCATGTCATTTTAGCATAGGAGGAAACCGGTGCACCCTGAGAAAACCCACATGAACACAGGGAGAACATGCAGATTCCTCACAAAAGGCACCCCAACCAAGAATTGAACTGGAAAACCTCTTGCTGTGAGGAGACAATACTACCACTGTACCATCCACATCAATGTATCACACGCATCACAGGTTGCATCCGTTGTATATGTGATTGCAGGCACTGTACTTATGGAGTACACAAAGTAGCCTTGTGTTGGACAGCATGTGTGGCCTTCAGAGTGATACTGTTTAGTACTGTTATTGTGTCTAGTGTCCTAGGAGTGGGATACCTATTAATATCCCTGCTATGTGTGTACAGTTGCCAGTATGGCCATATGTGGCTTGTTGCAGTTAGATAGGCAAATATTGTGGCTAGGTGTAATTTGGCCTGTCCAAGGCATGCATTGATACCATTATACATTACACCACCTGCTCATCTGTGTCTGTCTGCATGCTGATATTCCACAGGCACAGGGGTCTGTGGGTGAGTGGATTATGTACTGTTGCGGCCTTGGTTTGGTTCCTTCGGGCAACTGTTTTGACATGTGAGTGAAGATAAGCTCAGCATTCCAAGGGTATGCTGAGAAATTCATACATCCCTATATAAATATATATATATATATATATATATATATATATATATAATTAGTATGTCTCACTGTGTGTTTATGTTATATATATGTGTTATGCAGATATACACGGAGAGTCTATGTATCATTGTAATATATGTAGCTATATGTAGATATATATATATATATATATATATATATATATATATATATATATACACATCAGTATTATATGTATTTGGGGTACATAGTGATAAATACACTAATCATGTGAGAGGAAGATAGGAACAGGAAGATATGTGTACATAGCTGTCTGTATGTATAGACCTATTTCCACATAGCAGGTCTTTGTATTGAAGAGGCAACAGAATTGCACTCAAGTTAGCTAGGTGTAGGAGCATTCCCATTGGGACTGTCAGTACTTACAAGGTGACTCCAGGCCAGAGCTACCTTTTCTCCATTCTATGATTTTGTGTGCTACAGACATTGGCAGCTGAACCTGTTTCCACAGTACAGCACTTCCCTGAAATTACCTACAACATTCTCCGGCTGTGTGCTGTACTTAATATGTGACTGGGGTACATAATGTGACACTACACACAGGGTGACAGTCTGCATACCTCTCACTGTGCATTTTTATGCAAAATGTCAAGCATTACACCCCATATGTAGGGTCTGTTCCTCATACATATGTTGTGTTCTGGTAAAATACTGTATGATGCAGTCACTGAATAGAACTAACTACAGCCACATTTTAAGTGATGGACTTTACATCCTGCAGATATCCTGTTCTGATGCAACCCACTGTTATACTAGTCACCTTTTCAGTTAATCAAAGCATGTGTAATGTCTGTCTGGAATTTTGGCCCTTTGTCCTCCCATTTTCTCTGACTTTATCCAGCTTTCTTGCAATAACAGATTGAGGGGTATGACAGACTGTGTGAATACCACCATATGACTACTTCACAAGGATGCTACCAGATTCAAACCATCATCACCATCACCCATGCTAATGTCCCTAACCCAATAAGCCACACCAGCCACCAGACAGAGAGGTGTCATTCATCACACAATCAGTAGCATACAGACATACTTTGTCATCCCTGCGCTACATGAGACACACAACGTTCAATGTTCAATGTCACAGCCCTGAGATTGACTGGTCTGATGATATATCATTGCTGACTTACTTTTACATCAGTTGTATGTGTACACTGATGTGTTGGGGTGGGGGATGACCAGCCCATGATCTGCTGGCATAGACAGTTGTGTGACTGTCCTGTAACCCCACTGTGTGCCATCTACCTTGAACAATGTAGTGGATTTTCAAGCCATGTGGCTTAGTGAATATTATGGAGCACATACTGTTGGATTGGGTACCTGTTGTCCTATGTGGCTGTTAGATCTCTCCAAGTAGCCCAATAGCCCACTATATTCTCTTGCATACATCCAACAGTTCCATACATATGCTACCATATTCTAGTACTCCTTACAAGTGGTGTATAGATCAGTGACTTACCTTGCAAATGCAGCAGTTGACAGACCTGTAGTCCATGGAGGTCTTTTGCATGCAGTACATAGCCAATATGTGGTTACGGACAGGTTGTGTGGGCTGTCTAGCATTGTTTTTAGTATATGTATGCGAGTCGGAGTAAGATGTCAGTCCCTAGGGCCCTAAGTTGTCCGTGCATGTGCTATGTGTTGTGCCTTGGCCAAGTCCAGGGCATACTGGGGACACCTACATCTGCCTATAGGGACATCTCTAGGGGGTTCTTCCTCTGAGTCATCTTATGGGTGTGGCTGTGGGGACCTAGGTAGTGGTGGGAGGCTGAGTATCCCTTCCCTTTGCTGATCCTGCTGCAGCTGTTTCAGCAGGATCACATTGTGTAGCATGGCACATACTGTGAACATCTGTGTACATGTGGCTGGAGAGTACTGCAGGGCTTCAGAAGATATATAGAGGCACCGGAACCATGACTTCAGAAGCCCAAACACATGGTCTATGATGTTCCTAGTTTGTGCATGTGCCTCATTATGGCATTTGTCTGTGGGTATGTCTGCATTTCTGATGGGTGTCATCATCCATGGTTCCAGTGCATAGCCAGCATCCCCTAGTAAATGGTAGTGTGGGATGTCCCCCCTAGCAAACATCTGGTACAGCTGTGATGCATGCCAGATATGGGAGTTGTGATAGCTGTCAGGGCTGCCAGTACACACATTCATGATAATGCTCTTGGCATTGCACATGACCTGGCAGTTAATGGAGTGATACCCCTTGCGGTTGATATAGATTCTACCCTACTGCCCTTGTGGTGCCTAGATGTGTATGTGAGTGCAATCTGTGGCACCCAGTACCTCTGGGTAGTGTGATACACAGTAGAAGTGTTGCATACTGCTGTCCCACACCCGAAGCTTATGGGGAAAATAAATGCACTCATTGGCATATGGTAGCATGACATCCAAGAGCTGGTGGAGTACCCTCAATGCTGATGCCTGCAAGACCCCCATAATGTCCCCAGTTAGTCTTTGGAAAGTACTTGTAACTAGTATTCTAAGAGCTACACATACCTTTGTTTCCAATGGGTTGGATTCCCTATGTTGGCTCTGAATCTGAGTTGAGGACAGCAGAGCTCAGCAGTTCTTGTAGTATGTCCCTGTCAACCCTGTAGTGCTCTAAAATCTTCATCTGCTGTAGCTCTTGGAAGGTCACCCTGGACCTGAACACTCTTTTCCTTAGTCTAGGCCTATTGTCAACAGCAGCAGCACTGACCTCAGCATCTAGCACATGAAGATGTAGCAGACCTGCAGCAGCCCCTAGCATTCCTTCACTTAAAAATCCCAAGTCTGTACTCAACTGGTGAAGAGTATGAGGGTGAAATCAGATTATAGTGTGCATGCAACCTTTATAGTGCTCTAGTGTAGGTGCAGCCTGTGCGATTGGCTATCTATGATGTATTCCACCTGCCAAGTGCATCATTAAGGACTTTTAATGGCCCTAGTTTACTTGAAACCGGGGTCATAAGTAATTAATATATCACTGGCTTTCTCAGCCAATTTTTTTCTTGGCAGCTTTCCTCACACAGCACAGCAGTGTGCCATGCAAACACATGGAAGTAAGCACCTTGAAGGTAAACAAAGATCAGTAGTCACTGTACACACCACCATGAAAGGCCACACCCAACACGGAGGCATGCCACGCAAACACACGGAAACACGTGGAAACACATGACCCTAAGGTAAAGAAAGCTTAGCAGTAACTGTATACACCCCTCTGCTCAGCACAGTGGTATGCCATGCAAACAGGCGCAGCTGACCTCCAATGAGATGTAAGTCCTCAGACATCCCCCCCCCCCAATGTTAGCTACCTCTTCTGTGGACACCAACATGGTTCTGTGCCTACACAGAAGGGATATGCAGACACGGATACCCATTCTGCTATTCAGTAACCCCACCTCATTTTCTTAGGGATCCCTGCACACAACCTGGAAACTACACAGTTCCCAGCCCTGCCTCATTAGCAACAGCACCACTCCACTATTGTAGATCCTCCATGCAGAGTCCTATAATACATTTCTGTCACATTACATTAAATGTGTTTTTTCCACTATTTGTTTCATAAAAGCATGTTTGCACACTGTGGCAAGTCACACAAATGTACCCAGATCATTAAAAAATAAATATTTTAACTTATTACCCTTACATTGTTGGACTCATGATGGATAGTTATGCTCATATCTGTATGTGCTATGCCATTTCTGTCCATCTACCTATGTTTTTACAGCCCCTGTTCTCTGTCTAAAATCCTGTAAATGGAATTTTTTCATGTACACTACAGACACCGACCCAGAGTCTTCAGGGCTTGCTATCTGTTTGCTGGATAACTCTACCTCCCTCATTTGCATGAAATTCACCTGCTTATAAGGAGGTTTGCATGCCATGGATACTTCCTTGTTGGTGCATGCATGCTGTCTGCCCAGCTGTGTTTACTGAATCGCCTACCTGCTTACTTTCATGTAACCAGTGTGCCACAATGCCTACACAGTAAAAAAGAAAGTGTAGGCTTTATTAAATTCCTCCCACTCATAAAGCAATACTGAATGGTTAAACACAAGCCTCTGTATGCCAAGTAATTACACTTGAAAATATTATGCTAAATGAAAATGAATGATAGCTGAAAGTATTTAGTTGGTGAACATATTCAGATAAAATTAACATATGCACATCTGTCATATTCTGAAATGAGAAGTCACAAAAGGAGATAACACACCAGCACGAACCAGGAGCTTTGGCAAGTTCAAGATGAAAAATGAAACAATAACTGATTTTAGTTCCCAAAAGTAATACCAATGAGTAGCACAAGTAGAAATCCTCCGGTATAAACCAGAAGTTGTAGTTGAATAAACGCTGAATCCAGGATCTTCAAAACGTACTTTTATTCGACAAAACAGCATAAAGACACAGATTAACCAAGCGCTTTCGCCTGGACTATTCCAGGCTTTTTCAAGGTGAAAATATAAGTGTAGTAGTGCTGGTTAAATACACAAACTAATTATCCAATTATGCAATTAAAAAACAATTAAGAAATAATTAAAATTCAAAGACAAGTGTCAGAGTGCTTTTTTCTCCTCAGTGTCACTCTGAAGAGACTATAATAAGTTTTTTGATGTGTTTGATTTCTCTTGTTTGTTAAATTGAATATAATTTGTGAAACTACTTATTACTAAGAGCTTATTGAAACCATTAAAACACAAATATGAAAATATAAAGTGTAAAATCACACTAAACAGTGTTCTCATGTTTAGAGTGTATTAATGTATAAAAAACAACTAAACTGTTTAAAATATCACAAATCTTCCTATACTTGGAACTTGAGTATCCTGTTTATGCGAAAATGCTCATTTAACCAGTGCATCATCCCAAAATTACATTGTTTATATATGACACATTTACCTTAAGTTAGACTGAACATTAAAATTAATGCATATAAAAAATTAAATATAGTCAGCTTAAGTTTATGAAAATTTTCTACTTTGTGAAGTATAACTATTTTCATGTGTTACTATAGTCAAAGTTGAAATACATGGAGTAATTATGAAACCATCATAGTTTATTTCTTTTAATCTTCAGTATGCTGCTAATGCTAATATTCTGAAATGAAATTAAATATATATCATACATATGCACCCTTTCAGATGAATGCTGATAATAGCCAACATGTGAAAGATAAGCTTCTCAGCTTCTGATACTTAGTAAACAACAACTGTATTAGTGTTATTGTTTAGAATTGTGCTGAATTTTACTATTTGCCATTTTTTATGAAAAGAGCTGTTTAGTGAGGTTGCGGGGATTAGGGACCTAGGCCGTGTAGCCCGGTGGGATTGTGAGGTGTTGACATGGTGGTTGTCTGACTGCTATGGGTGTGGCATACCTCTGTATGTTCGGCAGAGGTAACCTCTGGGTGGCCGGTATGCAACGCTCTGTAGCTGTGGTTATGTGAGTCAGTCTGCATAGGGTATGTGTTTCAGGGCAGTATTTCCCTTTGTGAGGTATGTCTGTGGCCTTTCCACTTGCTGTAGTTGTCATGTGAGGTACATACCACATGGGGCATTGTGATGAGTACAGGGGAACACTGACCTATATTTCCGTACATGACACATCGTTTGTGATGACACGTACCACGTAGACAGATTACAAGACTAGTGTGGCACTGTGAATATCAAAGGGGAGGCTACTGTCCACCTGTGTCCCATGTTCCCTTCTGACACCTTCAGTGTCAGTCAGGCAACCACCTATCTGGTAGTTAGTGGGAAAAGTGCTTCAGAATGGGGTATGGCACTGCAGTATCAACACTGGTGTTCAGTCCATGCATTGGTCATCAGGCATCTGTTGCAATACGTCTGACCCTGTGTCTCCCTCTCTCACTATATATATATATATATATATATATATATATATATATATATATATATAAATATTTATATACATATATATTCATATATCACTCTATATATACATATATATATATATATATATATATATATATATATATATATATATATATGTATATATATATATATACATATCTATATATATACATATATATCTGTATATATCTATATATCTATATATCTATATATGTATATATCTATATATATCTATATATGTATATATCTACATATATATATATATATATATATATATATATATATATATATATATATATATATATATATATATAGATATATATATATATATATATATATATATATATATATATATATATATATATATATATATGTGTGTGTATACATACACACACACACACACACACCCACACACACACACACACACACACACATATATATATATATATATATATATATATATATATATATATAAATATATACACACACATACTTGTAAACATCCACTGCTGTACATATACATTCACATATATGCGCATATACTGCCCACCTTTCATGGTGGGAATATCAATTATGGAACAGTTGTGAGGCATACAATTATGTAATAATATTGCACAGTGTTGTGCAGAATGCATTTCGCTGCCTCAGGCCGTATAGCCGTAGCAGACCACACTGGCTGTAACTCAGTCCCACAGCATTTAACCACCACATGACATATACCTGCACTGCTTGCTGTTTTCAATGCCACACACTACAACCTATATAGATATGTGTACATAGCAACCTTCAAATACATATCTATGTCCAGTCTTCACTAACAGTTGCAGTATTTCCCTTGCCCTATGCACATCTGCATATACATATAGATACAGACTGCAACCACATAAGGAGTGTTCACAGTATGTAGAGTACCCTTCAGACACATCAATCGGATGCCAGCAAATATGTCAGTGTTACATACCTTACCTTTGTATTTCTCACCTCAGTCTGTTGTACCTGTTGATGTTTTCTTTTTTTTTTTTTTAGGTTGGTGTCTTCAACTGTCTCTGTTTTTTTTTTTTTGTTTTGGTTGTTTGGTGTCTCCAACTGCCTCTGTTTGTTGTTTTTCTTTTGTTTTGGTTGGTGTCTCCAACCGCCTCTGTTTGTTTTTTTTTTTTTTGGGTTGGTGTCTCCAACTGCCTCTGTTTGTTTGTCTGTCTGTCTCTCTTGCTCGCTCTCTCTCTTTCTCTCTCTCCAGTTGCTGCAATGATATTATTGCATGTGTGGACAGCAAGTACAGGCTGTTTTTGTAGGTATCTGAACATGTGCATGTGATGGCCTCTGCACCAATTGGTGCCCACCATTTAGTAATTGCATGCAGCCTGCTGTGTGGTAATTGCAGTTCTCACTGTGATTTCAGGACACTGCTATAAAATGATAGGTTAGGTAGGCGTAGGCCTTTCAGTTTTGCAAGGTGGGGACCATGCTTGTTTGCTGTGGACACTGTTGTGTCAGCCAGAAGGTTGGTATATGTCTCATATCTGAAACCGAGTTGTAGCCTGTGAAATGCATGTTATACTGAAACCTGACTGTTGCTTCTTCCAGTACACTCTTCTCAGTGTGTAAGTTTACTCACACCTCCTAATGGTAACACTGGATACATGGGAGTATGTACTTTCATTTGGAATCAGGGAATTAACTGGCATATAACAGTAGTTATTGCAATGTATTCCTATGGCTTTCTTATTTTCCATTTACATTCACTCCTTGTAATGCATGTTATATTTCTTGATTGCAA
This sequence comes from Protopterus annectens, assembly GCF_019279795.1. NCBI lineage: Eukaryota > Metazoa > Chordata > Ceratodontiformes > Protopteridae > Protopterus > Protopterus annectens. The sequence continues at coordinate 791,613,849 of NC_056735.1, forward strand.
TGTATTCCTATGGCTTTCCTATTTTCCCTTTACATTCACTCCTTGTAATGCATGTTATATTTCTTTCAGCACCAAATTATTGTATATCTGCGGTGGCTTAGTGGTACATCATGCAGACTGGTGAGTCCAAGGTGTGGGGTTTGAGACTCACAAGGGTATTTTATTTTGCTGCTGAGCAATACAAGGGCCTTGTCATATAGAGTGACTAAGGCACTTTTAAGCAGTTGTAAGCGGGTTTGCATGGGTTTGTGCAACGCTTAGCGATGCTAAGCGACACTTAGCTGAGCTTTTTGTATTTTAGCAATACTAAGCTAAGCTTAGCTTAGCTCATTTTATGTTAGCCTTATGTTAGCTTGGCATAGCTTATCATATCTTAGCAATGCTAAGCTAGGCGCACACATGTGCTCACTGGTGCAAATCCGATTACTACTGTTTACAAGTGCTCACTCCCGCTAACCCCTACACTCATGTCTTTGACAGAAACGTAAATGGGGAGATAGGAATGTGGTGATAAAGGGTGGTCAAAGAGGGTAAGACAGTAGGGAAACTAGCTTGGGATGTACACGATGGGTGTGGAGAAGGACCATAGCTGCCCATTTCTTTACCAGCAACAGCTGTGCATATGCAATACATTAGGTGGGATATTTGAAACCTTCCACCCGTGAGAGAGGGGTGAGGACATCTAAGTATGTTGTACTACCAATTATGAATATCAGGCACATGCACTGTTTGTGAACTGCTATACTGTCATTTGTATGTTACTCACATCTGAACAGTTTGTGGTTTGTGTTGACATTAGCACAGTCTGCTCAGGATGACTGGACATATTTCTGTACTGTGTATGCCTACCTGCACCCTTGGTTGTGCCTGACTTCACAGGTATATATTACCTTTGGGTAGAGGTGCAGAACTGCAGTGTGCATTATTTATTATCGTGTAATGTTTATCTTACTGAACATGCAGAGTTGCTGTGTACCTATAAGTCTATGAAGGCTTGTAGTCTGTCTGAGTAGCTCCCACCTGTGGACATATTCAGATGGTAGACAGAGGTCAGCCTAGTATTCATTGACTGTGCACCACAGCAGTCTTTTCAGCACCTGAACAATGGCATTGTCACAGGTGGTTGCTAGCAGTTCATGGCTACATCCTTTGCTATTTCTGTGTTGTACTGCTACATAAGGGCATGCTCATGGGATTCATTCTACAGCTATTTGCAGAGTGTGTAACAGCAGACAAGCTGATATGCCTGTGTGTTTCTCACTCTTCCAGGCCTCAGATACTCTCACGTATATATTTGAACAGCCTCAGGGAAAGGTACATATAACTGGGATACACCTGTCATATAGTTCAGACATTTTGCAGTTCAGACTTTGGGTGATTCAGAGCATTTCTATTACTACATCTTTTCTGACGTGCAAGCGGTGTCTACACTCACTTATTGACATTTGTTATTAAGTGAGATTCAACACCTTTCTGCCTAATTTTAGTACATTTCACAGGGAGTCAGAGGGGCACAACTAACATTTGTTTATAAATCAGGGTCATCACTGTAGAGCAGTCACTGTTGGGAGGTCTGGCCTGTGACCTATGCAAATATGCCAGTGTGTATCCTGCTCTGATACTGTGTGGGGTTAGCAAGCTGCTACTGTAACCTTATTCCCTACTAGCATGGCTGATTTTCTTTTCACAGTCACGTCATGCAATTCAACAACACCTGCTGGTTAAGGCCCACAGAACAAGATTTGTGTTATGCCATTCCTATTTTCTCTTTACATTCACTCATGGTAATGCATGATAAATTGCTTTCAGCAGTAAGTTGTTGTATATCTGCTGTGGTTTAGTGGCACTTCATGCGGACTGGTGAGTCCAAGGTCCCAGGTTTGAGACTGACAAGGGTATTTTCATTTTGCTGGTGAGCAATACAAGGGCCTTGTCATACAGAGTGGCTAAGGCACTTTTAAGCAGTTGTAAGTGGGTTGGCCCGGGTTTGCGTGATGCTTAGCAATGCTTAGCTAAGCGCACACAAGCTCACACTTGCGCACTCCCGCTAACTACTGCTTAAAAGTGCTTACTCCCGCTAACCCCCGCGCTAATTTCTTTTAAAGAAAAGAAAATGGGAGATAGGAAAGTGGTGAAAAAGGGGGCACAGAGAGGGACAGACAGTAGGAAAACAAGCTCGGGATGTGCAGGAAGGGTATAGGAAAGGTCCATAGCTGCCCAACAGCAACAGCTGTGCATATGTTGAAAATTTGGAGTGAGCTTTGAGACCTTCCACCCCTGAGAGAGGGGTGAGGACAACATAGTTTGTTGCACTGCCAATTAGTATTATCGGTGTACATGTCCTATGGACATGTGTGCAAAATGGGAAGCTATGTATGGGGTGTAATTTTTTTTCGGGTACAGATTGCCCTTTTTTTTTTTTTTTTTCAAGTGAGAATGGTAAGTGAGGTAGGGGAAATAGGTATATTTGGGGAGGTAGGTTGGGGAGGTAAACAGACAAGACAAACAAGATGCATACAGGGGCGGAATTTGACACATGGGGTGGGTGAACACAATTGACGGGGAAGGTTGTTTGGAAATTGCAAGCTCATGAGCCCACAGATGGTAACAGTGGAACTGAGATCCCCACCCATGGGCAGTCACCACTGCACCTTCACAGCCCCGGGGGTGGCTGTGCTGGGGTCTGAGTTGGATGGGCAGGCTCACCCATGAGACACGTCACTCTCGCCTCAAACTGGCATAGGGGATCATCGACTGAACACTGGATCTCCCTACGCACCACAGCCTGGACCCTTCGAAGGGTGACGGGTGGCCCTTCTCTGCTCATGCTTGCACGGGGGGGGGGTGAGCCCCATCCACTGCAGCGCTTCCACCTGAAGGTGGCACAGGACCAATGGAGGAGGGGAGTCCAGGCTGGGCACCAGAGCCACTGGTGCCAGGTGCACTCTCCAACTGAGGAGGGACAGGTGGGTCCGCTTCCCATACGTTCTGTGATTCGGTGTGTTTCATTACAACATAAACAACAGCATTTCAGATTAGTTGTAACAGCATGCAGTAATATTCCCATTAATCCAACACACCACAGTTCCAACAGTTGAACAGCAAACATAACACATGCATATATTGAACAACAGTGGTTATTCCAACCGCATGCAGGGATGATTGGTAGCAACAGGCCACCATGAATGTGGTGTTTGAACAGGGCACATGCATCAACATGAGTGCAAATATTTATGGAACAATAGGACATATATTCCAACAAATATTTAAGATTACACATACCCATTGAGGTGCGGAATTGCATGGTTTATGCACAAACAGTAGGGTGTAGAAAAAACCTCCATTAACATCTTATAAACACTTTTACTCTACACTACATTCCTAGTGACTGCAGGTGTATATTCCCTACATGTATTATTACACTTGCCACCATGCATTAAGTTGTGTAGTGCGTTTGGCTAGTTCAATCTATACTTGACCTATATCTCACATACTAACTGTCCAGGATGCAGATGTTACTGCTACATATTTCATGGTTGCATTTATATTTCTTTATCTACATATCTGGATGTTTTCACATGACATTTTCACTTCTAATTGTACAGAACCCTGCATTTATTGAAGCACACTTACATTTCTGGGGAACATATTAGCATGCTACTCATGTTCCAGATTTACTTATGCATGCCAGCCAGTAACTGACTGTTGAGGACTGTATATTTACTTCACAGCTACTAGCACTTTCATCACCCACTTTAGATGGGACTGCAGAACTCTGGGTTGCCAGCACTTTCTAACGCATTACTATTTGTATAATGCAAGGGTAAAACAACATTTCATACTAAGTGAATCAGACACACTCTGGGTTTTAGACCTTTATTAATGACATTACACACTTTTCCACAGGCTCACTCCTTTATTTCTTTTAACGGTGCATATGGCAGACATGTTCATAACATATTATACCTTTATTAATAGGTTAACACACTCTTTTTTCAGGCTCACTCACATATTATTTTATATGACAGTGCCTGCAGAGATATTATTCCAGACATTTGTTACCTTTCTTAATGGGTTACTACACTCTTTTTCTGCCTCTCTAATGTTTTTATCTGACAGTACATGCAGAGGACTTATTCAGTCCATTTTATGGCTGTATTATTGGAATACAACACTTTCTTTCATGCTCTCTCCCATATTTTATATAACAATACATGCAGAATAATCACTAACCTGCCTGGCGTCGCAGCCTTAGCAGCCTATCAGCATAGGCTTGCTGATTCATAACACAGTCACCTGCAGCTGTAAAGTAAATGAAGGGATATTGAGGCATTCCTATCCATTATACATACTCCATTTTAAATCCTTACATACTGCATTCCATGGCTACATACTCAGTTGTGGGGCATCCCGCATCCCACAGGCCTCCTGTACCCACTGGTTCAGGCGGTCCTCCTTTCGTATCTTCAGGTCCGCATGGTGGTGACAGACCTGCTCACCAGTCCGGGGAACGAATGTGGCACTGGAGAGGTCACGAGCTAACCAGTTCCAAGCCTCTGCTTTGTAGTCCGTCCTTTGGAACTGGCCCTGCAGAAGTCTTGCCTCGTGATGGTGGACTAGGAGCCAAACCATGTATTTGGACTCCTCGGTGCCCCATCTCTGTGCTCAGAAGCGCGCTCCCTCTCCAACACCAGACATTCTGACCGCAGATGTGAACTACAATCAGTTATGGAGTGTATTCCCGCCTGTGGGGTTTAAATATGCCGCATTTCCCGCACTTTTTTGTGATTGGCCATTTTGTAAAATTCTTGGCTGACTGCAGACCTGCTTAGTAATGGTTAAACTACCATTCCTAAGTTTATGAATGTTAATAGTGGCTGCTTCCTCTATGTTGTCATGGCTTAGTGGTTCTGTACTTTGATTATGATGCAAAGTGTCCTGGGTTCAAACCTTGTCATTCTTTTATTTTAATACTGTCTAGACAGGCTAGTGGGTGTGGCTGCTTTTAAGCAACTTAGCTCTACGTTGCTCACCTGTGCCCTACGGTGCCCTGGTTGGCGCGGTGCGCACGTCCACGCAAACACATTGTGCTGGGTAAAGCGCTTTTAAACGTTGGGCAACTCTATTGCGCTGGGTAAAGCGCTATTACACTATGGGCAACTCTGTTTAGCTGGGTGAAGCGCTATTAAACTATGGGCAACTCTGTTTAGCTGGATAAAGTGCTATTAAACTATGGGCACCTCTGTTTAGATGGGTATAGCGCTATTAAACTATGGGGACCTGTGTTTACCTGTATAAAACATTGCTTAACGGCAGGCTATTATATATCTCGGTCTTTTCAAAATATATATTTTGTTCGCTGATACATTGGCCATGTCACTGCTATTAATAAAATTTTAATCATATTTTTCTGGTATTATTTCAAATACTGATTTAAAACATGAATAAGAAGGGGAGTGGTGGGGCTCGAACCATGAATGCCTTTTCTTTGTGCATACACTCTACCATTACGCTATTGCTATTCGGACTAATTTGCATAAGTAGTTCTTATATGCTCTTCAATGTCACAATTGCTAACTGTGGTTAAACAAGCGCAAATATGGGCAGCTATATCGTGGATTTAAAAAAAAATAGTATTTTCCATTTTATAACTCTGATGGGGGTTTACAGTGTCAGGGAGTGTGGTGTTGGGTGCAAGTACATTTGAGTGGACTCGCTCTTGTCTGTTGACATTATGCTTTTTAAAACCTTGCAGGGGTGTGGACTTTTAGAATGCTTGGCAGTCAGACACGCCCCCTGCTTGTCTACTCAGGTCATGTAAGAGTTATGGATGAGTCGGCGTGCCCTCATGAATATTCATGGCACACTGATGTCATACCGTTCAACTGCAGCCTCCAAGTAAGACATATTAAGTCTTCAACGGAGGTTTCGTGAATCCGGCCCAAAGCCCAGCAAGGCCTGCACAAAATTGGATAACAATATGTTTTCCCAGGCAGAAAAAAAAAAAAAACAAGGAAAGATGAAAGAGCAGGAACAAAATTTGAAACAGTTGGTTGCTTTTAAAGTTGAAAATAAGGAGGAACAATTTTGCATTTTTTTTTTTTGAAAAAATGCTATGTGAGCAACAGTGAACTGAAAAAATATGCAAAGCAGATGTAGCATGAAAGACTTGACATGCAGGAAAATTAGGAAACACTAACGGAGAACACACACTGAGTATGACATTTGCAAGCAACTATAGAAAGCAGACCCAGGCATATTTTGGCATTTCACTCCTTTACTGGAAAATGTTTGAAGGTTGAGCGTCGAGCTGGCATCTTGGCACCCGTAAAAAATCTACTGCCAACCATTAGCAGACTGGAGGTCTGCTGTGGCGACCCCTAACTGGGAAAAGCCGAAAGAAGAAGAACAACTATAAATCATGAAATAATTAGCCAAGTAAAAGGACTTAAATTTATCCCTTTTGCAGGGATATTCATAAAACTTGTCGGATTACTAAGAAACACTCTTTGAGAGAAGGAAAGCTGTAGTAGAGGTATTAATTGAACAATAAATGAATGGAATATCTGTGTGAACAGAAGTAAAGAAGGAAGGGAAATGGCGTAGACTACATAACATGGAAGATGTTCAAGAATGTAAACAAAAGTAGCTTAGACAGTTAAACAAACCCAAACAGTAAAACATTTGAATTGTCTGTCAGACATGGAGTGTGAGAGCAACCTAGGACATAAGACAATTGAAACAGGCTCATTGGGATGACATGTAATATCAGATGTTGAAAACCTGTAGGGACTAAGACAATACCAGGAAGTACAGAGGGAGCCACATTCTAGTAAAATACATAAGCAGGAAATAAACAAATAACAAAGTCAACTACAGGGAGATAGACAAAAGAGACAAAATGATGAAAGGGAAACAAGTGAAAGAGTTATATCATATGGGAAGAAGAACAAGTAGCTTCTCAGAATGGAGATTGAGGCAAAAAAACAATGAAAGAAACAGAGACAGAGAAGGGAAAGCTGTAAGGATATGAGAATATGTCGTGTTGGATGGTGTGGAAAACTCAGAAAAAGCAAATGAGGAAATAAGCTGGATACAGGTATTTATGATTGCTGGTAGAGTCAAAGAGGGGAATGCAGGAAAATAGAAAGCCAGAAAGTGGCTACAGAAAGACAGAGGACACAATTAAGTTGAAGAAATGACCACATTGAAAGGCGGGAGGTTGTGGACAATATAGAAAGTATGTAATAAATGAAATGGTTACCTTGTAAAGCACATCCCAGGGAGCACAGCATCAAAGCAATGGAATGGACTGAATCTATTCCCTGGGTAATGATGGGTAATGCACTAAAGGCAGACATAGGGGCAAATGTCCAAGATAACCAATGAATTTTTCATAATTACTTATTTATGTGCAAAAAAACATCAGCAAACATAAGGTTAATGAATAATCCTTAGGAAAAATATGTAATAATTAATGATGTTACAGCTGGGGGCATAATAAGGAATGTATGAGGAGAAAAAAGGAAAAGGCAAGGCAGAGAAAATCCCACATGCAAATAGGAAATAAAGGAACAGCAGTGTGTAAGTAGCATAGTAAACAGCTACAAAACTGCAAACAGTAAAAAATATGTTGGACTAGTACACACATGAATCTGGTGCAAGTGTGCAGGCAAACAAAATAATGAGTAGGGATGAAGGTGGGATAGCTCTAAATGGAAGGACATGCAGGACAAGGAAACATTGCAAGGAGTAACAGAGGAGGTAGTGCATTACAACATGAAAAGGGAAAAGGTGAACAAAACAAAAATGAAAATGAGTGATAAAAGGGAGGAGGAGGTACTTCCACATATCCTGAAGTATGCACTGATATGTAACGTCCATCACTCGATATAAACAGATAAGTAGGGGATTAAGTAAAAAAAAGTTAGGAACAGTCACAAAAAATGTAAATCCAGAGAAAGAAGTCAAGAATCTACACAAAGTAGAATTTAGTGCTTTTGTCTCTTTATTAAAAACATCATCAGAATAATCAGTACAAGCAACCCCACCCTTAAATACATCTCCCACAGCATTAATAATGACATCCTTTCCTGTAGAAACTGCATACAGAAAAAAAATCCATGTTAAGATGGTAACACAGCATTCAAAAATTCTATTAATTTAAATTGTTTTAAACATAATAACAATGTTTCATACTTGAGTGTATGTGTATACAGATACACATATATTCAATCATATATTTACATATAAAACTCTGCTTTTAACCTTAAAATCAAACTGATGCACATAGCACTATTCAAACCAGGATACTCAGAGGCATTAGCTCTCATGTGCCATCTCAGTTCCTTCAGTTTCAAGAAATCATTTATGGGCCCTCCCCTCTCCCCTATTGCGACTTGTTCTATGATAGTAAATCTAAAATAATGTTCATCATGTGTAGCAATGTGTGCAGCTAAGGCATTTTTCATATCTCTCTTCTTGATATCATAATTGTGTTGATATATACGTGTCCTAAGTGGATTAATGGTTTTTCCTATGTAATAACAAGAACATAGAGAGCACACTGCTAAATATACCACACCTTTACTACTGCATGTGTAGTTTTTTTCTGAGGCAGTATTTCCCATAATTGGGTATCCATACTTCTCTATCTTCTTGAATATTCCTACATTGTAGGCAAAACCCACATTTCACCATACCTTCCCCATTATTTCTCACACTAATGGTGTTCTTAAGGCTGGTGTCTTTCTTATATATTATTTTAGGCATTGTTCCCATTAACTCCAAGTAGTCTTGGTTGGCCCCAAATATATTCCAATTATGTGTTAATATATTTTTGATATCATAAAATTGGTTGTTAAATTTGAAAATAGCTGATTTTCCAAAACTGTTGCTGTTTTTCTGTTCACTCTATTTCTACCAAACCATGATTCTTGCCGAGTAAAGGGATGAAATGTCCATTTGCTCTCTTTACCCTAACTTCTGTCAAAATGTTATCCACAAATGTTACTGGGTATTGTCTTTTAACAAGCATACATTTTAATACATCCAACTGCCGTAAAAATTCATTTTCTTCTGACACCATTCCAGCTATCTGTACTCCCTGTCCTTTAACTAAGGATTTCTTCTGATGTATGGGGTGGCAGCTATTAAAATGCAGAAGAGTGTTGGAATATGTTGGCTTTCTAAATATGTTGGACATAAATTGCTTTTTGTTTGCATTTTTCTGGATGGTAATGCCAAGATAGTTCACACTTTCTTTACTTATACCTTTAGTGAATTCCAAAAATCCAGTACTATTACTAATGAACTCAAAAATCCTATTTATTTAATGTTTACTGTTTTTCCAAAAAGCAATAATGTCATCCAAAAACCTACCACAGAAAGTCCATCTTTCATTAAAGGAACTTTTAAAAACAATTCCTCTCTCCCAGAAGGCAAGTACAATGTTGACAAAAACAGGGGCACATGCTGCCCCCATTGCTACACCTTTAGATTGTTTAAACAGTTGTTCTTCAAATGTTATAATGTTAGTGTCTAATACTAGTTCCATTAAAGTTTTTATTGTTAAAATGTGTTCATGTTTAAGACAAGTGTATTGACACAAGTAAGAATAGAACCAATCTAGGCCTATTTCATGTGGTATTATAGAAAATAGGTTCTTTATATCCCTAGTGACAAAGATGAGGTCATCCTGATATTTATCATTAGTAATTTTCTTTAAACAGTCCCATGAATCTTTTAGAATCCATGGACAATTTTTTAAGACATTTTTAAATTGATTATCTATGAATTTTGCTATAGGAAACATTTTTGATGCCTTTGCATCTACTATGGGTCTAAGAGGGGGGTCCTGAAGATTTTTATGTATCTTTGGGACCCTGAAAAGTGTTGGTATTTTTGAGAGTTTAATACTCATATATGCATGTTCTTTTTTTGTTATTTCATGGCTTAATACCATCTTCTCTAATATGACATCCACTATACTATAGGCTATATTTTTTTCATTTATACTAATTTAATTGTATGTATCTGTATACAAGACGGTTAATATTTTATTAACATATATGTCCTGATTAAGTATCACTAGTCTCCCACTCTTGTTAGGTTTAGATACCCTGATGTCAGTGTTGTTGCAAATGTCTCTAAGTACCTTAGTTTCAGCTTTTGTGAGGTTGCTATTTTCATCTTTTGTTATTATTTTATTATAGAGCATTGCTCTTATATCTTTTTCACACATTTTTTCATATATATATATATATATATATATATATATATATATATATATGTAGTATATACTAATATATAAGTGTATCTGTATACACATACACTCAAGTATGAAATGTTGTTATTACGTTTTAAATTAATAGAATTTTTGAATGCAGTGTTACCATTTTAACACAGATATTTTCTGTATGCATTTTTTATAGGAAATGATGTCATTATTAATGTTGTGGGAGATGTATTTAAGGGTGGGGTTGCTTGCACTGATTATTCCGATGAAGTTTCTAATAAAGAGATGAAAGCGCTAAATTATACTTTGTGTGGATTCCTGACTTGTTTCTGTGGATAAAAAAGAGTTAGGGTGAGGGGTTCATGGAAAAGCTTACCAAAGGACATGAACAAAGTAGCACTAAAACAAATAGGATGTTTAACGTAAGGAAACCTTAACAAATATGGGCAGCAAAAAGGTGTGGTGCAAAGATATGGAAGAAAAATAAAGAAACCTGGAGAAGAAATGTAATATCTCAAGAGGAAGATTCAGTATTAAGAGAAAAGGATGGTTTGGAAAGATTTAAAACAGCAGAGTATTTACTCCAGAAATACAGAATACCTGAAGCCCAATGGTGGAACTACTTGATACAAAGGGAGACCTGGAAAAGGAATACAGAGAGGGAACATGAGAAAGAAAAATTGGCAAAAAAGGAGGGCAAAAGGAGAGAGCTCGGGAGAAAATTGAAGTGGTTAGGGAAGGAAATGAGACAACACATGTATAAACTATTAAGGGAAAGAAGGGACAACATCAATGAAGAGAGAAGGAGAAAGATTTGGGAAGAAAAGAATGATGGAAAGGAGTTGCAGAGTACTGGTAAAAGACAATTCAGGCTGTGAAGCACATGCATAAAGTACACGGAGTGGGATATCGAAGCCTGAGAATTCCTCATAGATAACATCTAACCCCATGAACTCAGTAAAAGAAGGAAGAAAGGAGGATAATAGATGGTGGAGGTGTCTAGAAAAAACGTAGGAATGATGTATATGATCTGGGACACAAAAAGCCTGGAAGCAAGTGCAGAAGATTTGGAGATACATATTTCAAAAAGAAGCAGAGCTTACTTGCAAATTCTGTATATGGGATACAAAGAAAGAGGACAGTATCTGGAAAGAAACAGAAATGAACATTATCAGACTGCTGAGTACTGAAGCTAAAACAATCATCACCACTCAAAACTGGAAGGGGACAAAACCTATACAGGAGTAGGAATTATACATGAGATTCCAATACATGGGGAGTAGATGACAGAAACTGGCTCAAATGATGAAAGAAGAGGAGGAAAAATTAAAAGAAAACAAGGGAACTACCCCATCAAGTAACATATACACAGCTTCTTATCAGCTATAAATATATCCAGCATCTATCTGCCTCTGCAATAAACTAAATACCATTCTAGACAACTACGTCCTCACTCAGTCATTACCATCCAATGATTAAGAACTTCTCTCCGTTCACAAACCTAATAAATCTGCTTGCCATGGCCTATACTCATACCATGCTGCTAAGGCCTTGAACTCTTTACTTATATCCAGCACATCAGTACCCACCCACCAGTCCTTTAAAGCCATTCTGAAATGCTTCATAGCCAAAATCTGGTTCTGCTCATGATTAACCCTAGGGTAAACTATATCCCTAAATATGATCTAGTACCTATTCATACCTCACACTATCACATTATTTCTGATTTAGTATAGTTACTTAAAATGTAGATGTTTTATATTATTTTTGAAGCTCGTAATATTGCTGTTCTTAAAATGTTTGTGTATTACTTTGGAGCTTCTCTCCCTGGGTCTCTGCTAAAAATGGACACATCCCAGTTGAACTTTCCCAGTAATCAAATATCAGTAAATAAATACATAAATTAGAATACTGCAAGACTGAAAACCATACAAGGAGAATTTAGAGAGTGAACCCAAGTGGAAACTTGGGGGGGGGGGTATAATTACTGGATAGAAAATGATGCGGCCATCCACTGATTAAAAGTGGTGCACATATATTATGATTGCACATGAATGTAATATATTGTAAGGAATTAATAAAGTGTAAAATAAAATTAATGAATTAACTAAATAAAAAAAAAGAAATAAGTAATGTAGACTTAGAATCGGTATATTATTATGGCTTTTGCCAACTTCTTGCAGTGAAGCAAGCCCCTGCTATTTTGATGGTTTAAGCCTTTCCTCAAAGAAAGCAAAAGCTATAACTAGTCAAAGTAGATAGCTCTATGGCATAGAAGATAAAGTCCTAAGGTTTACGTTACTGGAGTTGGAATAGTGGCTTGTGCTCCTGCAGGAGCTTGCAGGGAAGCATGGGAGTCAGCAGCCATTGCTAACCCACCCACTGTGTAGCGTGCCACTTAGGTGGTACCCAAGGAAAGCAGTGGATGTTTCACTCCGTGGAGATTAACCAAAGCAAAACTGAGCTGCCATATTCAATTCCACACTAAAGGTCATTCAGCATGCAGATGGAGAGCAATAGATAGTTGAAGACAAAAGAGCTACTGCATGAGGTGGGAGTTGCTTCGAAGAGGTTGGCTCCCTTTTTCCCTGCCTTCACCATAGTGGAGATGTACTGCAGAATGAATGGCTAAATTAGGTCCAAGAAGCCATCTTGCTGAGTCCTCAGGGGCAGGCACTAATGTATGCATTTTATATAAAAAGATAAGCACCACCATATCTCACAGAATATTGAAGACAGCTGAAAGGGTTTCAGGATTGAGACAGAGAGCATGGGGAAAAACAAATGCAAAAAATGTTTTAAATGTGACAACTGATTTCAAACTATCATGTTGGCATTAATGTTTGGGATTACTATGTGAGCTCCTGTTCTAGTAGTTCATGACATAATTGCTCACTCTCACTTAGTTGAAAAAGCAAGTGCACAAACTCCCATTAGCTTGATCTCCCATTTCTACATAGTCCTCCCAACATCTGACCCTATAAAATTGAACAGACGTAATGTAGTCTAAATTCTAACCCTAAAACATCTACCCAGGTCCCAATCTAAGTCCTTGCTCCCTAAATCTAAAACTTCTATCCCCTCCACAAATCTAAATTCCCTGATTGCTTCTTGACTCTAATTCCTAATCCCTAAATGTAAAACTCCCTGTCCAATCCCTAACCCTAAAATCCCCCTTCTGCTCCCCAGTGCTAAAACTCCATTCCCACTCCCTAACCCCAACCCTCCCTTCCTACTTCCTTAACCTAAACTCCCTCTCTTACTCCCTCCCCATGGCTGCTTGTCTGAACTCATATTCATGTCTGGGTGTGAGTATCAGCATACATGATCTAGAAGATGCTTCAATCCCTGACTTTGACACAGTAGTTTTCAAACATCGGAGAATCAAACATTTGTTGCAGATCCATAAAATTTGCCTTTTTTCAATCACACTTCTGTATACCATGAGACAGAGGATATATTATTATAATCCCAAGAGGCTATATATCTAACATAGTGCTAAATTCCAATATGTTCATCATATGTTTGTAGGTATAATAGCTACTTACTAGTCTAGTCTTATATTCCCATGGTTGCTTTTAGCCTTATATTTTGCACATGAATAACACAGAGATGTAAAAAGCAAGGATGTGTTGGAACATTTACATATTTCTTCTATCCATGAGGACAGAGGTGCTAAACTATGATGAATTTGTGGTTAACCATTTCTTCATCTAAATTACATTTGAGCAAAGCAAGAGAATTACTTCCCTTTATGTGGAGTGGAAGATGGTTCAATAGAAGTGGTATTCGCTGTGGTACAAACCTAACCTTTCAACATATTCTATTTATTTTGTAAATGATATTGAGATTCCAATAAAATCAAAAGATGCTAACAAATTTTACATGGGACATAGACATCATCACACATACCAGGTATAATAATGTATGTAGGACCTCATACAATATTGCTGCCTTGATGAATAAGTGTTCTTCATAACTTTTTTATTTATTTGTTGATAGTGAACATAATTATAATAAAATACATATTTAACCAATTAACATAGAGTGAAAAAGCACAGTCATTGTGTCATAGTTATGACAATTCAGATTAAAAATTAAACTTCACATTTATTTTCACTAAATATAGTTTTTATTTTTCATCTGTGTACAAAGACGGAAGTTTTTTTTCATGTGTAATACATGGAAGGCTTCTCTCATGTGGATTTTTGCTGAACAACATGATAAATGACCAAACTGTGTAGTAGTAGCTAAATAGAATCATAATGTACTGTTCTGATAATCTAATATATCTGCAAATATCTAGGTTTCAGCTTACTTTATTAAATACCTGCTTTCTGCTTTATTTGATAACTTATCCTATGATCCATAATTCATCCATGACAGCTGTTTATCAACTACTTATTAGTCTATTTTTGGTATTTCTCCAAGAAACCTTTAGGAGTAGCCAAATGTTATTACCAACACTTGGATGAATCAATTCTAAACCAAAAAGTCTCAACTGTATATTGTAAAAATGATTAAAATATTATTAAAATAGGTCCCACACAGGTATATGAATACTCTATTTATTATGTATATTCTAATGTTCCCATGAGTGTTTGAGAAATCTCTGACAAAGGTTTTCTCAAGATCAAACAGTAGTTGTGAAATAACTGAAAACACTATCATTTGTGTTAGCATCTCTGGATTTGGTAGATGATGATAGATTTATAAGAATTGAAATTATTGTGTTTTATATAAATGAAAACATGAAAATAAAAATTATTGAAAAAAATTGTATTGTATGCCAACATGCCTAATTATGAAAATATAAATAAGATTTGAAATGTTGTGTCTTTTACTGTTTAAACAGAATATTTAAACAATCTGTCACTGCTTTGATACATTTCTAACTGTGCATGTTTGAGAGGGAGATCCTAAAGTACAAACTGTGAAGAATCATTTGAGCCGTGAGTAATGTCATTGGAATGTCCCTGGTTGCTAGGAGATTGTTTAAAAAACTGGTTGACAGAAAAATAATTTCTTTTAAACAGATAACTGTTATATTTTGAGATTAGACAGTTGAGACAGCAGTTTGTCAACTACAGAGTAGTTTGTCAAGTACTGAGCAGTCAGTAGACACCAAGAAAAGAGAACACACCAAAGAAATTGTAAACTTGCTTTGTCCTTGGTATTATATCTTAGAGTAGATAAGGAACAATAATCTTTTGTTAGAGCGGGAAAGCTTAGTTATTAAGGTAGAGTTTTTCTTCAATAATGGACTCCTATCCTGCAGTTTGATTTACATTTCTGGTGATTGAATTCTAATGTTTATTGAGAGTTATTGATTTTCAATTTTGTAATAATTTTTACTTATTATTAACTGTTTTTCATTATTTCACAGTGTGGCTGGAAACCAGTGTTTTTCTTTTGAGATTAAAGAGTGCTCCACCTGTTTGATACTCCCCAGGTCACCCCAAGACCTGACTGTTCTGGTCATAGCTATCATTTATTTTGATAATTCATTTTCATATTTGGACATCCTTTTTGAAGGGCATGAAGACCCTCTGATTGGTGGCAGTATTTCTGTATTTATTTTGGGAAAGTGACACATCTGGAAATCTATATCAGGCTTTCCTGGAAGTGTTTGGATGTATGAGATTTAAATTTACTTTGAGTGTGAGTGTATCAGAGGTCTTAAACTGGTACACTTTACTCTGAAGTGTGTAATAAGAAAAATACATTTGGGTGGATAGAAGTGCTCTTATGGGAAAAGTGTGAAATATTACATCCGTTTAGTGATAGTCCCATATTCGGGTCAGTAGTGAGTATTGAAGTTCCTTTTTTAATGACCCAGGGCAGTAAGGGAAGTCAAATTAATTGTTGGCAGTCCAGTGAGATTTAGCTGGACATCACATTAATTAGTACCAGTGGTGTGGGGTTTTTAATTGGATTCCAGTAGCCTGTGGGTAGTTGTCATTAAGGTGTGCACTATTGACAGCTATAAGGTAAACATTAAGAATTTCAATCCACCAGTTTTATTTATTTTTTTTTTAGTTAGATAGTCAGGAATAGCAGGCAAGGATGTCAGCAAATGTTTTTAGCAAGCTGACAAAGATCCAGTTGGCTAAGGAGTGTGAAATTAGAGGACTGGTGTATACCAACCTGACCAAGGAAGCAATGATTTCAGCCTTGTTTGCAATCAGAGCGCAGACTAGCCATTCGGAGGATATCCAGTTTGGTGTTGGTGATGTTCAGCCTGCCGAGACAAGACAGTTCAAATTTTCTTCAGAGGACCTGAGAATCTGTCTGGAGTTAGAGATACTGTGCATAGAGGCTGAGGAGAGAATGCAATGACATGAGGCTGAGGAAAGGGAGAAGCAGCACCAATATCAACAGGAGGTCAGATGTTTAGAAGCCAAGTAAAATGAGAGACAGTGTGGCATGAAGTGGAGCTTCCTACCCTTTGAGAGAGTCATGGAGGTAATGGGGAAGAAAATAACTGGACTCCAGAAGCTGAAGAGGTCAGTAAACTTTTTCCTCAATACAGGGATGGTGATAACTTTGATAGTTTTATTCATATTTTTGAGAGGGTATGTAGACAATATGATGTTGACCGTGAGGTCTGTATTCAGCCCCTGGCTCCCTTACTCCATGGTAAAGCTGTTCAGGCTGTAGCAAAATTAAATGATGTAGATTGTTTGAATTATGAAAAAGTGAACATTTGCTTGCTTGGCTGATTCAAACATACACTTAAATCTGATAGGATAAAAATTTGTAAACAAAGATGCAAGTGAGATGAAAGCGTATGTGAATATTATGCTGACTTAAGTACTTACTTTTACAAATGGGTGAGTGGGTGTCACGTCACCACTTTTGAGGGACTGGCAGACCTTTTGGTAAGGGAAAAAGCACTCAGTATTTGCCTGATGACATGACAGTCTGGTTAGCAGACCATGAGTGCAACTCTGCAGAGTAGTTTGGGAGAAAAGGAGATCTTTACTTGGCAAGCAGAGCACCATTGCATAGGAGAAGAATACCCAGTACTGTACATGGACATAAGGGAATCCAAGGGGGGCAGTCTAAATCACTCCAAAAGAGGACAACAGCAACAGGGGAAACTACTAATCCAAGTGCATAATTAGGGATTAGATATTTCAAGTGTAATCAGAGGAGACACATAGCAATCAGATGTCCATTGAGGCAAAGTGAGAAAGAAAATTGAGGGAGCCAGTAAGTGATAATGACAAACTGCCAGTGGTAAGTCATTTTGAATCAACTGGGGTGCCAAATTATCACCAGAGTTTTTGTCCAGTCTTAGTAGATGGTAAACAAGTAACTGCTAAGAGGGCCACAGCTTCTGATATAACTATTGTGAGGCCTGCAGTGGTTAGAGAAGAGCAGTACTTACTTGGGCAGTCCACTGCAGTCCGAGCATTGGGAGGGACCCCATTCCAAATATCTTTGGCTAGGGTTCATCTTGACTGGGAGGGTGGATGAGGAAGCAAGCAAGTAAGTGTGCTCAAGGATATTCCTACAGATGTCCTGATAGGGAATGACTTTGATGATGCAGTAGCTTGTGCACACGCAGTGACATGCAGTCAGGCTTGGAGAAAGGCATGTAGGTACAGTAGTCCGGGAGAGATCCAGAAAGATCTCATACCTGAAGTGGGAACTGGCATGGTGGCTGTTTCAGAGAAGGTGCTATCTGATAGCAGTAAGTCTGAATGTGAGCCACAGCTGCTGCTGGGTGAAGTTACTGATGTTCCCTTGGACATGTTGACTGCGAGGACTGAAGTGAATGGTGGTATCCAGAGTGGCAGCAAGGCACAGCTGTTGGAAGTGACTAGGCTTCCTGCAAAAGGGGAGCTGGTGAAGGTCATGAGGGTAGAATTGAGTCCAGCTCAACTTACGGATCCTGCATTAAAATGCTTGAGTGAGATGGTTAAGGAGGCACCTGAGGCTCAAGGAATAGGAGAGTCTATATACTGGAACAAAGGTTTGTTGTATAGAATATGGACTCCTGGAGGTGGGCTAGAAGGTGAAGTGATAAGACAGTTGGTAATGTCTAGAGCTTACTGTCTGCCACTCTTAGCCATAGTGCATGACATTCCTTTCTCAGGACATATGGGTATAAGACATACAAAGAGAAGTATTATGCAAAATTTCTATTGGGCTGAGATTACGAGGGATGTGGTAGGATATTGTAGGACTTGTGAACATTGCAAAAAAGTTGCTAAACAGGGGACAAGGCTAAGGTTCCATTAAAGCCTTTGCCTTTTATCGAAGAACCATTTCAGGGAGTGGCCTTAGATATTGTGGAACCCCTGAGTACTCATGTTCTACAGGAAATAAATTCATCTTGATGGCGGTAGACTATGCTACTAGGTATCCTGAGGTGGTGGCTCTGTCATCTATTAAGGCAGAGATGGTGGGAAAGTTTAGTTATTAAGATGGAGTTTTTCTTGAATAATGGATTCCTATCCTGCAGTTTGATTTAAATTTCTGGTGACTGAATTCCAATGTTTTTCATTATTTTACATTCTGGCTGGAAGCCAGTGTTTTTCTTTAGAGATTAAAGAGTGCTTCTACCTGTTTGATACTCCCCAGGTCACTCTGAGGCCTGGCTGTTCTGGTCATAGGTATCATTTATTTTGATAAATAATTTTCATTATTGGGCACCCCTTATGAAGGGCATGAAGACCCTCTGATTGGTGGCAGCATTTCTGTGTTTACTTTGGGAAAGAGACACAGCTGGAAATCTGTGTCAGGCTTTCCCAGACATGTTTGGATGTGTGAGATTTAAATTTACTTTGAGTGTGAGTATATCAGAGATCTTAAACTGGGAAACTTTGCTCTGAAGTGTGTAATAAGAAAAATCCATTTGGGTGGGCAGAGGTATATAGTCCAGTCCCAGAAAATAGTGTGTGTTCCTTTCATGCTCTTAGGGGAAAATTGTGAAATATTGCATTTGTTTATGTGACAGTGTCATATTGGGGTTAGTAGTGAGGACTGAAGCTCCTTAGTTACTGACCCAGGATACTAAGGGACATCACATTAATTGTTGGCAGTCCGGTGGGTTATAGCCAGACATCACATTATTTTATCCCTGCAGTTTTATTTCTCATAAAATAAACTTAACAATTTCATTATTATAATAAATTGTATAAACAGTGTAAGGTTATGAAATCTCATACATTGTTTAACCACTTTCTGTGAGTTATAACTGATAGTTTGTTATTGTGCTCAGTAGGGATTCTAGCAGTTCTTAGAAGTAAAAATTTACAATGTATTCAGATAGGAGCTATAGAATAAAAATCAAGTCTATGAAATCATGTGCTGTGATATGAACCATGCAACTTCCATATAAATTTGCACAATATGCAGTTAGGTCTTAACGAGCAAACCCAAATAAGCAAAATAAATACAAGGAAGTAAGAATACACAAAACTGTTAAGCCTGCCAGAGGCAGAGGGAGATGGGTATGAACTGAGATGAGTCCCAATGTATGGAGGAAGATGTGCATGTGTAAGAGCTCCCCTCATAGACACAAGGCACAGGGTATCATCCTGCTCTTAGGTTATTAGCTAGACTTAAAATGGCTCTTTAAAGCAGTTAGCCTAGTACCCACCTGTGAGTTTATTTGGAAATATTTTATATCAGTTTATTTTTTGATTTATGTCTATTTTTTTTTTCCTTCAGCACTCCATGCTGATGTCACTGCCTCTGAACATCAAAGATCTACCAACTCGATAGCCTATAAGTTATCCCTTAAAATAGACATTTTTCCTTCAACTATGAATCACCAGGAAATATTGTTATTTTATACCCAGTGAGGCTGTTAAAGGCTTAGGAGAAGACAGTAATTTAATCATGAAATATGAAAGGAAATGTTAGAGCTTTAAATGTCTCTTGAACCCAGGACCTTGAACTATTTGTGCTGTTATCACTGCATCTGGACCATGAAAAAGCTTCTTAGCAGCCTGCATGTCAGTCATGCATATTCATGGATTCAAACCATTGCCATAGACCTCATCATTGATACTATTTGCATCTATTCACCTTATTTGTAGCCAAACACCTTTCCCCAAATCTTAAGTTTATTTTAGTTTTAAACAATCCCAAAAATCTTGATTTGTCTTAGCTCCAATGGAAAACAATTACATCTCCTATTCTAAAAGTAATAGTTCCCTAATGTGGAACTCATGCTCCTAATTATCAGCCAACAACTGGCTGCTCTTGGTATACTTAATGTATGAAGCAAAGTTTATTTCAAATAAACAACCAATTTCTCAAATATTTAAAAATCCCAATCAGATCATGCCACATATGTCTGTAATTAAAAACTTTGTCTGATTAACTTGTTTCTCATAGGTCAACTGTTATAAGTCCCCTAAGCTGTCTCTTAAAATACCTCTGGACCCTCACCAACATGTTTATGTATGTTCTTGGATAGATACAGAATTATAAACCATTACTCAATTAGAGGTCTTATTGGTTTATAGACTGGGATCATAACAAATTCATGTTTAGAAGTAACTGCTCTAAACAAAGTATTTATAACCAGATACAGCTTCCTCAGGATTTTAATTACTTTTTCATCAAACTTGAATTTATTATTAATAACAGTTCCCAGATCCTCATACTTAGGGCTAAAATGTATTATGAAGTGCTAATTTGTTGTTCCTCATGTGCACAACCTTTCATTTTTGATATATTAAATTTCAGCCCATACAACTGAAACAGTGATGTCCATTTTTAGTGCATACTGAACAATGGTCTGGAAACTCAAGCTCCATAAAAGTGTGCACTATGTTGAAAATACGGATAGTAAATCTGAGTTTTTTTTTTTTTATTTTTTTTATTAAAGATGGGTTTCATCCATAACTAGTATATTTTGTTCAGGAGAAGCAAAAGCCAATTAGGAGTAGTTAACTGTACTCAACAGAGTCATAAAAGTGGGCATGGGTAATAATTTATTACCCACAAGGTTAAATCTCAGTTAGGTATGTTTTTATGCTAGAAAAAGCTAAATAAAAATTATTTGAGACCCATAAAGGCATGCAGGTTAATTAATTTTTCAATGGGTCTGATGAAGGTTACCCAAAAATGCTTTATTTAGAAAATAACATGAATAAACTATATTAGATTGGTATAATGAAACATAAAGGTTAACATGAATTAAGCAGAAAATAAATTAAAAAAAATGTATTGTGATAGGGAGTGTCATGACAGCTTTTAACTTGAATATTTTCTTCTTCACTGAAATTAAAATATGTACACTTTTGATTTTTAAGATTAACTGATTTGAAAGAGTAAGGACAGTGGGTTGGACCACCAAGGGCTCATATGGAAACAAGGGCTGGAGGAATCCCACCAACAGGATCCCTCCTAATGATTACTTGATCCAGCTAATCAAATGTGAGCTCTGTCCTTGCCCAGTTAACTACTACTACTACTACCAAAATGTATTTAAAGGTGAACTCACTTTAACTTGCACTAAAATGTTGTATCTTTTGAAGATCTGCATGAGTGCTCATCTATCAACCAATAAAGATGTTTGAAAAAAAGGCCTTTGTTTACCTTTTTCCTTTAGAGAAGAAGATTCACTATTAAGAAGTAACTAAGATTACTAGCTATCTTTGTGATATATTTATCACATTAAGTTGAGACTACTTAATGACTGCACTGAATATCGATTCACTATGGATTTAACCATGACAACAATCTTTACATTATCCGCAAACCTCCTGACCCAATACTCTTGGTTAAATCGGAAGGTGGACATGCATACATTACTGAGTAAAGGCTTGAAGCTAGATCCCTGATCAACTCCCATTAAACTTTTGTCTTCTTTAGAACTATGTCCTTTGATAATCACTCTTGCAAACCTATTGGATAACCAACAAATTAACCACTTTATAATATAAGCATTAAACTGCCATCTCAATAAAGCATTGATAATCTGATCACACAGAGCAGTGCACAAAGCTTTGTATAAATTTAGATAAATTACATTAACATCTAAGTCCGTATTCAAGGCTTTAAATAAGTCTGCATAAACAATGTGAAGATTAGTAATGGTTGACCTTCCTGAGGAAAAGCCATCTTGATACAAACCATAATATAATCACTCATCTTTATTCAACATTAGTGAAACCAAAAGTCTTTCAAAACTTTTTTTCTATGATGTTGGTCAAACTGATAGACCTACAATTTCCACAACATATATTTCACCTTCCTTGTTAACCCAGATTACTAAAACACTTTTCAAATGTGAGGGAACTAGCTCCAAGGTTTTTTTTAAATAAATACAGCAGGGTGATCACAATACAGTTCTTAATAGAAGGCAGAAAACGGCCATTGATTCCATCTTCTCCTAATGCCGAATCAGGTTTTATGTTTTCCAAGGCCCATTTAACCATCTGTAAATTTAAATGAGGGCCAACTCCCTTCTTGCTAATTTCATCTATTTTAATATCAGTATTTAAATTATTTCCCCACACAGGTTTTAAAAAAAAAATTTAAACATTTATGTTAGGAAGTCAGTTACTAATACTCAATCAGATAATAAATAATTATTGAAATTAGCCACCTTGTTCATTTTACATTTTCCTTTCAGCTAAGAGTAATTAGAATGCAATTATAACATTAGATAATGCATGCACACACACACACACACACACACACACACACTCACACACACACACACACACACACACACACACACACACACACACACACACACACACACACAAACATTTAAATGTCTCCTCATGTACAATGTAAGGAAAATATATATAGGCCATCAACTGAGACTTGAACACAAAACATTTATCACTCACATTTAAACATAACTGCAAATGGCCATGGGTGCATGTCTCATTCAAGGTGCACATTTTCCTAACCATGGGCATTCATCTGCACCTCTGTATGTGTCATTTAAAGGTGTGAAGTGCTTTCTACTCATATAATTCATCCTTCTTTTGGCTTCTCCTTTGATGTGAGAATCAAATCCTCTTTCTTCAAACCAGTGTTTAAAAAGAAAGTAAGAGTCAAAAGATATGTCCAAGTCCTATAGTGTCTGAAATAAACATCTTTGCTCTTATGAGAATTTGTGATTTATTTAACATTTGTTTACCAGGAAACACACATGAATGCAGGAAGGACATGCAGACTCCTCACAGAAGGCACCCCAACTGAGAGTCAAACCAAAAAACCTCTTGCTGTGAGGCAACAATGCAACTGCTGCACTACCGCATCAAATGTATGTGCTATAGACATCGCTTACACCCATGAAGTAATTTGGTATAACAGAGATCAGTACCAGAAAATAGTGGTCAGTCTTGGGATGGGAAGAGATTAGGATGAGTCTGAAAATGCTGTATTTGGGTCAGTGCTGTACCCTAGCTAAAAATACAAACAAATGTGGGGGGAATTCAGAAGCTTGGCATATTAATTAGTGGCAGGAATCAAAATAATTGTTGAAAGCAGTATTTCATCAAAAGTGCATACATTTGCATATCTATATCTGTATATCTACAACAATGGCTGGAAGGGACATGGTGATAGCCATATTAGATCTCCTAAATTAAAGGGCAAAAAGTAACAGTACAACTAGACATACTAATGTAGTATTGGCATGTAAAAGAAAAGGTATTAGCAGTAAAAGATGGCAATATACTTTTGGTGGGACCCCTATGACATCACTATACACTGCTATGGAGACAAAATATTTGCAGTTATGTAAACAGTATATAAATAATTCAAAGAAGAAGAGCTGTTTAAAATCTTTATCTAAAGTGAAAGAGTGAGAAAATAAAATTACATAATAAGTGTATTCCTACAATACAGAAGGTGTGAGACAATGCAATATAAGTAAATGTAGCAGGAGAATAAAACTTCCAAGAAACGAAGGCAAATAAGATAAAAGATAATCCACAGGATTTATTGACCTGTTTGTTGTTCAATAACGCTGCACTTTGTGCTTTTTGGTTCAGTTCTTCCTGTCTGTGGATTATCTTTTATAATATTTTATAAAAAAATATTAATGAGAAGGCAGGATGATCTGAAGTCCTGTTTGGATGTCTCAATCAAAAAGGTAAAAAGTAAATTATTAGTATCGTATTGGGATCTGTATTTTTTTTTTCAGAAGTGAAAAACACAGAACCATTAAGATATTAAATGATTCAAGCAGTACTTCCATGTGAGTAACATCTATATATTTTCTTTCTATTAATGGTGAAAAAACCCTTAATAAAAATGGTCCATGGTAACTGCATGAAAAATATCAAGTTCTCTCACTTAACACTAATCTGAATTAGGTGTTTTCCTATTCCAATACCATAAATAAGAGCACATAAAAATATCATAGCACATGTTGATATAGCCCATCACAACTAAACCTATGAATGACTATTTATGAAAAAATATTGTTTAGTTATGATATGGCAATCAAATGTTTTGTATCCCACCATAACTAGGATATAACCATCTACATTTTCTAACAATAATTACCTGCTGCTCCATTATTGTTTGTAGGGCTATTCAGCATGAATATAAGCTATTGGTTTGTATATTGTCCAGGTTCTAGGAGCAAGCAAACAGCAAAACAAACAATATATAAACACATACATGCATGGCATACACATAGGCATACATAAATAAATAAATAAACAAATACGTATATACATGTGGTTGTGCTTATTAATTTTTTCTTGACAATAAGCATTGGAATCACTATCACTATAAATTAAGGTATACCCCTTGAAAAAAATCATTCAAGTCTAAAGAAGAAAAATGTTGCACTGGAAACACCCAGATTTAAGAGAACTGCAAAAAGCAGCAGCTTCCATGATCTATTCCTTCTTAGCTGATCCCTGTTTACAGAGGCCAAGCAGGCTTCCTCAGGAGCATGTGAGTCTCAATGAAGAAAGACCTCATTATTGATTAATGTGCATGCCACTAAATCATGTGGTGCTACTGCTAGTGCTAATCAGTATTTTCCTATGGTAATCCCCTTCACCTCTGGTGGTCACACATCACTTTACCACAGGCACCCTCATTCATTCATTCATACAGACACACAGATGCATTGACACACACAAGCACACAGGCACATGCACACACACACACACACACACACACACACACACACACACACACACACACACACACACACAC
>NC_056735.1:791644250-791696750 GCF_019279795.1 Protopterus annectens
AATGTTTGTCACCATATTTATGTATTATTTTGCTATTTCACTGGTATACTAGGCATTTTTAAGTGCTGTAACTTAAACTTTTGTAATAGGGGATGGGCTCATTCTGGATCAGTGCATATAACTATGTCAAACAATAAACAAGACAAATGAACTATGTCAGTGAGACTATTCCTGCTATACAACAAGAAGAGGTTTAAATACATGGCAGAAAAACTGAATTTCATTTTAAGTATTTGAAAGAGAAGTATGTTGAAGGTCGTTGTGGCTCCCAAAATATTTTGGCTATACATTAATGCAGAATATTGTAAGAAATTGTTTCCAAAAATTATGCTATCTTTTCTTCAGGCATAATTAATAATTTCATAATAAATAATACTAATACTAATAATAATAATAGCAATATGTAGTAATGGTAGTAGTATATTGCAGATAAATGTATTTATTTTCATGATACTTCATATATTTCACAAAATCTTAATACTGCCTTTTCAAAGCTTTGGCTCTGTCATTGTTTCTGATACTATTTATAAAATATTATTCTGAAAGTTGTAGGTAAAATGGCACTACACTCTGTCCTTACTGCATTGAAATCCTAACATAGTATACTAATTATTATGAAAACATATTTCATTTCCTGATACAAAAAACAATTTTACATCAGCCTTATCATGAAACAAGCTTACAGCAATGCTGTCTAATATTATTGTTAAAACTGCATATAGAGAATAATAAGTAATGAAATATGCAATCAAAAAATGGGAAAAAAAAGCTATTTTCCTTGATGGCATCTTTAATGAAGAAGCAGAACACATAAAATATGTTTGTTGTGGTAAGAAAGAATTGTTTGAAAATTTTGTTTTCTTAAAATTAAGGACAATTATGCTTTTAAGCATTGCAATCTCTCAACATATTTGCAGATTGCTGAAATATTTACATTGTCAGATGCTTCTCTTTAATTTGCAAAATGCTGTAATCCATTCTTTCAATTTGTCTAAAACCAGTCACAAAACAAGATATTAAAGGTGGTTTCGAAAACTGCCATAAATGCAAAATAAGAGGGCACAATAAGTTGCATCAAAGCATATATTTTCATTTACAAGTGCTGCTACATTTACTTAGAAAATGACATGTGGAAAATGTATCACTGGTGCGCTAGAAACATTTATTTTACCTTATATACATTAGGAAAATGTACTTCCTTTTTTTTTCTTTAGAACACTTCAATTTGAAATAGCAGACTTAAAAACATACTATCATTCTTTCTAGCAGAATCTTTTCTTTGTGACTAATTTAATCTACATACATTTTGCAAGTACCTTCACCATGTACTGTGCCAGGGTGATAAATTTATTTTTTTTTTCTCTAGCATGTTGCTTTCACAGTTTTCTGGTGCATTGCAATAATACAATATAATTATTTTTGCCCTTTATATACCGATTTGAGTTCATAATGATATCTGGAAGAGTTGATGAATAAAACTACTTTTTGTACTTTATTTAAATTGGACTTGTTTGTTTGTTTGAAAGTTAACAAGCATCAGTTTTGCTGTTCTACATTTCATTCACTTTGTGAAACCACCAAATCCTGCTTTGTTGAATTTACATATACATTTATTTATTCTTGAAATCAGCAGTTAATGATATCATAGAACCCATGTACACTATCCCAAAAAGATATATTTCTGTCACTGAGAATAGTATCTCAATTTATTTCCATAAGAGTGCAGCATTGATTATATCATTATTTCAATTGACAAAGTCTCAGAAATATAATTGTTTTATGACTGAGTTTTATTTTACTAAAAAAAGGTAAATAGTATATCATAATGTGTGTTAATTGTAAAGTGTACAACCATGGGTTATTAGCAGAAAGATTTTAGGCCTGATATTACATCTAAGTCACTGACATTTTGGCTTGCTAGTATATCTAAGATGCTGTCATTATCCTAACTGGATGCATCACTTTTACTTTAACACTGTTTTGATTTGTAAAAGAAGGCAGGATCTGAATAAGCTATGTAATATTTGACTGACAGTAACTGGATAGATCATAAGTGATGTATAATGTTTGGAACTATAATTTTGCCAATATTAGGGTATTTCATGTATATATACAAAAACATTTTTTTTCAATTTTCTGTTTGCATACCCCTGATTTTATGAGGATTGTAAGGACAAAGAACCATGTAATATTTTAAAGCCTTAAACTCTAAGTTAAGTGACAGCTCAGTGCACTTTAATTCTGAGATTTTTACATTTTTTTCCAAATTGCGCCAATAGAAATTAAATATATTCACAAATGAGTACATAAATGGAAAATATCAGTTTCATGTTGCATCTGAAATGTCTGTAATTCTGAGCAACAGAAATGTCAAACAGTTTAGGAAAAAATAAGCCTGGTAAAAATTAACAACATTCATAGGTAGTAAGCCCAAGTTTACATCATTTCCTTTAAAGCATTATAGTGTCTTTTCAGTGGTCTGTGACTTTCTGTCAATGGTTATAATGAGCTGATATACCAGCTTTTGCTGCTCCTTATTGTGAGTCAGCACTTGACAGAAGTCAGTTGCTAATTTGACTGCTCATTCGGCACAGTCATTAACAACTTGCAAAGCTGTAACAGTTTGTTTCGCAATGATAAAGGCAGGCATGTCGATCCATGCTGCAAGATCAGCTGTTAGGAAAGATGGGTTTATGTTGACAGCAGTGAACAAGTTCATTGATCGTTCTGTTGTGAAGTCAGATAAGGCCATGCCCTGGAAACTGGCAACAGCTTTTGCACTAACTCTTTTTTATGATTCAGGCAATCCTGCATCTACTGTGCTCACTTCTTTGACAGGATGTCTACCAGTTATTAAATTCTGGTGGTATTTTGACATGTTTGCTGCTGCATCATCTTCATCATCATTTTCATGTTCACTACTGTCTTCTGCCTCTGTCAGCTCTCCAGCTTCTCTGACTGTTTCCTTTATCTTTGGTTTTCATTTCTTCCTGTAGTTGTTCTTCCTTTCTGTCTATTCTTTTTTTGAATTCAATCTCCTCTCCACCAATTATAATTTTTCTGTCTGTAAGTTGATCTTGTAGAAAATCTTTCTTGAGTCTTTATCGATAATTCTGCATCAGCATGCCCCACATCAAAAAGCATTGCTAAAATCTGTTTCTAAGTGAGACTGTGTATCTGACTGGCGCTTCTTATTCTTCCTGATTCTAGAATGCTTCTCATACGGACTTTTGAGTTTTGCCACAGCATTCAGCTTCTGCATTGTAGGTATGCTAGCGAACTGCCATAGCTGTAGAACTTCATCAACAGCATATGAGCATCCCGCTGAAAGAGTTAACTTGTTGGTTTTTAAGCTCATAGAACAGTCTGTGTAAAACGTCACTGTTGGCTGGAAGCTGATTTGAGCAAGTCGAGATATTAAGGGCAGATAACTGCTGGCCAGCAAGCCAGACATCAGTAGCAGTTCTGGTTGACTTTCTCACTAAACTCATTTTTTATCATTAGTGGGACTGGGCTCTGTTAATTAACATTAACATTGCCAGCCACACATGCAGAAACTATATGATTTGATAAATTATCAAAAAGTAATTAAATACAATGTTTCACTATTCATAGTGTAAACAGGAAATAGCATAGAGTTTTGAACAATGGAAATAGAATTAAATGGTGCACAAGGCTTTAAATAAGTAAAGTAGGCTGCAGGAGGCTATGGAAGTTCAAGTAAAACTGACTGGCGATAGATAAATACAACACTGGAATGCAATTAACGGTACTGGAAACAGTATGATTTTTCTACATGCTGTGAGCTGTCACTTAATGAAGTCAGACAATTCTAATTTTTTTGCATACATACACAACTCACCAAACCTCACATTTTAGAAACCTATGCAAAATGATTAGAGAAAAACAATTTTTTGAAGCACCCTAGTCAATATGGTTTATTTTCATTTATATAAATGTATTATTGCATCTGTCATAAGTGATAATTTAATAAAGCTGTTTCTTGTTTAATAAAAAAACACTGCTTTGATTCAATAGCCAAATGATATTTGTAAAATTTAATACATGATGGATATTTTATACTGTTAAAGTCTCTGATAAGGACTGCAATTTCTGAGATTCTCTTCAAGTTTAGTCACGAAACTCCAGTGGTCCACAAAGCACATAGTTTTTAATGTTTTTAATACTGTTGAAAATTGGCTCTGTGATTGACGTCTTCTATTAAATCCTAACAAAACAAAGCTACTGCTTTTCTCTCCCACTCATAAAGCCTCCACTCCAACCTTTACTATAAAATCTAACAATGGTGCTACCATTGTCCCAGATCCCTGTACCAAATTCTTAGGTGTAACAGTTGATAACAACTTTAAGTTTGATATGCATATTAATCAAGCTATTAAAAAAGTTAATAAAAAACTTGGCTCACTATACAAGATCAAACCTTTCCTCACCCCACTAGCTAGGACAGTAATTTCCCATACACATCTACTTTCCACCCTCCTTTATGCATCCCCTCTCTTCACAAACTTGAGTAAGTCTGACCTTAATAAACTCTCTAGCTGCTTTAATCATATTGCTAGATTTGCCACTAGAGCAGCATACAGAACACTCCACTGTCTGAGCCTAAATAATCTGTGGTAGCTAGAACTGCCTATCCAGCTTCAGTACAATCAGCTAATAGTAGCACATAAAATTCTCTATCAGCCTGAAAACACACCCCTACTTATAAAAATTATCACCCCTTTCAGCAACCTCAAGACACTTCCCTCATCCAACAAATTACTAGTCCAAATTCTCAAAAGCAACAACTCATCTGGAGACTCTCTATATGCCAACTCTGTTGGTAAAATATGGAACTTGCTTCCTGCTGAGCTTACCTCAGAACCCGTTCTAACCAAATTAAAAAAAAATCTAAAACAGTACTTTAAAAGGCAATGGCTATGTCCTTGCTCTAATCCTGACTAACTCTGGCAATATAAACATGTGCTAAAGAGGTCTTTTGGCCACTCTTACATTGCTTCCTAATTGTTACTCTATAACAAATCAGATTTATATATGATAGAATGAATTACTTTTATCTTATGTACTGTATCTGTAACAGTGCTTTAACTTGATTAATATAACAGTTTTTCTTTATGTATGTATAGAGCTTTTCTCCCTGGGCCTCCGCTGAAAATGGACAAGTATCCAGTTGGACTATCCTGATCAACGAATGTAAAATAAAATAAATAAATAATAAAAATAAATAAAGTTTAGTCAGGGAACCCCAGTGGTCCGCAAAGCACATAGATGATGTATGGTAGACTCTAGCATGTTATATTCAGTTCTATTAATAGTAATGATTTTATACAGAATTTCTACTCCTGAGTTCTTTTCTTAGTTTCTTGCCTTTATGTATTTTTTTTGCAAAGATTAAGACAAAACTGTCAATCCAATATGATTGGCCTGTCCAGCATAAAGAAAGGAAATACACCCTAAAACTTGTGATGATTTTTTTTTATTTTTAATGATGCTTATATTAACACTCTCTAAGTACAGGAATGCACCTATGCTGGCCATCTTGTTGCTGAGACCTCTGAATTGCATATTTTTCTCCTGGAAATTGTGTGGTTTAAAAAAAGACACTAATTGAGATAAATGTTTCTTGTCCAATACTTGTACTTTCCATGAAGAATGATGATGATCCCTAGGTACAAGGCATAGTGGCTGGTTACACATCTCCATACAGGCTGATATAAACTTGCTGCCTATCAAAGACACCAAATTACTTGCCAGTAATAGAATGGCAACATTTTTTTCTGATTATTCATGTACCATGAGAGGCAATGGCAGATTTTGCTAAGGAGATGCAGAAGCAAAGAACCAGTGCCTTGTGCAGTTCTATAAACTTGTAACTCCTTTAACTTTGACTGGAAGAGCAAAAGAGGAAAAAAAAATGAAGCTGTGATATCATCTTGGCACCATATAGCAATACTAATACCGCCCTTCTACTTGCACCTGGTTGAATATATCCCCTTACAACTTGACACAGGGCAGCCATCCCCTTTTCCCTACCATAGTTATGACTCTGAGAAGATGTGATTTTTCATGTTTGCAAGAGTGTTGATTAATCCAGTCATATCATGCTGCATATCCAAGAAACAGGACTTTCTTACAATGCTCATAGTTATGGGATGACTATCACTATTCCAGTGCAGCTGAAGAACATTTTCTTGCCAAACTGAGAACATAGAGTAGGAAATTAGACTAACTATTGCCAAGAGATATAAGTTATCTCCTTGCTATTTATATGTGTTATCTGTGTGTGATGTGTATGCCTTTCAGTATACTAGGACATAGTAGGGTCTAATGTTCCCTTTATTCCAATTCTACTTCCATTCTGTAGATTTACCTACAGTGATGTTATCACTGTTAAGATAACAATTTTATGTAAAGGAACCCCTTCTCAGGGGAAGTGAAAGCCAAAGAGTCCAGTTCTACCACCTCTACAGCATATGGCATCAGCTCTGGAACCTCTGACAAATTATGCATTGTATTAGCTAAATGATTTGGTAATAGCTTAGATACTATAACCTTACCATAAAGAGGTGATATATCTGCTTGAAACCATCCATGATGCCCTTACATATCTGTTTAAATAAGAAACAGCCTGAGATAGGGCTTAAAATATGTGATGTAGGGTGAATGCCTGGAACTTGGTAACACTCCTTTACAGGAAACATTTTCCTGCAATGTTGACAGTTATCAATATCTCACTTTCTTCCACACTATCTTTGTGTGACCCTGTTTCTTGTTTGAAGCTATGCACCCTCTATGACATCACTTTCAAAATAAACTCTCTGTGTTCAAGTTCCCACCATGATGTAGTCCCTATCATGTGCGCAGATTCATTTTTTGCTTGACTTTGCTGTTCAGTGCATCTGCTTATGTCTGCATCCCTATCAAAGTTTATTGTTTCCCAACTCAGGTACCTATACCCTGTTTATAGGAGTCATAGGATTTTCAGGAGACTTTAGTGCCTTGCCAATACTGAATCTTAGGTGGAACCCAATTTCTCAAGGTGGACAAGGCCAATTAGTCCCAGGGTGCGTTCTTGAAAACCATAACTCCCAGGTACTTCTAAATTTTTTTAAAAAAAAACTTTATTAAAAAAAAAAAAAAAACAGATAAAACACTGGAGTGCAGACAAGATGACAAACTGCTAACAGCATAAAGTCTTAGCTCTACTTTATTTTCTTTTTCTGACAGGATTTTTATACAAACTTAACAAAAACTTATTTTCTTACACATTTTGAGTCTTTAAAAAACTTGAACTATTTGAAAAAAATCAAGTTTTTTTTAATGTTTTTTCTTTGATTTTTTTTTCTTATCAGAAGTTTTATTAACTGTTGTGATAGAATGAGCCACTCAAAAGTGAACTCAGTGAGAAAGGAACTGCAGTCTATAATGGGCGGTATCCAGGAGTTTTTGATTAAATTCAATAAACATGAGCTTAAAATGGACAAAATAAAAGAAGATTCTAAGAAACATTAATGTTAAAAGAGCTCATAAAACAACAATATTTTCAGATCTCAGCAGCAGCAAGACACATTAGATGACTTGGATATGGCAGAGAGTGAGAATCACACAGAATTCCTGTTAAAACAAAATGCTTTGCTTATGGAAAAACTAGAGGACCTATAAAGTAGATCTGGAAGAAATAATATTAGGATATATGGAATAGCAGAAAAGGAAGAAAGGGACAATATGTTGTAGTTTTTAACTACGCTCAGGCTTTCTCTGCTCCTTTACCCTACCCCCATTCCCACTCAACCCTGAATACTCTAGATTTGTACATTACACTCCTGTAATTACCCTCTCCCTCACCCCAGTTATCCAGTACAACCCTGCCCCATCACTAAACCCTCCCCTACTTCTTGCTCCATTCCTTGCCTCACTCCTCGTCCTTCCTTCTAGCACTATTGCACAAAACAATTTCCCCTCTCCACCTCTGCTCAGCCCTGATTCTCATCACTAATTATTTTTCCCCACCCTCTTCTTGCCTAATGTACCCCCTTTTACTTTCTTAACTTTCTTCAAACTCTTTCTACAATCAACAACTCCACTCTCCTCATATAAATAATGCACCCACATAATATAACAGCATGCTGCTGTATCTCCTCTTAACTCTCATTCTGGTCCTCCTCTCTGGGATATCATCTTGTCACATTAACTTGCTGTACCCTCAACTATCAACCACTCTTACCTATGCAATATCCTCTTACTATATACCCCAGCACTTCCCTACTTTACAATCTCTGTACAATACTTCCTATATTCTATTTCACAAAATCAAACATCTCAATGTTTCTCTATCTTCCCCTAAACCTAAGTTCAAACCTATTACTTTTATTTCACTAAACAAAATTTTCCTCCTATAACACTCCTACCAGATGAGGGCATCCATCCCAATCCTGGTCCATCACCTTCCTCTAACTCCATCACCTCCACCTCTGCCATTGGGCATCAACTCCCAACCTCTCAAACAAACTACTGACTATCTACTCCAAAAACCTAAAAAATCTCCTAAACAAAATAACAGAATTACATGCTTGGGTTGCGTACCACTCTCCCATCTTAAGTCTGTCATAAACCAGGCTGAAACCTCATATCACAGACTCAGACATTTTACCCCCTGGATATAACATTTTCCGGCAAGATAGACTTTCCAAAAAAAGGGAGGTGTTGTTATCATGTATTCAGAACAGCTTAACCTCTGCCCCCTCTCTCTACCCCTTCCTGATTTCTACCCTACAGAACTTATCTTTCTCAACTGTCACCTTAACCCACATGAAAAATTGCCACAGCATCTATTTATATACCTCCTGGTAATAATATTCCAGTCATTGAATATATTTTATCTTGGCTCTCCCAACATCAATCATATGAGACAATCATGCTAGATGATGTCAATATTGATTGGAACAAACTCTCCTCTTACTCACCTAGCCATAGTATTAACCTATTTGGTTTCAGTCAACTTTTTTCTTCTCCAACCCACATCAATAAACACTCTTGCTCCATACTTGATTAGATCTTAACTTCCAACCCTAATCACTACCATAATCCCACCACTTTACTGGAATCCTTAAGTGATCACCTTCCTATCTCAATACTAAGACTACCTTCCCATACCCTGAAAACCAACCTTTACAGAGATGGCCCAACCTGTCCACCTTCAACACAGAAACTTTAAACAACCAACTTCCCCTTGTCAATTGGTGTCACCTGTATAACGTTACTTTAAATGATGCTGTACTTGAGTTTAACAACAGTTTCCTAAATAGACTAAACACCCAAGCACCCATCAGGAAAATTAGGCTTAAATATAATCCCATACCCTGGCTCTCTAAAAATATCCTTTCCACTATGAAACTTAGAGATAGAACCTGAAAACCATGGAAAAGTCAAAATCTTCTTCTCTCCTTCTTAAATTCAAAGAACTAAGAAACCTGACTAAAAAACTTATCTGTAACAAAAAAATCTGTCAAGAAGCCCAATCTATCCATACTCCAAATTCAAAAAACATTTGGTACACCATAAGCAGTCTTCTCCATCCAGAGAAACCTTCTACCTCCAACCCCTTCCACAATAAAGCACCTCTTGAAACTGCCACTGTACTAAACAATTACTTCATAGACTCTATCCGTAAAATAACTCCCCCAACAATAACCAGTTACAACCCCTCCATCAACTGCATCCACTCCTTCTCCTTGAAATCTGTTTCCACTGCCTATATAAAATCCCTTTTGCAAAAACTTAAACCATGCCCTCCTTCCTTCGACAACCTACCTCCACAATTTCTTAAACTTGCAACCAATTCTATACCATATCCCATCTCAATCCTTATCAACTGTTCTATCAAAGAATCCTCAGCCCCTGCAATTTGGAAATCCTTTTCTACAATTCCATTTCATAATGGAGGTAACTCCACTGACCCTTCCAATTTCTAATCTATATCCAACCTCACCCCAATCTCAAAAATTCTAGAGAAATACATTCATCGATATCTTCTTAAATACCTAGCCCAGGAAAACATCCTCACCCCCTCCCAACATGGATTTAAGCCCTATCACAGCACATCCACAGACCTTCTATCCTTCAACCAGACTATAACAGAGGTAACAGATAACAATACACATTGTTGAAAATCAAATTGCAAGGATTTCGAAGCTATGTACAGAAGAGGCAACCTTTCTCCAGGAAGAAAAGAGGCTTATTAATAATTTCAACCAACGAGGCTATGGAAAGAGAAGTTTAGAACTAAACAAGACCAGAGTTAATGACATATGTAAAGGAAAAGGCAAACCTTTTTATTCCTCTAAGGTCAGAGAAGGTGAAAGTACACCACCCCTAGCTATACCTAAAAAAAATCTAACTTAA
Source organism: Protopterus annectens (assembly GCF_019279795.1). Classification (NCBI taxonomy): domain Eukaryota; kingdom Metazoa; phylum Chordata; order Ceratodontiformes; family Protopteridae; genus Protopterus; species Protopterus annectens. Next base: position 791,654,673 of record NC_056735.1, read on the forward strand.
GGGTCAATTTGACTTACACTATGGACCATGATAACGTATGCCAGGTGATCAGAAAGTTCTGGCCGATTCTAACTTCGGATAAAAAGTTAAAAGTGATTGTTGGAGATAACCCAAGTTTCCTTTTAAAAAATAAAAAGAATCTCAAAAGGATCTTATGCTCAAATGATGGGATATGTAACAACTACGTACATAATAATTCATCAGGAACAAAGATATGTGGCTTCTGCAAGGTCTGCAATGCAATCAATTGTAGCAACACATTTAAGCATCCGGTTACTAAACAGACATTTGTTTTTCATGGTTTAGCAATTTGCCTAACCAGCAATATTGTTTACATAGCTACCTGCACTTCCTGCATAGCATTTTAAGTTGGAAAAACTAATATGAAGCTAAAGGAAAGAATTATCAAACATCAATCTGATATACGTAACAGAAAGGAAACAAATTCTCTTTTCCTTCATTTACGTGAGCATGAGGGACATAGCTTTGTTTTCATGGTCATTTCAAAAATACATTTTACTTCCAGAGAAGGAGACCTGACCAATCTGTCTGAAAGAGAGGAAGCCACATGGATAATGCGGCTGAGGGCAGATAACCCCCCTGGCCTTAATGGCTGCGTTCCCTTAAAATCTTTTCTTAAAAATAGACGAACAATGAGCTATGCTCACTTATGACTTGTTTTCATTGCCAGAAACCTTAGGTATACTGACTTAGCCTCTGATGTCCCAAAGATATTGTTGAAATTAAATAAAAAGAAGTACCCTAAATGACCATCTTTATTTTTATTTTTATTTTTCACCATTTTCTCGCAAATCTTGGCTTTTGTGCAGAGCTGGTTCTTTTAACTAGAGCCTACTGAAATGACTTTACTAATATTCCTTCTGAAAATATGTCTGAGTCTGTCTTAGAAACATCAAACTGTCATGTTGTTTTAAACAAAGAGTTTTAAATAAAGAGTTTTAACTTCAAGCTATGGAGGTTTGTACCAATGGACTAACTTGATTGGTTAACATTCATCATTCATTGTAGGTTGTTTCATTGGATGATACCAACTTTTAAACAGTGAACCCAGCTTACCTACTTGGATCTGAAGGAGGCTTGAAAAAGCTGAAAGCGCTTGTCCATTGTTTACATCAGAAGGTTTCTTCACTTTCATATTTGTTTTTCTGTTTTTATGACATCCGCATGTTTTAAAGCTGTGGAATTACAAATCCACTTGACTTTTACAACAGCAAAGCTCTATATTTCATATATTGTGGATTCAATATGGTAAATGCCTGTTATTGAAGCTGTTGTTTTGAAGCTGTATTTTCACCATTTTGGATGTTTAGCAAGTTTTGAATACTCAGATGAAATACACTTGTGGTGCAACGCTCTTCCAATATTTACATTGTTTTTTGTTCTGCTGAGCATTCTTTAGTGGAATTCACTTCTTTTTCTGAACAATAAACTGGTGTCATGTCTCTTACTTGACTTCTCCAGAGCATTCAACACCATCTCTCACCCTAAGTTCCTTATTGAACTAATTGAACTCAACATCTCCATATCCACTTCTCTCTGATTCACTAGTTATCTTAACAACAGACTGCAATCTATTAGATGGCAGACCTCCTGTACAGCGCACACCTTTCTTAACTATCCAAACAGGTGTTCCCCAAGGATCCATTCTAGGTCCACTTCTCTTTAATATTTTTACTAATAATCTACACTCTGCTTGCTACACCTCATCTCTGATCCAGTACACTGAAGACTCTACACTTGTTACCCTCTCCAATAACACTACTGACCTTCACTGCCACACACAGACTTCTTTTATCACCATTTTACAATGTTTAATCAATAACCAACTCCTCCTTAACCCAAAAAACTAAGGTTTTTCTTTTCCTCCCCAAATCTATGTCCAACTTTAAAACTTCCTTCACTCTCTCTTCCCTCAACAATACCATCATTTATCCTGATTCCCATACTAAAATTCTAGGAATTACTATTTGATCAACTGAAATTTGACCAACATATCCAACAATCCATCAAAAAGACCAATCAAAAACTCAGCTTACTGTATAAAAACAAAAAAAAAATTCTTATCCATCACCTCAAGGACTTCACTTGCTCAAGCCTACCTCCTCCCCTGCCTGCTTTATGCTTTCACTATATTCACCCACCTCCAAGCAAATTTTTCAACAAAACCTGAACAAACTTACAATCAGATAGCCAGATTTCCTGTAACCTCCCTTACAAATCCTATTACTGCCCAGCCTTTAAACAACTACAGTGGCTTGAATTTCCTCAGCTTCTCCAACTTTCTCGGCTACAGATGACACGTTCTCTATTTTACAAACCTGAAAACTGTCCCTCCTTATCCACTGTCATATTCCTATAAAAACCATCAAGATCTCTCAGTAGTGCTGACCAACTGCTACTTGACATCTACAGGCCAAACAAAACAATAGGCAGATTTATGAATACTCCATATCTCAAACTTGGAACAAAATCCCAGCTAATATATATTTTATCCAATCTATGATCCATTTCAAAAGAAAATTAAAAAAAAAAACCTTGCTAACTCTCCCTACTGCATCTGTCACCACCATACCTAACATATACTCCCTCAATCATTAGACTATAACAATCCTCCTCTCTTTACTTCAATATAACTTCATAATAACTAGAACTGTGGTATCTTAGCTATGCCACTAAGCAATACTTTACTTAAATCTCATCTTCTCTCTTCCTTACTACTATACTTCTCATACCTCCTCTTCTCATAACTGTTCTCTTTCACTTTCTAAACTCTACTAAATATTTTCCCACACCCCCTACTTCAACCCTTCTATTTAAAATATCTTCCTCTCTAACAACTTGATTTAGCCATTAAAGATGTATATGGGACTATGTTTACCTTTTCTGGTGCCCTATTTTAAATCCACATTCCTAAACCATGTTCTTGCCTCAAGTATTTTTAACTATTCTTTTTGCAGAATTGTATCCTTTAAGTTCCATTATGGCATGAATGTATGTAGTTATGTATTCAGATTCACAGTACTTGTATTGTAACTTTGTGATTGTTATTGTTACTGTTATTATTTTTATTTTGTATGGAGCTTTTCTCCTCAGTTCTCCAATGAAAATGGGCCAACAGCCCAGTTTGGATTAACCCGGTTAACAAAAGACAAATAAGTAATAAATAAATAAATGGATGCCTAAAATTCTAAATCTACCAAAAGCTCTCTTTTTGGTATTGAAAGAGCCCAGAGATCTCTTTTGACTTCTTCTCTGAAGAAAAATTCTTCGGTCCCTAGATCCATTATTGTAAAAATTCTCTCCAGCCAAAACAAGGACTGCATCTGTTATGACCAACAAAAAGGCATGTATTCCATTCAGAAAAGACTTAAAGAAGCTAAACATTAAAGCTTAACTTATTTTTCAAGCCAGAATTGGGATATTTTTACCAGAAAGTCAGAAAATGTTTAATTATCTAGAAGATGCAGTGGACTTTTCTCAGAAAAAGAAACTGTTTGATCAATCAGAAAATATGGATTGGACTCTTGTCATCTTAAAAAAGACAAACAACAAGAAATGTCTGATCTTTAAAGGACAAAAATAGTAAAAAAGTGAAAAAAAGTAATATTGTTCTCATTTTCTATTTTGCCTAAATAGCATTCTCACAGGTATTCAGTTGTGTTATCTATTACAGTTCATCATCAAATACAAGGTAAAACAAACAAAAATATACTTTATCCAATACCTTTTCTATAGTATCTGAAATAGTATGCATATGTTATTATTACTATTACTTACAAGTCCCTTTATTACTTTAGTTTAATTCTCTCTTACAGTATTTTCAAACATAGAGTGTAGTGTTTATGTGGTAGGGGTGTATTGACAGTATCTGAGATAGTGTGTACATATATTAATATTACTATTAGTTATAAGTCTCTTTATTATATTATTTAAATCCTCTCAAACATTATTTTCTAATATAGAGAGCAGTGTGTATGTTCGGGAGTGTATATTAACATGTTTAACTAATCCATTTAATTTATATATTCTATACATAATTTCAAGTATTCTTTTTTATTTTTGATTATTTTTATCTATGTGGATATTGTGTTGAGTGGTTTTGGCTGCATGAAAATTGTGTATATACATTACTTCACTTTCTTTTAATTGTTTTAACTTGTGTGTGGTTTGTTCATTACTTTGGCTATTATTCAAAGCATTAGTGATGCTATTGACTGTTTTTTACAGTAACTGCTTTTTCCCACCCAGTGTACATGAAGTTGCTTTAGAATGTTTTTCTTCACATACCTCAAGCTGTTTTTCAACTTATAAATGTCTAGATTCCATGTTCAAACTGCCTGTGCTGAAGGAAATGCATTTTAAACTTTAACCCTCATTTACAGTAAGTGGATTTTTAAAATGTAAAAAAAGCAGCAGAAACACAAAAATATAACATTTAAAATTAATCTAGTTAATTTTAAAACATCTCCATGCAGTTTTTATGTGCATTATCTTTTAAAAGTGGAATAATAAAAAGAAGAAAAGGAAAGGATAATGTAACGGGAGGAAGACACCTGAAGACTTAACAACACCTGGTATTAATCTTTGTTTAGTGACATCTTGCAGTCATTTAATTATAGCAAAGTGAAAGTTGTATTCTTTATATAAGTACAGTGTACATGTACTATACTCATACAGCAGACCATCACAGTACAGAAGAATATGTCATTTATAGTGATGAAAATGTTTGTTTAAAACAATATTACTGGTTTTAATGTGTCATGAAAGAAGCTGAAAAAACTAACATACCTTTAACAATAATAATAATAATAATGAATTAGATGGTTACTGCTATGGAGAATACTTATGATAAACAAAAATTGCCTATTACAGTAATGGAATTTCCTCTATAGTTTCTAGGTTCTTTAACATACCTGTTATATTGTACACAAAAATATTTACACAGTGTCAGACTGGATTTTTTGAATGTTTCAGGACTTGGCATTGTGAGTCATATTTTAAAAGTTTACTTTCCATAATTGATCCATTATTGTCACTGACCTGATATATTGTTTCATATCCACATTTCATTTATGCAAGTACAAACCATTAACTTCTTTGCTAGCCATGTCATATATTTTTGACATTTTCTAACTTCTGAGTTGTTCAAGGACTATCTGGAATTTTCTATGTGGGCTCCCTCAGAATACGGATTCTTCACAAGAATAGATAGTGTCATTAAATACAATTTAATAAGTAGAATAACTGATCTGCGTCTTGCAACAGGAAATGGCACACCTAAAGGTTAAATCTCATAAAAAACATAACAAACACATAGGCCATGGGTGTTCCAAAGATAATGGGAGACCTGAGATATAATACAAATAGGTAGTTAGCCATTAAGACTATTGGCGGAATGCAGAATACGTAAAATACATAGCATGGATGAAGCTGAGAGAACAGTAAACAGAGAATGACATGTGCCATATATAACATCTGGCAGTGTATTAAAATATTGTTATAGAGAGCTATTAATCACCTGAAAGTTGGTAAGATATAAATTAAGCATCTGTACTTAAGTAAGTGATGCTATATTGCAATTCTGTATACAGAAGGACATCCATAAGCAAAAGCACACTCTTACTGAAATACATATTTAAGAAAAAGATGTTGGTAAGTCAGCTCCAAGGGCTAGGCACATGCAGGTACAAAAGTTCAGGTAACTGTAGGTTGTAGTCCAATCCAATGTACTTAATACCAGAAGTTATAAAAACACTGCTTTATTCACCAAGCCAAAATAAAAGTAAAACGCTGCACCAGCGTTTTTCGTTCTGATAGATATCATCTTTTTCTTAGTTTTCTGTGTGGTTTCTTTTGGTTGCTGAAATACATATTTACACAGACCACACTTGTCTATTTATAAGTAAGGGGTCTACAGATGTATTTACAGAAGGTATAACCAACTGCCTAAAAAAACTAAATACCCCATGACCTTTTGCTATTACTTCAGTATACAGTTGTCCACATGCTTTCCTTGAAATGCAGTTAAGAAATTTAGCACATGATGTGATGCCCAAAAGAGCTGTGCAATGCATCAAAACTGCAAGGTTAAACACAGGGAACATTACATTACTAAAATGCAAATGAAAACAAGCATGCAGGAAGCTACCATATCTTATATAGGATAACATAGGGTTCACACCTCTGCACACTGGTTGCTATAAAATTATTTTTTATACAAAATGATTTTTACAGAAATTTGACGGGAAACTATTAACAGTGATTATAAACTTGCTCTGAGAGAAATATATTTGACTTCTATATAGATATTAATTTGCATATAACAGCATTTATATACATTACTGTAACTATGCTTTAATATAAGTTGTTGCCTTCTGTGCTATATGAAACAGTGTAGAGGAAAAGATGCTTCAAACACTTCAATCTGTTCAACATCTGTTACCTTAATTGCTCAGAGTTACTTCTCTAATTATTGGAAAATAATATTAATGAGCAGATTTAACTCTTTGAAATGTTCTGCATTTGTTAGTGAAATATGTAATTTTATTTTATACTAAACTGACTTTTAAATCATTTCAGTCATGTTTTCATCTCCCATTGGCAGGGTGACTACAAAAACTTGTTCCACACATTTCAAAATATGGCAATAAAAATTACTATAAGCAAATTTCAAGTACATGATACGTAAAATATAATCATAAAAGTATGCTTCCTGTACAGAAGTTAGAGTTAATTGGATATTCCAATTACTAGATTTATTGATAGTAACATACATACATACATTCATAACACAAGCAAACTTTCACTTAAAAACACTCACTCAGTTTTATATTTACTGTCATACATAGATACATAGAACATATTCAGTCTCTTAACTGTTACTGTACATATGAATCTATTCATAATTTACAAAGACATGCACACAGTTATATGTGCATTAATGTAAATATAGTATGCATCTATAAGCACATATAATATACATGTAGCATGCTTTAATTATATGTCCATATTCTATTACTTTCACTTTTCACTGTTATTAAATGAGTTTTAAAAGTATTATGATACATGATCTTGATATGTATTGGTGTTATGATGTCTATAGGTTAATGTGTAATAGTTGTCACTTTTATTTATTTCCTCATATAAATGCTTAAATACTAAGCTATTTATATTATTTTTATAGTAGGATTAATTAGAAGAAATTAATATATAAAATGTCTTGATCAAATAAAAACAATTTGAAATGCATTATTTCTGGGATATTTTTGATACATTCAAAAATACAAGATATCATTCTTTATTATTAACATCTCCAACTGAATAATACACTGAAGAAGAGTAGCTTAAACAAACATTTAAAAATGACAAAGCTCACATAATTTTCTTACAAGAAAAACATTTGTTATTTGAAGATCTAGCTAGATTGATGTTAAAAGATTATTCAACCATTGTTGCGCTCTCATTTTAAGCAAAAAAGGAGAGGCACTATTATTTTTGCAAGAAATTTACTACCTATGCCTAAAATATGAAATATCTATTCAGATAAAAATAGCATTGTGGGTTTAGCAGTAGTAGAAACTGACAAAAAACTAACACATATTTGGATATTATAACCTTATATACAAAAGGTGAACTAATTATTGCAGGAGATTTTAACTATATTCTTTCTAGTAAAGGCACAACTACTGATAAAGTTCCTAAGCTATCCTCAGTACTAAACACTTAGATCATTTTGTTAATTCTTAACATTTGAGAGCTACCCATGATATTAAATTAAATAAAATCTCTTAACTTTACATGTTATTCTTATTGATTTAGCACCCACATAAACACTGATAACGTTTTTACTTCTAGTAGGTTATTTATTAAAATTGAAGATGTATTGATAACTTAATATCCTTTATCTGACCACAATGCTATTACATTTATGTTAACATAAAAGCCAAGTAATTTGATTTAATTTCAGAACACCCCTGCTTATTTAGTAAAATTAAAAGACTTTAAGGAATGGTGTCTAAAAAAGTAGATCAATACAATGAAATTAATAATAACGGAAAAATTTCAGAAGTAATTCTCTGGGATTCTTTAAAAGCGTCTTTATATGGATGAATTAAAAATTGGTACCTATGTAAAAAAAGAGTGGGATAAGTAGTTACTGGGCAGGATTCACGAAGGCTTGCACAAAGTGTAAGAGACGTGTAGCACTCCATGCAAGCCTCGCGATCCAGGAACAGCCCGAAACTCCGTGTAAGAGAGCAGCTAAAACGTCTCTTATACGGACTGGGCGTGAATATGCTAAATACCTCACTTGCAGCTGAAAGGTATGCAAATGAGGTATATTAGCAATCCACGAAGCAGAAACCAGCCTACGTAAGAGACGTTTTAGCTGCAGAAATATACTCAGTTGACAACTGAGTATGTTTCTGCAAAAATCACAATGGAGCCATGTCAGCTCCAAATAAAGGGTGCATATGTGTCAGGCAGCATGCCAATGGCCAAATATGTGGCCATTCGCAAGGTAACCCGATGCAAAAATTAAAGAAATATAATATGTTTAAATGCAGCGCAGCCCCACACAAACAGGCTGCACTGTATAAAACATAAAAATGAAGGTTATAAACCCACAAATGTGGGTTTTATGCAATACATGGAATGACAATGCAGGGACCAGCAGACCAAAAACAACATGGCTACCATGTAGTGGTTGCTAAGGGGGGAAGCTGAGTCTAAGACATGTAACTAAGCATTAGTAGGCAATCTCATGTAAATGAAGGTTAGGATACTGAATCCCACAGTCACATATCAAATGAGCACAGTCTGAGTAGTGTAAGAGATACATAAGGGGGAGGAATAGAGTAGGAGATAGGTGACATCACAGGGGGGAATGTTAGAAAGAAATGCAGTTCATTGGAGGTCAGTGTAACATGACAGATGACAGACACAGATCAGGGAAAGAGGAGTGCCACAAGATAAGCATGGGAAAGTCAAGAAATAGAAGGTGTACACTGTTACTTACACCAAAGTTTCTTGCTGGTCGTGCATGCGCATGTGTGCGTGCCATGAAGTGTGAGTAGGGCAGTATGCGTGCATGTAAGGCAGACTGAGCATGTGGGAGCGTGGTGGTAGATTTTTAACACTGTTTGCAATGGTGTGCGCGTGTGTAGGGCAGACTGAGCATGTGGGAGCCTGTTGGCAGACTTGTAAGACTGTTTGCGCTGGTGTGCACGCGTTTTAACCCGAATAGGCAGATCCTGAACCATGTAAGCATATGTGCATGCGTGTAAGCCACTGTGAGCATGTTTCTGCTGGTATGCACGCTGCTCCCCCCTGAGGAAACAGAAAGGAAAAAGGAAGCAACAGAATTAGTAGGAAGCTAGCAGGGAATACTGCTGGAGCTAGCAGGTGAAAACAATTAGAAGCAGGCAATTACACAGGCAGAATAGTAGCCCAGTCCAGCACTTAAAACTCTGCAAACAGCAGTGCAGGATGTTTCTCTCAAGAGACACTGCAAGACAGGAGTAAGCTATTAGAAGTGAAAACTGAAAAAAGCTGAACTCAGAGCAGAAACGTTAGGGGCTGCCATAGCTGTCATAATGAGACATAGGTGACTTGCTGAGGGTGGTGACAATGCAGATGGTGCCAGACAACCCCCAGTGAGGAGACAGAGAAGAGTGTACATGCCCAGGGTCACCTACCATGGGTTACATGAGCTGGAGATAGTAGAGCGCTATAGAGTGGACAGAGAGCTCCTGCAGCAAATAGTTGAGCTGTGCAGGCCACGCCTCACACACAGAACCAACAGAGGGGAACCCATCCCAGTGGAAACCAAGGTATGTGTTGGCCTAAGAATACTAGCAACAGGTACCTTCCAAAGACCAACTGGTGATATGATGGGGATATCAAAGGCATCAGCCTCCAGGGTACTGCCCAAGTTCCTGGATGCCATGTCAGCACATGTCGGTGATCATGTATATTTCCCCAATGCCCGTGAGGTATTGGCCAGCAATATGCATCTCTTCCAGCAAATAGCGGAATACCCTGAGGTAGTGGGTGCAATAGACTGCACGCACATACGCATCAAAGCACCAGCCGGTGAGCGGGGTAGGGCCTACATTAACCGCAAAGGCTTCTCCTCCATCAACTGCCAGGTCATGTGTGATGCCCTAGGCATAATAATGAATGTGTGTGCTGACTGCCCTGGGAGCTACCATGATTCCCACATCTGGCATTTGACGCAGCTGTACCAGACATTTGCCAATGTGGACATCCCACACGGACACCTAGTGGGGGATGCAGGTTATGCACTGGAGCCATGGCTGATGACACCCATCAGAAATGCACACACACCTGAACAGGAACGCCATAATGAGGCACACGCACGAACATGTAATGTAATAGAGCATGTGTTTGGGCTGCTCAAGTCACGGTTCCGGTGTCTGGACACATCTGGTGGAGCCTTGCAGTACACACCAACTACATGTACCCAAATTGTCATGGTATGTGCTATGCTACATAATATGATCTTGCAAAAACAGCTGCAGCAGGACCAGCATAGGGCTGGGCCAAACAGCCCCCCACCATTGCCAAGGCCATCACAGGCAAAGTGTGACTCAGAGGAGGAACAACCTGAGCCTGCCCCTGGAGGCAGAAGGAGGCGTGCCCAGTATGCCCTGGCCTTGGCAAAGAGGCAATGCATAGCACATACACTGGCTCAGTAGGAACCCTGGGAATGATACCCCCTCTGACTCACTCAAATAATAACAGGGATGCCTAAAATGACATGACCTGCTCACAAACATGTACAGGGAGTGTAATATGTACACCCGACAAAGGCAGCCCTGCAGCACCACCTGAGGCAGGAATGCCATGTGTTAAGTAATGTCACACCATGTACTATATGCACACCTGAGTACCATGACTAACATCCACCCTCACCAAGCATGAAGCCACAAAATGACAATGGGATGATCAATTGCAATAACCGGCTGAAGTAATGCAGTTAGTCAAAGGGGAGCCAATGTGTTTCAGCCTAGGAAGACATGCGGAGCATGACATGATGCACCACCTGCTAGGGGTGGCATGCACCTATCAGTCCAGGCTCCATGGATACTGGCAAAGGCTGTCAGTACCCACAGCATGCCCTGAATAGGTAAGTCTCAAAACACAAACCCACCTTCATAGGTACCACAAGTGATAGGAACCTAGATGTAACGCTACCCAATGCCAGAAGTCTAAACAGCAAGATGCGTGCAGTGTAAACGCACACAGTATGGAGAATGTTGATATCAGTCCTGTAATAGAAAACTGGGTCAAGACTCACATCAGCACCCTAACACTACCAGGTTACACCTCATACTGTGCTGTACAGTTGCAAAACATGGAACAAGCTACAAAAGTAGGGTGACTAACAATAAATGTCAAGGATAACCACACCCCCATGTTGGTACCACAACAAGAAGCAGCATGGATTAGCCATGGTCAAATACCAATGGCTAAAACTGCCTCCCAGTATATAGCCTGCTGCAGACTACTGTCCTAATACCAGCAACTGCACCTGGCCTATGTTGGAATACATGAATATATCAAGCCCCCCAAACCACATTATATTCCTTGACTGAAAATACCCAGACATACACTGGGAGCATTATACTAGCACCAACACAGTAGGAGAAAAGTTCCCAGAATCCATAAACCAAACTGCCCAGGAACAACGTACCACTCCCACAAGAGGGGTAAGCATACCAGATGTGATAATCAGCAACTTGTGTACTGGATGGCAAGATGAGAAGTGTATCCCTCACTGGTAAGTCCAGACCATAGAGTAATCACACTGGATATACACATCCTGACCACAGTCCCTGGCCAGAAAACCACAGTGAAAAACATGTGTAAAGCATAGGTTGCACCCCTCCAAACCGATGTGGAATCCACGAAAGGCATTGTGCAAGTGCAGAATATGGGGCACACCGCAGAACATGTTATACAGGCATTCCATGAACATAGCCAGGAATGCTTGGAGTATGCAATCACAAATAACAACAAGACACAATGCCATACACACAGGCATCTGATATGCTGGACGCCAGCCATTACCAAACCATGCAAGAGAATGAGGAAGCTACTACATGATAGAGCAAACATAAAAAGGGAAGTAATCACTGATCAGTAGTATGGCAATAAAATATGTCCACACATACAATCCACTATGGCCAGCCACAAGTAGAATCTGTGAATCCACAGGCAATGTGACACCTGCCCCAAGTACACAGACAACCCACAACTCCCCCAATGAATACAAATATATGTGAGAGATGCAACCACTGATCCAAACCGGAGGCTGAGCTCCCCCAACTCAGTACTGTCAAAACTAGTCATGAGGAGAAGGTAACACCACAAACCCAGTCCGACATAGACCTATCACAACTGTAAACCAAACACATAAACACAGAAAAACATTCCTGGAGGCCCTAATTACAAACACACCACATCAACAGAAGCCTCCAAAGCAGATCCCAAGCAACCACAACCTCCAAACATAACACATGCAACACATAGTGCACAAAGCTGGTGTGCCAAACAGTTACAGGCCAGAAGGAGAAACAACATGCCTGCTACAGTTGTAATAGGTGTCTGTATAGGCAGACACACTGCTGTCCCACTCACCAGACTGAACAAGGGAAAGGGTACAGTAAGCTGCCTGTAGGCTGCCACAATATGCCACATAACACAAGTACGCAGGTCACCCCAAAGCAAGCAGAAATATGATGCACTCATTGTCTATGCTGGTGTGAATGACCTGAGATGTACCTCCCTGGACTACATGAAAAGAGACATAGATGAGCTCTCTGAGTATGTACACCAGGCCGGTATGACACTGGCCGGTTGCAGCATCCAACCCTCACCAAGAATGATGCCACAGTACAAACACAGAATGATCAGCTTTAACAGGTGGCACAGTTACAGCTGTCAGTCCAAGAGGGTCTAATGTCTGTCTGCTTGAGATGTCATGCATGACAAGCCATGCTGCTGTTCCAGGGATGGCTTGCACCTGTTACCCCTGGGCGTCTGGATACTGGATAAGGTCTTTGCCACCTCCATAGAGCCGCACGTAGGCAAGGCCAAAAAGACTAACCCACCACCCTATAAAACATAAGTGGTAAGAAACATAAGGGTAATGCTGACCAATGCCAGATGTGTAAACTGCAATATGCATGCCCCTGAGGCACTTTCCAGTATGAAGAACATCGATGTCTGTGCAGTGACAGAAGCCTGCTGCAAGCCTACTGATAGCACACCAGCACAACCAGGTTATACCACATATCATGCGTTATGGCCCCAACACCTGGACCAAAACATCAAAGGAAGGGGAGTATCCATATGCAGCACAGACACCCATACGGCAGGTAACTGACAATGCAAGAAGCAGCTGAGACCACCCATGTGCACCTAAGTGTAGTCAAAACTGCTGTACAGTCTGTAGCATGCGACAGAACACACTCTCACACACAAGAACCCCACCCAGACATCCTGAAGACACTGGACAGTATGAATGTCCCACCAAATACCAGACAAGGTACTCACAAATTACCACATAGGTGGTAAACCATTATGTATGCAAGGAGTAATCAGGGACCTAGGGACACAAGTCGACAGTAACCTGTTATGTGACACTCACAATGCCAATGTGGCTAGGAAGACTGTCTATATTGGACACCGTATCATGAAAGGATTCACATCTAAATCAACAGAGGTCACTGTGCCCCTGTACTGTTCCCTTATCAGACCCATAATCTAGTACAATGACTCATATGGGATGTACCGTACCTGACACCTGCAGCGGTTCGGAAGACCTCAAAGGTACCCCACCAAGAGGATAAAGGGTGTCAAGTATATGTCATATGCTGCCTTGCTGTAGACACCCCAGCTGAATGCAGTCACAGTCTGCCTACACAGAGGCATTGTATGTCTGTTGTACAAGGCCATGTCCAACACAGGAGTAATGGACATGCTCCACCACAGGAAATCAAAGCTATTGGAGCTGTGAGAGTGACAGATGTCAGCCTCAACACATAATCAAATAGGATGTGCTGGAGGGACAGATACATAACCCAGAGGCTCCCCACACCAAGAAACAGAATCCCAATCCATGTTAGGCAGAGCCCCTCACTGACACCCCTCAACAGGAATATTGCCAAGTGGATGGATGATTGTACATGTACACTGGGGTTCTTCAGTGTGTCATGTCCAGACAGAGGCACAGTAAAGAAAATCATAAATGGCCATAATAGTCACATAGCAAGGGGCGGCGAAAGACACACACACTCTGGCTTGGCTTACTAATGCCCTAGGGTGGATAGCCTAGTATGAACCCATGAACCTATGAAGATACAAATTGTACAGGACACTAAGGATAATCACAAGGCTTACTTAACTGATGGTAGGAACCATGTTGAGAATTCACAGATATGCTCTGAATCACACAGATATTACAAACAACATACCAAACACACACATATTGCCAGCATACAACCTGACAGGTTCAGTGCAACCCCCCCCCCCCGCAGAATGCAAAATATCTATCCCAGCAGACTGCTGGTCCCCTGACATTGCAGATGCTGAGGTAACAGCCATCATCTGCAAAGCAAAACACACAGCAGCAAAGGTATGTGATGGTGTCCTGGGCTGAGGCCAACATGGACTCCAAGAATAATGGAATGCCAAATCACACTACTGCCCAATGTCAGCCTTACCACAGGATATGTACCCAAAGAGCAGTGTACAACAACAGTGGTCCTTCACAACAACGGTGTTGCCTGAATTGATACTGCAAACTACCACCCCAGGATCCTGACAAGCTTGGTCTGCACAGCTATGGAAAGGATCAGTATGTACCGCAGACATAAAGCTATCGTAGACCTACTGACACCGGACCCTACACAGTGTGGCTGTCATAACTGCAGATCCTGCCCCTAAACATGTTTGACCCATTTGAAACAGACATTAAGGTCATTGATGAGGGCAATGTGGTCCCCACAGCGTAGCTGGACTGTGCATATGCTTCCAGACAATACCCTACGAGTTCAGTATGGATATGTTCACCAGCTTAAATATATACCCCTATGTCAGAAGAGGGGTTGCAAACCAGACCAAGGACAGAACTTACATGGTCAGACATGCTGCATCCATGTCAGACTACAAAGCAGATATGAGTGGCATCCCACAAGGCTTGGTCCTGGGACCCCCCCCCACCCCATTCCGTATATATGTCCCATAGGTACAGGCCAACATGGAAGGACTGTGACTGAACATGTATGCAGAGGAGTACAAACAGCCCACCATATCCGACCCCCAGCTGACACAAGCAACCCACAAAAGGGCCACCTAGAAACAGACAACTGGAGCCATAGCCATGTCAGCAAGCTAATTGCAGAACTGTGTATAGACAACCACCGTGGATATACAGTAAGTGCCCACAAATTACCACACAGGTGTTAACCCATTACATAGCTAACATGTAATGAGAGACCTGGGGACACAAGGTGATAGATATCCTGCATTGGACAAACATGTGGCTGTAGTGTTTGCAGAAACATACCATATACCCACCCAATCATGAAGGTTGTCAGATGTAGATAAGGGGAGGTCACTGTGGCTCTGCAGCCATCCTTCATCAGCATCACAATTGACTACAATAGCCCCTGTGGGATATACCTCAGCAGACACCTCCATCAACTGTAAAGTCCACAACAGTACCCCACCAGGAGTAGCAAAGAGCATGAACAGATGCCATGTTTTGCCTGAGTAAACAAACTGCAGCTCCACACACTGCCATACTGCCCACCCAGAGGCAAGCTGTGCCTGATGTATGAAGCCATGTCCAAGCTGGACTCAATGAACGTGCTGCACCTTGTACAATCTGAATGGCAGTGAGGTATGCACATGAGAGACCTGAACCCCAGCACTGACTTACATAGGACAAGCTGTACAGAATGATCCATAACACAGAAAGCACCCCCACTTTTGAGTAAACTCCCAGTACAGGTTAGCCAGAGAGTCACCTATCAACACCCATCAAGAGGAATCCATATGAGTGGATGGGAGATAGTAGGTTAACCCTGGGTATCACTGTTATGTCAGAGGTAGACGGAGGCACAGTATACTAACCATGACATATGTCATGGCAAACTCCAGTTACAATGTGTGTCGAAGGACAAACATACTCTGTGACTAGCATCAGAAATGGCCCAGGGAACATCGCTAGTGTTTGCCAATGTCCACCTATGTTGTGGAATACACTACCAATGTTGGACAAGCCTGGTGTAGGTAGTCCATATCTGAACATAATGCAACATGGTCATATGTGCACAACTGGCCCCTACACAGTCTGCTGTGCTCACTATGAAGATGTCAAGCAGTGATAGTACTAAAGCCCAGGATACTGTACACCACAGTGAAAGTACTGAACCAGTACACTACACGGTACTACAGTGTTAGGTCATTATGAAAGGATGTTGACAACTGTATGCAAAGTATCCCATGCAATCCCTGCAGGCACAGTATACTCCCTGTTGTGGCAGACACGAAGCAGTTGGCCAGTTAGTACACAACATGACACCCAACACACAACCATAAATGTGAGATATTGTTGAAGTTCACACACACCCAAATATGTGGTGGACTTCAGAGTTCAACATATGGAAAGCTCACACTGGGCATGCTCGCACACTTTGATAAATGAGGCATATGTCAGACAACATGCCATGGAAAGGCTAAACTGGGCATGCTCACACACTTAGGCCATATCTCCGTTTAGCAGTTGGCCACACATATCTGGTATTTGTACGTGTCATTCCAGGAACCAACCACAACACAGCAATCTGCCCAGTGCACACAGAAAATGACTACAGAGACATAAGTGAAAGAGTGGATCGCCCTCATATTCAAACATCTTCCACAGATACACAAGTTGTTCATAGGAACAGGGAATGCTATGGCAATAAAGACCTGCAAACAGTCTAACAGCACAACAAATATTGTGCATCTGACGATTGAACATATGGGTGTAGAGGTCAATACTAGGCTTGTTTCCCTAGGGACTGACAGCTTAGCCAGAGTGTGCTTGGCATCTGCATTCCCAGTACAGTAGGCTACTGTGCCACTGTAAAGTAGGTCACATAAGGCAATGTGTGAGGCTAGTGAGCTGTGCCTCTGTCAAGCAGGGGCACAGTGGAGATCCCAGGGTTTGAATGTACTAAGCCACAGCCATGTTGTTGGTGTTTGCTGGAAGAGGGTTGCTGAGGACCTCTAACAGTAAGTGGGCATTAATAACAGGCTGAGGGGAGCCCTATCTGCATTGTCTGGACTATTCCACTGTCAACACTGTGTTGTGATGATTATGTGGGAATGAAGTGTCATGCAGGTAATGTTCACAGATGTCCTCCCTCTGTGGGCTACAGCTCTGCAATGTATTAGCTCACTCGGTCTGTTGGATGGCTCATATATGGCTGGTGTACACCTGACAGGTGTCTTGTTGTGGAGCAGTCATGGATATATGTGGGATAGCATGATCAATGCAAACCTTACACATGCTCATAGAATGCAATTGTCAAGGATTATGCAGAGTGGCCAGTATAGTCCCCCAGCATGGGTCCTTTGAAGTCGTCCACCCCAGACTTCACAAGTGTAGAGTCTGCTTGTGCTAAATACAGTTTGTTTGCAGTGACAACCTTGCCTGGGGGTGGGGATGGGATATGGATGTCTAGGGAAAGGTGGGTGTGGTCAGATATCAACAATGGTGGTCTACCTCTGGTGTGGAACAGTGAGTACCCATGTTGCAGATGGACAGGTGCAATATGTATTCCCCCATGTGGCTGTGGTGAGTGGTTCTGCCATAGCACATGGACCCACAAATTGTAGTGGCTGTAGGGTAAAGTAGTGGAGGCCTGCATAGTTCCCACACACAGTATGCCTGTACCTGATGTTAACAACTGGAATGGTGTATGTGAACACCTGCATATCCCGGCACTTATCCCAGGAAAGCAAAGTGTGTGTCCTGGATGTGGGACTGGTGTTCTGGACTGGTTGTGTTGTGTGTTACAGGTCCTGTGGTCATGAAGCATGGTATAGAACATAACCTGCCAGTGCGATGTGCATATCTGACCTTGTCGTAGGTGGCTGCAAATGCATATATATGCTATCCCCCACCTGACAGGTAGTACTAGATGTACATACCTCTGTAGAAATAAAGATGTCAGCACCCTATAAATACTGCAGGTGCAGGCCAGATGCCCAGTAATTCGGTTAGCGTGCTCTGCTAATGCGTCTCCCTCAAGTGTCATAATATAGGTAGGTAGGAGTTCAAACCATGCAAATGCTCAGTGTGTGTGTGGGTGAGCGCGGTTGATGTGTGTGCAAGTCCGTGTGAGGGAGATGTCCTTTTGGCAACTGTGAAAGCACTCTACAGGATGCACAGTCCCCTATCTAAGCATGTATGATGTCAGCACCCTATAAGTACAGCAGGAGAAGGAAAACCTCCCAGTAATTTGTATAGCACGCTCTGCTAATGTGTCTGTCACTAGTGTCATAATCTAATTAGGTAGGGGTTTGAATCTTGCAACTGCCCAGTGTGTGTGGAGGGGAGTTAGTGTGTGTGTGAGAGAGATGTCCCTTTTGGCAACTGTGAAAGCACTCTACAGGATGCACATTCCTCTATCTAAGCACGGATGATGTCAGCACCCTATAAGTAAAGCAGGAGAAGAGAAAACTCCCAGTAATTCCAATAGCGTGCTCCGCTAATGTGTCTATCGCGAGTGTCATAACATAGTTAGGTAGGGGTTTGAATCTTGCAACTGCCCAGTGTGTGTGTGGAGGGGGAGTTAGTGTGTGTGTGTGAGGGAAATGTCCCTTTTGGCAACTGTGAAAGCACTCTACAGGATGCGCATTCCCCTATCTAAGCACGGATGATGTCAGCACCCTATAAGTACAGCAGGAGAAGGGAAACCTCTCATTAATTCGAATAGCGCACTCTGCTAATGTGTTTCTCTCAAGTGTTATAACATAGTTAGGGAGGAGTTTGAAACCTACAAATAGCAAGTGTATGTGTTTGGATGTGGGGAGTTTGTGTGTGTGCAATTCTACATGAAAGACATGTGCTTTTTTGCAATCAGGAGATCACACTACATGATGCACATTACCCCTTCCAAACACTGATGATGTCAGCACCCTATAAGTACAGCCGGAGAAGAGGAACCTCCTAGTAATCCGAATATTGTGCTTCGCTAATGCGTTTCTCTCATGTGTCGTGACATAGTTAGATAGGGGTATGAATCCGGCAAGTGTGTGTGTGGGGGGTTAGTAGGGTGTTTGTAATTGCAAGTGTGAGAGAACAGATCCTTTTGGCAAATACTACAATACCCCAGATGCTGCATATTCCCCCAGTAAACACAGGGGATGTCACCACACTATCAGCACAGCCAAACAGGGCTACTTGGCCAGTAATGCCAATAGTGCGCTCTGCTACTGGGTCTATTACCATTGTCAGAGTACAGATAGGTATGTTTTGGAAACCCACAACTGCCACGTGTGGTTGTGTCACACATTATGACCGTGAGTGGGTCTTTGTGTATAACAATGCATGCCATTGCCTTAACCAGCAATAGCAATGTGACACATACACATAAATACCTGTGACCTGCAGTAGTTACCATGTCTGACACGTGCTTCGAGTGGATAAATGGTATTCGCAATGCATAACAATATGACTGTGTCTTACTGTGCAGGGGCCGCACGCAGTATTTGTCTATACAGTGTGGGTGTATATTGTAAAATACCTACAGCAGGGGATACACATCTGGTCTGGGCCATATAGTCTACACGTAGTCGATGTACAGGTGCTGCATGTTCCCACCTGTTGTGGGAGTGGCAACATGTTATTCCACTGCAATTCAGTGAACACATGCTGGGAACCTTTCAGCTAGTGTGTTGCAGCTACAGCAATGCTCACGCACAATGTTTGGCTGGATGCAGTCCAGCCATATAAAGACATTTCTTGAGACTATCATATTGCCAGTGTTGTTATGGAGGATAGGTGGGTTTCCTGTGTATGGGAGGGCTGTGTGTGCCAGGCTATGAACCAGAAGGCAGTCTGACACACTGTTAGCTGCACATGAATAGGCCCTGATGCTTTGTGCTGTGCCAACAACCTGGAGGTGTGTGTATCTGTGGTGCCTTGGGATACCACCCCCTGTCCATGCATGTTACATGTGTAGGGGATGACAGGTATGGTATGAGGTATAACCTGGCAGTGATGGGTTGCACCTGTGAGCCGTGAATCAGGACTCTGGTACTGCACAGACATTGCAGTTCACCGTGTTGAGGACAGTGTCCAGTGCATGCATCTTGCGGTGTACACTGCTGGTGTTGTGTAGCATCACTGTTAGTGTCCTATCCTGTGTGATACCTGCGGAGGTGGCGATGTAATCCGTGTCCTGCAGCAAAAGGCACTATGTGTGTATCAAGGGGCTTCACCAATATACAATGGCCCATGGGTGTCACGTGCAAACTGCCCCTCGCAAATCATTGTGGCTTCCCTAGCATGTAAGCACACGTTGACAGCCAGTGGATACCCTATGAATGACATTGGAGAATGAGCAGAATGTAGACATAGAACACCCTTCCTACATATAGTGGTAGCATACCTGGTGGGGTATTATGACAACCAAGATCAGGCTCATACTGGCCCATGCCACATGCTGAGAGATCCCTTCTATGTTCCCTATCATGTAGTCCAGGCAGGTATGTCTCAGGTCATCCATAGTGGCATGATCAATGACTGAGTCATATGTGTCCATGCATCTGACTGACCTGTATGCATGTGTTGCATCAGCAACGTGTTTACCTGTTCCTGCACTGATGTTGGAGATTGCAGGAGGTGGCACAGTTTCATCATATGCACAGGGTGTGAATTAGGTATGCCTGAGTGTGCCACTGATACCACCAATTGACATGTGTGTGTATGTGTGTTGGTGAGGGACAGCAGTACAGGGTGGGGCACTGTTGGTGCAGTGTGTGCGTGTATGTGGTAGCCCTAGGTGTTAACATTTCACATGTGTGTATGCACGCACACAGTTCCACCTCATGGCTGCCATATACAGGGGTTTGTGGACAGCCACAGACTGCACCTGGCAGGTCATACAAATCAGTGTCTGTGGGCACAGACACGGTACCTGTGCCTGGCAGGGGTGCTACGGACATTATCCGGTACTAAGCCAGACTGGGTACTGTCATCAGAAGCGGGAGTGTGTTGACTGGACACAGGTCCCTGTTGAGACTGCCCAGAGTCACGTGCATGTGGTCTCCTGGGGCGTTCCGATGACAGCACAGACCCAGCATTGCTGGGGCTGCAGCTGGCCCTATGGGGGCATCCGCGGGACTGTTGTCATCTGTGCCGACTGCCAGTTGCTGCTGTTGCTGGCATACGGCCACATCGACGCCGCAACCTCCCACCATTGCCCTGGCTCATGGACATGTGGTTGTGGAACTGCTGTAATATGTCCTCACAATGTCTGTCTATGACATCGGTGAAATTACGGATAGCATCTCCATAATATCAGCTAGTTTAATTTCTTACATACATAATTAAATGTAACTTACTCAGTAGTGGGGCGTTGGGCATTTGCCGGGCCTCCTGGATCCAAAGGTTCAGTTGGTCCTGCTTGCGTCTCTTCAGGTCCGCATGGTGGAGACGGACCTGCTCACCAGTCCTTGGAATCCCTGTGACACTGGTGAGATCATGAGCCATCCGGTCCCACGCCTCAGCCCTATATGCTCCCCACAGGACCTGGCCCTGCATGAGTTGGGCCTCATGATTGTGGACTAAGAGCCAGACCATGTATCTGGACTCCTCAATGCCCCACCTCTGTGCTCGAAAGCAACTACCCTCACCTACTCCTGACATTCTGGCTGCAAGTTAGTTCTACAATCGTTTATGCTGTGTATTCCCGCCTATGGGGCTTATATATGCCGTTTTTCCCGCACATATCTGTGATTGGCCATTTTGGAATTGTATCAACTTCACAAAACCTGCTTTGTCATGCTCCACTTTGTATTCATTCCTATATATTTGCTATTACTGCATTTCTAGGTACTGCTGTCATGGCTTAGTGGTTCAGTACCTTGACTATGGTGCTTAGTATCCTGGGTTCGAACCTGGCTACTTTTTTTTTATGACTGTCTAGACAGGCTAGGGGGTGTGTCTGTGTAAAGGCAGTTTTGATGCAACTTGCTCAACGTTGCCCTTCGGTTAGCTTGTTGGCGCGGTGTGCAGCTCCGTGCAAATGGGGTACACTGGTTTACACTTCATTTGGCTGTTAGCACGCATATTACGCTCAGCTCAGCTAGGGGCACACAGTTTCAGCATGTTAAACCACTGCTCATTTACAGGCACTCATTTTACACCTGTTAAACCACTGCTCACCTACGGGCAGATGCACTCACCTTGTTAAACTGTAGCTCAGCTATAGGCACATCTCGCATTTTTTATTGTTTTGTTATCTCACATTTCTTCAAAATAAATGGACTATTTCATTACATTTTACATAAAATATGATTTTATATGTGTACATATTTGTCAGGGACTTGTTTCGTGCTTATTTTACTAAACATAAAAATTGATGTTGTGGGGGCTCGAACCATGGATGCCTGCTCTTCAGCCAACGTCTCTACCGCTACACTATTGCTTCTTGGCATCCTTTGCATATTTAGTTCTTATATGCTTTTCCACTGACTGCTAACTGTGGCTAAGCTATGGGCACACCCGCGCAAACGAGCGCACTCAGGGGCAAACATCTTTACGATTTAAAAAAATATATAACATGTTCATTTATATATTGTATGTTCATAGTTTGTGGGGGCATGTGTTGTGTTTATTCACATCTCCATGGCCTCTGTCGTGGGTGTTTACTTTGGGCACTTTTACTCTTCTGGGGGCGTGTCCGCTTGCAGGACTCGGCCTACGGACACACCCCCTACTGTCTTCCACGTACCGTGTTAGCCTTAGGTGTGATTCAGCATGCCCTCATGCATATGCATGACATACTGACATCACACCGTTTAACTGCAGCCTCCGTGTAAGCCATGTATCTCTTACACGGATGCTTCGTGAATCCTGCCCGATGTCTTTGCAGTGTCATATAGATAAATTGAAATCCAATTTAAAACCTCATGATAAATCAGCAAACACTAAATTGAAGATATTAAATCAGAAATATCTTGATGCACTTCACCATATAATATCAATAAATCTGGAAAAAATAAAATTACAAGCTTACTCAATAAACCCAAAAGACTTACAAAGGTTGGCTGTTAGATCTAAGAAAAAAACGAAATACTAATCATAATAAAGAAATAAGTTCCAAATAAGGTGATAGAAATAAAAAAGTGACTGATTTAAAAGACATACAATAATGCTTTAGGAAATATTATGAAGAAATTAATAACAAAGAGACAAACTTAGAAATCAACAACATAACCAATGACTTTTTGAAAGACCATATAAGGTTTAAATTAACCAAAGAAGAAAGATCCAACATTGATAAGTCATTTTCTTTTAAGGATTTACAAGATTAAATTAATAATCTTAAACCAAATAAAACCCCTGGTCTTATTGGTATAATCCCAGAATTATACAAATTATTCCAAGAGAGTATTTTAAATATATTATGAAATGTTTTTGAAAAAGTTAAACATATGTCATCCATCCACCTAGAAATATTTCCTGCAATCTCCTATCTTGAAGCCAAATAAAGATTCTAACTTATGTTCTTCTTAACATCTTATTTCATTATTAAATGTTGATTATAAAATATGTATGTCTATTATTGCAAAAAAGGTTGTACTTATTATGCCAGGATTAATAAATGATGATCAGACTGGTTTTATACTGTTTTATACTGCATAGAATGATTCAGGATGATATAATTAAGCTTAATATTTTAATAGATCTGGATAATAAAAACAAACAAAAAAGAACTGACTATAATATGTCTAGATATACATAAGTCTTTTGGTTCTATTAGTTGAAATTATTTCTTTAGGGCACTTAAACAATATGAATTTTCCCTAGATTTTATATATCTTATAACTAGTCTATATAGTAACTTATTTTATTCTATTAAAACTGGCTTTTTTCTTACTAGCTCTTTTAAAACATTAAATGGTATAAAACAGGGTTGGCTCTTGTCACCTCTATTATTTAGTTTAGCAATTGAACCCTTCAGATACTTTATTAGCTCTAATAGGAAAATTTAGGGATTCTAGATAGATAAAAGTTATTCTTGTAAAATTCAGGGCCGGATTCATGATGGCTTGCATGGAGTCTAAGAGTAGAGTAAGACTCCATGCAGCCATCATGTCCGATGAGCGATCCAGTAACAGCCTGTAGGGCCGTGTAAGAGAGCTCCTAAAACGTCTCTTACACGGACAGGGCCGGGACATGCAAATTACCTCAATTGCACCTGAAAGGCATGCAAATGAGGTAGATTTGTGATCCAGGAAACCCGAACCTGTCCGAGTAAGAGTAGTGCTATCTGCAGAAATGTACTCCGTTGACAATTGAGTACCATTCTGCAAATAGCAAAACGGAGCCGTGACAGCTCCAAATAAAGGTTGCATCCAGTAGAGGAAGCATGCCAATGGCCAAATATATGGCCATTGGCAATGTTACCTGATGCAAAATGAAAAAAAAAGTAATTAAATTTTTTTTCTGATTTTCCATGTTTAAGCGTCGCGCAAACAGGCTGCGCTCTAAAAACCAGAACAATAAAAATTAAAACCCACAAATTTGGATTTTATGGGGATTTGTATTGTACAATGCAAGGCAATGGCAGGCTGAAAACAACATGGCTACTGAGTAGGGGTTGCTAAGGGGGGAACCCAGTCTAAGAGATGTAACCAAGCATTAGTAGGCAATCCTATGCAAATGAGGGTAAGGATAGTGAATCCCAAGTCTACACAGCAAATGAGCACAGTCACTGGAGTGTAAGACTAGGATAAGGGGAGTAACAGAGTAGGATATAGGTGACATCAGGAGGGGGTATTTATGAAAGAAGATAATCTCATTGGAGCAGAGTGTCATTTGTTAGCTGTCAGTTGCTCATCACTGGAAGAGGTGTGTCATCAGGTATCCTAGCTAAAGTCAAGAAATAGAAGGTGCACACTATGCGTATCACCAAAGTTTCTTGTAAAAATGCTTGCAACTTGTATGCGCGCATGTGAGCACCTGTAAACCCGAGTAAGACAGTGTGCATGCATGGAAGTGTGAGTGCGCACGTTTAAGCCGGAGTAAACATGTATAAGGCAGTTTAAAGTCTTGTAAGTGCCTCTGCGCCCGTGTGCGTGTGTTTAGGCAGGAAATAGCTAGTGTAAGTCCGTCTAAGCCTGTGTGCATGCATGTTAGCACGTGTACGTGCATCTGCGCTAGTGTGCGCAGTGCTGCCCCCTGAGGAAATGGAAAGGGAAAAGGAAGCACAACAAACATTAGGAAGTTAATCAGGGACAGTCAGCAGAGCTAGCAGGTGGGAATAATCAGAATCAGGCAATTAAACAGGCAGTAAACCAGCCCAGCCCAGCCCAACACTTAAAACTCTGCAAACAACATTTCACCATGTATTGCTCAGAGACACAGCAGCACTGCAGTAAGCTAAGAGAAGTGAATACTGAAAAGGCTTAACTGAGATGAAGAAATGTTAGGGGCTGCCATTGCTGTCATAAACTGACATATGCAACATGCTGAGGGTGATGACAATGGGAATGCTGCCAATCAACCCACAGTGAGGAGACGGAGAAGAGTGTACAGGCCCAGGGTAACATACCAGGGGCTACATGAGCTGGAGATAGCGGAGCACTATAGAGTGGACAGAGACCTCATGCATTAAATTGTTGAGCTGTGCAGGTCATGCCTCACACACAGAACAAACAAAGGGGAACCCATTCCAGTGGAAACCAAGGTATGTGTTGGCCTATGAATACTAGCAACAGGTACCTTCCAGAGACTAACTGGTGATATGATGGGGATATCACAGGCATCAGAATCCAGGGTACTGCACCAGTTCCTGGATGCCATGTCAGCACATGTCAGTGATCATGTATATTTCCCCAATTCCTGTGAGGTATTGTCCAGCAATATGCATCTCTTCCAGCAAATAGCAGAATACCCTGCGGTAGTGGGTGCAATAGACTGCACGCACATGCACATCAAAGCACCAGCCAGTGAGTGGGGTAGGGTCTACTTCAACCGCAAGGGCTTCCCCTCCATAAACTGCCAGGTTGTGTGTGATGCCCAGGGCATAATACTGAATGTGTGTGCTGGCTGCCCTGGAAGCTACCATGATTCCCATATCTGGCATCTGACGCAGCTCTACCAGACATTTGCCATTGAAGACATCCCACATGGACACCTAGTGGGGGATGCTGGCTATGCACTGGAGCCGTGGCTGATGACACCCATCAGAAATGCACACACACCTGAACAGGAACGCCATAATGAGGCATACGCACAAACACAAAATGTAATCGAGCGTGTGTTTGGGCTGCTCAAGTCACGGTTCCGGTGCCTGGACACATCTGGTGGAGCCTTGCAGTACACTCCAACTACATGTACCCAAATTGTCATGGTATGTGCTATGCTACATAATATGATCCTGTGAAACTAGCTGCAGCAGGACCAGCATAGGCCTGGCCCAAACAGCCTCCCACTATTGCCAAGGTCATCACAGGCAGAGCGTGACTCGGAGGAACAACCTGAGCCTGCCCCAGTAGGCAGAAGGAGGCGTGCCCAGTATGCTTTGACCTTGGCAAAGAGGCAACGCATAGCACATACACTGGCTCAGTAGGAACCCTGGAAATGATACCTCTCTCTGACTCGCACATATAGTAAAAGGGATGCCTAAGTTGACACTACCTGCTTCAAACATGTACAGGGAGTGTAGTATGTGCATCCGATACAGGCAGCCCTGCAGCACCACCTGAGGCATGATTGCCATATGTCAAGCAATTTAAGGTAGTGCTAAACAGTATTTACCACCATGTAGTATATGCAAACAGAATGCACACATCAACTAGCACAACTGTGGTCAGTGTCGAGTAATATTGAGCAATGTTCAGCAAAGTTGGTGAATATACAGCAATGTCGGACAAGCCTGGTCTAAGTAGGGCATAGCAGAATAAAAGTCAACATGCTCATATTTGCTTAACTGGCCCTTAAGCAGTCTGGTCTGCTCAGTATGGAAATATAAAGCAGCAATGGGTCTCGAACCTGGGATACTGTGCACCATAGTTAAAGTACTGAACCACTAAACCATGACAGCATTGCACTGTTAAGCCACTATGAAGGAATGTTGATAAGTCTATGCAAAGTATCTCACGGAAACCCTGCAGGCACAGCATAATTCCTGTTGAGTTATGACACAAAGGTGAGTCCTGCAGTAAGAACAGAACTTGACTTCCAGCACACACAGTATAAATGTTAATATTGGTCATGTTCACACACATCCACAAATGTAGTGGACTTCAGATTGCAACATACTGAAAGGTCACTCTGGGCATGCTCACACACTTGGATAAATGAGACATATGTCAGGCAACAAAACATGGAAACCTGAACTGGGCATGCTCACACACTTAGGTCATGTCTGACTACAGCAGTGGGTCACACATCTGGCAGTTGCATGTGTTAACCCAGGAACCTCTCACTATCCAGCAATCCACCCTGTGCACACAGTTACATGACAATAGACACATATAATATAGTGGAACCCTGTCATGATCAAACATGTTCCACAGGTACCTAAGTTGTTCATAGAAACTGGGAAAGCAAAGGTGATAAAGACCTGCAAACAGTATCTGCAGTAAATATTGTGCATCCTGAGCAGAAGCATAGGTTCAGAGGTCGATAGTAGGCTATCTGCCCTAGTGTATGTACAAGTCTAGCCAGAGTGTGTTTGGCTTTTGCAGCCCTGTCAGAGTACTACACTGTGCCAGTGAATAGTAGGTCACACAAGATAGTGCATGTACATTTAGGCTACTGTTCCTCTGTCTAGCAGGGGACACAGAAGAGATCCCAGGGGTGAATTTGTGATTTCCCATCCATGTGTCCGGATTTGGATTGAAGAGGGTCAGCAAGGGGCTATGTCTAATATGAATTGGGATTCTATTCCAGAGTGAGGGGAGCCTCTGGGAAATGAATCTGTCCCTCCAGCATGTCCTTTTTATTCCTGTGCTGAGGTTTAAGTCCCTGGAGCATGTATTTCTAAGGGACTTGGATTTTTGAGGTGGAGCATGTCCATTAATTTGGGCTTTGACATGGCTTTGTATGTCAGGCATAGATTGCCTCTAAGTAGGTGGTAAGCAACTGAGTAGAGCTGGAGTTTCCTTAGTTGAGCTGCATATGACATCTGTTTGTAGCCCATGACCCTCTTGGAGAGGTACTTTTGGGTCTCTCCAGGTGCTGCAGGTGTCGGGTAAGGTACATCCCAAAAGGGCCATTGTACTCAAGTATGGTGCTGATGACTGATGAGTACAGGGGCACAATGACCTCACTTGATGTAGATGCGAACCCGTTTGTGATAAGGTGGCATATATAGAAGGTGTTTGTAACCACTTTGGCAATGTGATTATCAAAGGAGAGATTACTATCTACATTGGTCCACAAATTTCAAGTTACTACTTCTGTACTTAATGGATTACCACTTATGTGGTAATTTGTGTGCACCTTGTTTATCACAAAGGGGATGACTATGCACTTTGTAGCATGTAGCTCGAGCTTGTGGCTCTGGCAGCAAACATCCATCTCTGTGAGACCCTTCTGGAGGATGCTTGTGTTAGCTGGAGAGTCGATTATGGCCCCCAGTTAGCAGTCATCTGCGAACCTTGTCAGCCATAATGCCCCCGTGTTAGCCTGAACCTCAGAGAAGTATATACCAAACCAGAGAGGTCCCAGAACTGAGCCCTGTGGGATGGCACTTGTAACTGGTTTGTATTTGGACATGGCACCTGCAATTCTGACAATGTGGGTTCTATCCCTGAGCCAGTTTGCAACCCATCTTGTGATATAGGGGTTGATATTTAAGCTGTTAAGCTTATGTATGATATCCGAGTGGTGTATTGTGTTGAACATTTTTGCGAGGTCCAGGTAGGCTGTGTGGACTACCTTGCCCTCATCCATAGCTTTGGTAACTGTTTCAAAGAAATCAACTATGTTTAAGAGGCAAGATCTTCCCTTAAAGCCAAATTGGGTAGGGCCCAGTGTCTGGAGGCTTTATGAGTTCCATGATAATACGCTCCATAGCTGTACAGACCAGACTAGTCAGGCTTATGGGGCGATAGTTCCCATGGTCTGTTGTGGCACCACCTTTGTGGAGTGGAACCACTGTAGCTATATGCCATTATTCGGGTACATATCTTGTAGTAAGGCTAAGTTTGAACAGTGACTTAATGTGAGGGTTCAGTTCTTCTTGGAGCTTGTGTAAGACACAGCCTGGGATACCGTCCGGTCCCATAGCTGTTGTGTTTTCTGCTTTGGTGAGGGCAGCTTTCACCTGTGCATCTGTGATGTCAGGGAGGTTACATTCAGTTGGGATAGGCATTTGTTCCTTTGTGACTGAAGGGGGGGAGAGGTTTGTACTGAATCTGTCTGCCAGGATGTTGGCTGTCTGTAGTTTTGGTATATTTTTTACCATTATGCAACAATTCAGAGCATATCTGGGAGTTTCCACCCATATTATGGACATAACTAAAGAAGGACTTGTGATTATCTTTAGTGTCTAGGGCAATTTCCCTT
Source organism: Protopterus annectens (assembly GCF_019279795.1). Taxonomy (NCBI): domain Eukaryota; kingdom Metazoa; phylum Chordata; order Ceratodontiformes; family Protopteridae; genus Protopterus; species Protopterus annectens. The sequence continues at coordinate 791,684,527 of NC_056735.1, forward strand.
TGGAAACTGGCCTTTGATGATTTTATGAGGTATTGGAGTTTCTTGCTAATACTGATCAGAGATGGCTTCCATTTTGGGGATTTTGCTCTGTCATGTAGTAGCTTCCTCCTTCTGTTGTATAGCTTATTTATGGCCGGGGTCCACCAAACAGGGTCTCCTGTTTTTGGAGGAGTAAGGCTTCATTTTATTTGAGATGGCACGATCCATGCATTCCTGCAGGTGCTCATAGAATGCATTTGTAAAGGATTCTGCAGACTGGCCTGTTTTCCTATGGCCTGTGGGCTTTGAAGGATTCTACCTCAGTCTTGAGAAGTGCAAAGTTGGTGTTTGAGAAATTCTATACAGTGATTTCCTTGGCTGGGGGTGGGGACGGGATATGGATGTCCATGGAAATTTGTTAATGGTCTGATCTTACCAATGAGGGGTTTACCTCTGGTGTGGAACATAGAGTCCCCATGTTGGTGATGACCAGGTCCAATATGTTGTTCCCTCTTGTGGGAGTGGTGACCAGTTGTTCCATTGCATTACAGTTTATAACTTGAAGGAACCGTTGGGTGAGTGTGTTTGGGCATGAGTAGTTGTTGCAGTCAATGTTTGGGTAGTTGAAGTCAACCAATAACATAGTTGTAGGAGAGACCTTGATATTCTCCAGTGTTCTCAGGAATGTTAAGTGGGGTTCCTGTAATAGGGAGGGTGTTTTGTAGCAAGCTACAAACTGAAATACAGTTTGGCCCACTGTTTGTTGCACATGGATGGTTTCTGATGCTTTGTGCATTGCCACTAACCTGGAGGTGTAGGTATCTTTGATGAATATAGATACTACCCCTCCTTTTGTGCTTTGGTCCGAGTTTTGTGTGTGAAACGCATGGTAAGAGTTATAACCTGGTAGTGCTGGGGTGCTCTCAGGAGTCTTGAACCAGGTTTCTATTGCTGCACAGACATCGATATTCTCCATACTGAGGAGAGCCTCAAGTGCGTGCATCTTGAGGTGTAGACGTCTGGCATTGAGTAGCATTACCTTTAGATTTTGTATCCTTGGGTTGTCAGTGGAGGTGTGTATGTCCTTTGAGCTTCACCTAAAAAATGCACTACGGGGGTAGCAAGAGGCATGGCCAGTATACGAAAGCCTAAGGGTGACAGGTGCAAGCCATCCCTAGCGAAGCAACGTGGCTTGTCAGGCATGTCATCCCAGGCTGACAGACACTGGATCCCCATTGAATGACACCAGTACTTTAGACAATTGTTTAAACTGATCATTTTGTCTGTATACTCTGGCATCATTCTTGGTGAGGGCAAGATGCTACTGAAGGTCAGGGTCATACCAGCCTGGGCTACATGATCAGAGAGCTGCTCTATGTCTCATGTCTTGTAGTCCAGAGAGGTACATCTCATGTCATTCACACCTGCATGGACAATGACAGAGTCATACTTTTACCTGCTTTGGAGTGACCTGAGTGCTTGCGTTATGTGGTGGATCCTGCCACCTGACAGGCAGCTTACATTGACCTTCTCCTTGTTCAGTCAGTTGAGTGGGACATCAGTGTGCCGGACAATAGAGTCCCCTATAACAACTGTATTTGGTGTGTTATTTGGCCTTAAGGGCTGTGACTGTGAGGCACACTGATTTTGTGAGATATGTGATTCATGGGTATTGTTGAGGAATGGCTGTTGCTTGGGTATCTGTGGCCAGTACAGTTGCTGCAGGTGTTGGGTAAGGTACATCCCAAAGGTGGCATTGTAACCAAGCACGGTTGTTATTAGTATAGGGGCAAAATGACATCACTCGATCTAGATGTGAAACCATATGGGACAAGGTTGCTTATATAGAAGGTCTGTCCAACCACTGTGGCAACATGAATGTCAAAGGTGACAGTACGAACAAGTCATGTCCCCAATCACCTAACAACACCTACCATATGTAATGGAGTACTACCTATGTGTTAATGTGTTTGCATGTTGTTATTCCCAAAGGGGATGACTATGCAACTAATGGCATTTAGCTGTAGGCCATGGCTCAGGCACCAGTCATCCATCTCTGAGAGACCCTGTTGGAGTATGCATGTGGCAGCTGGAGAGGTGATCATGGCACCCAGTTTGCAGTCAAGTGTGAACAAGGTCAGCCATATTCCCCCTGTGGTAGCCTGTACGTCAGACAAATATATACTGAACAAGAGAGGTCCCAGGACTGAGCCGTGTGGGATGCCATGTGTAACTAGTGTATAGTCAGACATGGCACCTGCAATTCTGATCATGTGGGTGCTATCCCTGATCCAGGTAGCAATCCATCATGTGAGATATGTTTCCATATCGATGCTGGTGAGCCAATGCATAATGGCCCAGTGGGGTATTGTGTGGAAGGGTTTAGCAAGCTTCAGATAGGCTGTATGTGCAACTGTCCCTATGTCGTTGATGGACCTGTTAAATGTCAAAAGAATACAAACATGTTCAAGAGGCAAGATCTGCCCACAACAATGCTGAAATGTGTAGGACACAGTGTCTGTAGTTTCCTGATGTCTATGTGTAAGAGTCCCATGACAATATACTCCATAGCTTTGCATAACAGGATAGTTAGGCTTATAGGGCAATATTGTCTGTGTTCCATTCTGGCACCAACTATGTGGACTGGGAACACTGTCGCTGTATGCATTTCCATGGGTACATATCCTGTAGTAACTCCAATATTGCACAGTGATGTAATGTGAGGGTTACAACTGTCATGAAGCTCGTTTAAGATGCAGGCTGGGACACCAACTGGTCACATTGATGCTGTAATGTATGCTTTGGGGAGGGCAGCACTCACCTGTTACTGTGTGGTGTCCGGAGGTTACACTCTGTTGGGATGGGTAGTTGCTCCCTAGGGAGGATGGGGGGAGACATCTGCACTGAACCTCTTTGCCAGGATGTTGGCTATGCCAGTGGATTCAGGGTAAGTGTAGTCAGTATGCAGTAACTCACAGCATATCAGTGAGTGTCCACCCAGGTTCCTGACATAACAGACAAAGGCCTTGTGATAGTCCTACTTGTCTGGTGCAATTGTCCATGAGAAGAAGACCTTAGATATGTACATGAGTGATCATAGCTGTCTGCTAGTACAGATCACAGATGCTTTCCCCTTCTGGGATTATGCTCTATCATGTAGTAGCTTCTTCCTGACATTGTACAGCTCATTAATTGCTGGTGTCTACCAGACAGGTCCCCTGCCATTGGAGGAGTGAGTCTTGTTGTTATTTGGGGTAGCACAATCCATGCAGTCCACTAGGAGTCCATAGAATGTGTATGTAAATGATTCAGCAGTTGGAGCTGTATTTCACATTGTCTCAAGGTCTCTGAAGGATACCACCTTGCTTTGGTGAAGTGAGACGTTGGCTCATCAGAAGTTCACCAAGATTACCCAGGATGGGTGTGTGGAGGGTATATGTATGTCCACTGAGATAGCTGTATGTTCTGACCTTACCAATGAGGGTATATTGCTGGTGTGTAAAATAGAGTCCCCTTGTCGGTGATGATCATGTCCAATATGTGTTCCCCCTTGTGGCTGTGGTGACTGGTTGTGCCATAGCATATGAATGTACAAATTGCAGCGACTGTTGGGCGAGGTTGTTGTGGCTTGAGTAGTATCCCCAGTCAATATTCATGTATCTGATGTCACCCAATATAATGGTGTTCGTGGAGACCATCATATCCACCACTGTTCCCAGGAAAGCCGATTGTGGAGTATGGGAGGGTGGTCTGTAGTAGGCAAAAAATTGAAAGGCAGTTTTGAACAATGGTAGTTGTATATGTATGGTCTGTGATGCTTAGTGCAGTGCCACTAACCCGGAGGTGTGTGTATCTGTGATGTATATGGATACACCCCCTAGTTGTGTTGTCCGTTCCAAGTCCTGTTGTCAGAAAGCATGGTATGAAACATAACCTGGTAGTGCTGGTGTGCATATGTGACCCTGAACTAGGCATCTGTTAGTGCACATATATTGCTATCTCCCATACTGAGGGGAGTCCTGAGTGGCCGCAATATGAGAGTATCACATCTGGTGTTGAGCAACATTACCCTTAGTGTTATTTAACCTGTAATGTCTATGTAGGTGGGTTTGTCTTTTGAGCCCTGCTCAACAAATGCACTATGGTGGCAGCAAGAGCCTTAGCCAGCATTCAGAGGTCCAAGGGTGACAGGTGCAAGCTGCCCATAGTGAAGCTATGTGGCATGTTGAGCATGTCACCACAGGCTGACAGACACTGTATCCCCCTATGAATGACACCAATCTGTTAGCCAAGTGTTAAACTTGATATGTTTGTCTATATACTGTGACATCATACTTGGTGGGTGTAAGATGCTAGACAAGGTCAGGGTCATACTGGCCTGGGCTACATCATGACACTGTTCCTCCATGTACCATGTCATGTGGTCCAGGGAGTAACATCTGAGGTTTTACACACCAGCATGGACAATGATGGTGCCAGTCCTGTACTTGCTTTGTAGTAACCTGCCTGCATGTGTTATGTGATAGATCCTGACACACGACAGACAGCACAAAGGGACTATTCCCTTGTATGGGCTGGTGAGTGGTACATCAGTGTGTCTGACAATGTGTCACCTATCACAACTGTATTATGTGTGTTGTGTAGCCTGAAGGCAAGTGACTGTGTGGTACCCTGACATTGTGAACTATGTGAGTTGTGGGAATTGTAGTGTGTGTGCCTGATGTGGAGGTCTCTTCTGCTTAGGCAGAGTTCATTTACAGCATCTGAGTATGTGTATGTGTGATAATATGGTTTGAGTGCTGCCGCCAGAGGATATGTAAGACTGATATGTGGTGTGTGTGGTTATCTTCACCACCTGATAGACTATGCCAGTCATGGGTTGAGAGAGTTCAGCACCCTGTATGTCTCTATAGGTGCATCTCACACATATATCTGGGTTTGTTGTGAGGAGGAGAGTCTTGTCTGTGTACATGAGGCAGACGTGATGTGTCTACATCACAATATTCACCAGCTGGACTGGAGAGTGCACACAAAGCTGACCCCTGGACATGCCAGGATATCATCATGACATACTCTGTACCAGATGACAAAGGATCAGTAGGGTGTTAAGTGTGTAAAGGAGTATATCAGGGATTAGTGCTCAGGTTTGTTGGTGTTCTGTAAAGAGTAGCTGAGAAGGAGTCCAGACTGAATCATGACACCTCCGACAACTATGTCATATATAGCAATGTACACACATATATGTCATGAGTCAGGGCCAACTGTAACTGACTGACAATGCTGACATCCTGACAGACAGGCCCATATATACATACCCACCTCCCACCAATGATAGTCTATATTATCATACCAGGAGATATCACATGTAGAATGGAAGAACAGCTACCCCCAATGCTAAAGCCATGGCATCAAGTGGACTACATTGATTACCAATATATGTCATGCATAAACTACAGAACAAATAGATCCTGCACCTGAATAGTCAGCTGAACCTCCCTCCCTACACAGGATGTGGAACCATTGAATGTGTTACAGCAACATATGGCACTCCACACAAGTGTTGGTGCACAACACACCATGGGATGTAAAGTCCAGTATGCCTATGAAGTATGATCTGCAAGCCATGGAGTCCATCATGGTTGAAGTCATAAACCAAGCTACTGGAAGCTGACATACACACAACCCTACTAACCGTGGTATGATCATGTGTGGATCATGGTTCCCAAACATGCTAGACTGTTTTCAAGGCAGCCACACAGGACATACGTCACTGAACACAGCTACACGTCTCACATACACTTTGAATAGCCCTTTATCAACATCCCAGACGCATGTAGTAGCCACAAAACCAACAAGCTGTGCATAAATATGTGTTGACATATGAAGGAATGTCGATGTGTCCAGAGTTAGATCACACAAGGTAAGGATTATGAGTTCCTGTTCCAGTTGTTGACACCTGATGACCCACAAGGATCATTCCTGGAATGTCATAAAACAAAGTGTACACACATTACCATGTCCAGTCTGATGATGTCAGCACCCTAGAAATACAGCCAGAGAAGGAAAACCACCCAATAAAGCAAATAGTGTGCTGTGCTAATGTGTCTTTCTCTAGTATCATAACCTAGTTAGGTAGGGGTTTGAATCCTGCAAACGCTGACTGTGTTTGTTTGTGGGGATGTGTGTGCAATTCTCTATGAAAGGAGTGGCCTTTTTGAAGTCTGGGAAAACACACTACAGATGTACATTCCTCTTTGGAAAGACCCATGATGTCAGCACCCTAGAAATACAGACGGAGAAGAAAAAACACCTAGTAAAGCAAATAGCGTGATGCACTACTGCATTTTTCTGTAGTATCATAACCTAGTTAGATAGGGGGTTGAATCTTGCAAACACTGACTGTGTGGGGGGTGTGCAATTCTCTATGAAAGGTGTGGCCTTTTTGCAGACTGGGAAAACACACTACAGATGTACATTCCTCTTTGGAAAGACTAATGATGTCAGCACCCTAGAAATACAGATGGAGAAGGGAAACCACCCAGTAAATCAAATACCAGGCCGTGCTAATGTGTCTCTCTGTAATATCATAACCTAGTTAGGTAGGGGTTTGAGTCCTGCAAGTGCTAATTGTGTGTGTGTGTCACTCTTGGTCAATACAGTGTGGGTCTTGCTTTTACTATGTTATGGCATATTATGATTACAACAGTAAGTGCATTGCACACATCAGGTATATGCGTTGCAAATACATATGTGTACATGTTCCCTTAATCAGTACATAGGTGTGAAGCCTGCATACTACATGAATACATTTGTTGCCATTGACAGGTTATGCCGCAGCTTCTCAGATTGTAGGTCACATATGTATGTATGTGACAGGCCCATCCACTGTCGTGCTCTGTGGCCAAGGTCATCTGTGCCACACGCACCCATGACAGTTACTTTACAGTAGTGTGAGTGAGGGTATATGTCTGGGGTATATGTCAGGCATGTTCATACACAACCGTGACTGCCAATAATGGACAGTCTTGATAGGTGTACAACTGCCTTGTGTATATGCATCCAGGCCTCCAATGTGTTATGTGACACACCTTGGGACTCCACAATACCAATGGATATGTGGATACCAAGGGACACATGACATAACATGAGGCTGTATGTACACATTGGTACCCAACATACATGTTGAGGGCTACCGCCAATGTGGTAATGACGGGATAGGAAGTATAGTATATGTGGATGACTATGCCATAGTAGGCTTACTGTTATGCAGCATGTATCACATGACAGGCATCTGTCTGTATGATACCCTTGTGTAGGATATGTGTCCCATCCAGGGAATGGATTGTAGGCCACTGCATGCATTACCAGATGTGGATGGACACATCTCTAGTGTGTTTGCATGTACCGAAGGGGCTATATGCCAAACAGGTGTGGACACAGGAATGGGTGGGGGTAATTACCACTGGTTAGTATTATAGTGTAGCACCAGAAGGATACAACTGTTACTGAGTTCCCTATGACTGTGTGTCATTTGTCAGGACAACATCCAATCATTGCTTATAGTTATGCTGTTGAGGTTATGTATACTACCAGACCGCAAAGCATTGACAGATACTAACAGTATCACCCACAGCATGGTGTCTACCCATGTCATACATACATGTCTACCCATGTTAGTACATAACTGTAGTAGAATGCATACTGGCCATTGAAAGATACTGTGACATGATCACTATGTGTACAACAGGGTATGCCACATGTCCCATGTGTCTACTATGCACGTACATACAGACAGTGCGCACCCACCATGTTCACAGATGTACACTTGCTAATCTGTACTGCACACATCACACACATACTGTCCACTCACTAACACATGCTGGCAACACATTACACGTCAGCCAAGTGGCACATGGGTGGACAATACATAGTCAGACCTAACAGTGGTGTAAACAATGCTACATTGACAATCAGAGCTTTGATGAATAATGTCTACTGAGATATACCTAAAAGGATGTCATTTCACTTTCCTGTTGACAACTTGCTAATAGTGCTACACTGCTATAGTGTCACCCTGTGCATCAGCACCATGTTAGCCTGTTCCTCCATCAATGTTACAGATGACAGGAGGTGTCACAGGTATCATCATATGCACAGGGTGTTTTGTTGTTTGCCAGAGCCTGACATTGACCCATCCAATTAATATATGTGTGTGTGTGTGTGTGTGTGTGTGTGTGTGTGTGTGTGTTTGTGTGTGTGCATGTGTGAGGGACAACAGTACAGCATGGGGCAATGCTGATGTAATGTGTGTGTGTATGTGTGAGCTCTAGTTGTTTGGTAAAAGTGTGTGTGTCTGCATGCACACAGCTCCACCATGTGGCTGCCATATACAGTAGTTTGTGGGACAGCCACAGACTGTACCTGCTAGGCCATACAGATTACTGTCTCTGGCCACGGACACAGTACCTGTGCCTGGCAGGGGTGCTACGGACAGTATCGGGTACCAACCTTGACTGGGTACTGTCCTCAGAGTCAGAGGTGGGATGACTGGACCCATGTCCCTGCTGGGAATGGCCAGAGCCACGTGCACGTGTCTACTGGAATGATCAATGGACAGGCCAGCCCCAGCATTGCTGGGGCTGGTACTGCCACTACGGGAGCGGGTGTGACCTGGGGGTCATCCACGACCACTGCCAGCTGTTGCTGGCATGCATCCGCGTTGACGTCACAACCATCCCGCACGGTCCTGGCTCATGGATGACATATTGTGGAGGGCATCTATTGTCTCCCTCCAATGTCTATCAATGACTTTGGTGTAAGTCAGGATGGCACCGGCAAGGTCACAGATGCTGTCATTGATAGCAGTGTAATGTGCCCTCTACACCCTAAGTCCCTGCCTGGTGTACCGTTCCATACGTGCCTGAGCCTGCATTACAGCCTGGAACATATTGGATGTCATGAGACCAGTGAGGGCACGCCTGCCAGGGGCAATATGACCAGCGGTGCTCCCCCGAGAACCCCTGGACCTCCGCCTATGTAGCACCATTCCAGGAATATGGCTATGGCTGCTGTGAGGGGATGCAAGTGCCATGGGTACCACACTCTCCTGGTCAGTGCCAACTGTATGCTGTCCCTCGCCTATGGCCATTGGTGGTGAGGGATGTATTGGCAGTTTGAGTGTGTGCTTAGATGGGGTTGAACGCTGTGTACTGTCAATTGGTGGACCAATGACAGACCCTGTCAAATCTCCCTGTGTCAAAATACATGTCTCATCATCAGCACTATTCATGGCAGTGGCTTCAAGTTCCCTGCTGCTTTCGGCCAGCCATAACTCAGCACCTGTGAGAAGAAGACAGGAAACACACTTTATGGTCTACACATGAACACATGCACACATGCACACATACACACATGAACAGTAAAACACTCCTCACTACAGCACATACACTCACACCAGCAATCCAACACATACTCTATAGTGATTGAACGTGGGTGTCAGTATCACAAGGTAAACAGTCACCACACATGTGTCAGCATGCAGAATATGTGTTGCACAAGGCCATACAGTGCTAGTGTAGACACCCCAATGTAATGGCAGTATACATGGCTTTGTTGCAACTGTGTCGTTGTTCAGTGATTGGCTACACCCTGGAAAACAGTTTGTACATGGACACAACCCAATGTGTGTCAAGTGATCTATACACCCACTAGCATTCCAGGACATATATGTGACACTTTGTTTGGATGGCAACTGCTGTGCATATTGTGTATACTGGCATATATAAGCACACACACAACATGCTATGCATATTGTGTATAGGTGCATATGTTTGCACACGCACAACATTGAGGTGCAAAGCAATGACTGCTATGAGTATAGCATGTTTTCATACACTGCATATGATAAACTTGTTCTGTTGTGTACAGCTGTAGCAACTATGCATATCTAAGGTGCAGTACAGTGCTGCCACACTTGTGTCTGCTGCACTGAGCAGTGTATGTGCTTGAGGCAGCTACTGACTTTAATGTGATGATTAATGTCTCACAGCAAACATGAACTGTAAGGTTGCACCAAACTTATACCAAAACACAAATGTTGGCACCAAAAAACTCGAGGGTAGAGTTCAAAGTAAATAATCCACTCGTTTTTATTGATAGTTCAAATCTCAACAAGAAGTTTAAACTAATAAAAGTGTCCGCATCCTGATGTTGCCAGTACAGCACTCCGGAATAGCACACACACTAACAGGAGCTAAAACAAATGCAGTTCAGGTCGCCATGCCAGACTCTGATTAAAAATAAAGTCCACTCATTGTAGTTAATAGTCCAGGTCACCAAGTATAACAGTTAGCTCACAAAGGCTAGTAAAGGTAAGCGCTGCACTCTGTTGTAAACAGTTCAGCTCACCCAGTTAAAGCGCAATCTGGCAGGAGCTCAAACAAGTGCCGCTCAGGTCTCCGGTTCACACACAAGATGTAAAAATGTGTGCCCACATGTTGTAGTTAACCATACAGTTCTCTAAAATCGAAAAACAGGTTGCCTAAAGTTGGTAAAAGTTGTAGTTAACCATCCAAGTCTCCAATACAAAAAAGCAGACTGTCAGAAGTTAGTAAAAGCTTTGTGTGTGTGTGTGTGTGTGTGTGTGTGTGTGTGTGTGTGTGTGTGTGTGTGTGTGTGTGTGTGCGTGTGTGTGCGTGTGTGTGTGCTATTCCGGAGTGCTGTATTGGCAACAGCAGAGTGCAGACACTTTTATTAGTTTAAACTTCTTGTCGAGATTTGAACTATCAATAAAAACGAATGGATTATTTACTTTGGTCACAGCAAACATGGACAGCATGCATTATGCATAGGTGTGTTACATGTACATGGCCTACACCTCACCTACGACATGCACATTTCATTACCATTATTAAAGTGTTAACACACTCACCAGCATGTACCGTCTGCCCTGCTGTCACACCAGAGGGACCTACAAGAATATGACACAGTTTATCAGTGGCCACAACTGTGGCATTGCTGCCGTGAGTGAGTGCGCTAATCTACAGTGGAACAACAGTCAACAGTCACAGGTGTGGAGATACTATTCCACATATCAGTATTGCACATGAGAGGCAGCACAACTGCTAAACACACAGTACACATCTCACATAAGCATATTCTAACAATGCAGGTAACAGTAGTCTACAGCTAGGGCATATTACCTGCATGCTCCATGTCATCCTGCTGGGTAGCTCCGGCCTCCATGATGACACATGCATGATGTTGCTGCTGCTGTAGGCCAGGAGCAACCACGCTTAGGAGCAGCTCCTCCACTCTGGTGATGGGGGGATGTATGGACGCCCCACCACCTGTGGTAAGCTGTTGCCTATGGATATCAGATGTATGCTGCTGGACATGTCTGATTAAATCACTGCAGTGATGGTGTACCTGTTCATATGTCCGGTTATGCATGCCTATGTCATTTACCTGGTGAACAAGATCTTGCTACAGTGCTGTGCGCTCATGCTGGTGCTGGCTGGCCCTGGAAAAAAGCCGTGCATAGTTTTGATACAGGCTGGCCTGTATGACCTCCTCCTCTGCAGCTGTATACACAGGATTGCAGCGATGAGCCATAAACCTGGAAGACAATTAAACAATATGTGTGAGCAAGTCATGTGGCACACTTAACATTATGAAGTACAGATATCACTTAACTGCCAGATATAGCATCTGTCTGTCTATCAGAGGATACACACATTCAATACCACTTATCATTGCTCAGCTCACAACTGCCTGACAGTGGCTGCCGCACTCCATACAACAAACCAGTATACACCAGTACTTGACACACTGTATTGGATACAATGCACAACCTCACACTGGGGGTATATATCAAGCTAATGCATGATGAATATTGTCATTCAATGCAATGAATGTAATGTACAGTTACAGTATTAACAGTAAACCACCCTAGTCTTTGATGCCATACCCCTACCTAACATATGCGCATGGTTGTTAATATAGCTGGCATACTGCTGTAACAGAGTATACATGTTGCTAGGTACACACACATACCTGTAACACACGTGATTGTGGCCATGGTACAGGCATCATTACACACACATTAGTCAAACATACAACACACAAATGTATGCCAACACAGATGAGCATTACTTGTGTACCTTATAGTACTGTGTGCCCCTACTTACAGATACCTATGCCTGAGGAATGTAATCTGTGCAGACTACAGGAAACACACAAGACAG
>NC_056735.1:791699250-791789250 GCF_019279795.1 Protopterus annectens
TGCATGTTGTACTGAAACCTGACTATTGCTTCTTCCAGTACACTCTTCTCAGTGTGTCAGTTTACTCACGCCTCCTAATGTTAACACTGGATACATGGGAGTATGTACTTTGTGTTGGACTTAGGAAATTAACTAGCATACAACAGTGGTTATTCCAATGTATTGCTCTGGCTTTCCTATATTCCCTTCACATTCACTCCTTGTAATGCATGTTACATTTCGTTCTTGAAATGTATTGCTCGGGTTTTCGTATTTCCCATTTACATTCACTCCTTTTAATGCATGTTATATTTCTGTCTTGAAATGTATTGCTCTGGCTTTCATATTTTCCCTTTACATTCACTCCTTTTAATTCATGTTATATTTCTTGCAGCACCAAGTTATTGTATATCTGCTGTGGCTTAGTGGTATGTCATGCAGACGGTTGAGTCCAAGGTGTGGGGTTTGAGACTGACAGAGGTATTTTATTTTGCTGATGAGCAGACTACAGGCCTTGTCATATAGAGTGACTAGGGCACTTTTAAGCAGTTGTAAGTGGGTTTGCCTGAGTTTGCACGATGCTTAGCTATGTTTATCTATGCTTAGCTAAGCGCACACAAGCGCACACATGCTTACAACTGCTTAAAAGTGCTTACTTCCACTAACACCCACGCTATTTTCTTTTAAAGAAAAGAAAATGGGGAAATAGGAAAGTGGTGAAAAAGGGGGTACAAAGAGAGTAGGACAGTAGGAAAACAAGCTCGGGATGTGCAGGAAGGATGTAGGGAAGGCCCATAGCTGCCCAATTCTTTACCAGCAACAGGTGTGCCTATGTTAGAATTTTAGAGTGAGATTTGAAACCTTCCACCCCTGAGAGAGGAGTGAGGACAACAAAGTATGTTGTAGAGCCAATTGTAATTATCAGTTTACATGTCCAACAGATGTGTGCGAAATGGGCAACGATGTATGGGGCGTAATTTTTTTGTGGGAACAGAGTGCCCTTTTTTTTTTTTCAGGTGAGAGTGGAATGTGAGGTACAGGAAGTAGGTATATTTGGAGAGCTAGGTTGGGGAGGTTAACAGACAAGACAAACAAGACGCATACAGGGGCTGAGTATGGCACATGTGGGGGGGTAAACAATTGACGGGGACGGATGTTTGGATATCACAAGCCCATGAGCCCACAGATGGCAACAGTGGAACTGAGATCCCCACCCATGGGCAGTTACCACTGCGCCTTCACAGCCCAGGCCGGGGCTGTGCTGGGGGCTGGATAGGACGGGCAGGAACACCCGTGAATTGCACCACTCTTGCCTCAAGCTGGCATAGGGGATCAGTCACGGAACGCCTGAACTCACTATGCACCACAGACCAGACCCTTTGGAAGGTGAGTGGAGGCTCTCCTCCGGCCACGCTTGCAGAGGGGGGGTGAGCCCCATCCCCTGTAGTGCTTCCACCCAAAGGTGGACAGGGCCACCTGAGGAGGAGGTCCCGGCCTGGGCACTGGTGCCAGGTGCACTCGCCAGCTGAGGTGGGAGAGGTGGGCCCGCTGGCACCCGCCTTCCCAGTTGTCCTATGTTTAGCGGTATTTAATGGCATTCTGGGTTAGTAACAAAAAACACCATTCCAAATTAGTTGTAACAGCATGCATTCGAATTCCCATTCACCAAACACACATGGATTCCAAAAGTTGAACAGCAAGCATAACACATGCATATTTAGGACAACAGTGGACATTCCAACAACATGCAGGGTTGATTGGTGACAACAGGCCATCAGGTTTGGATATGTGAACAGGGCACATGCATCAACGTACATGCAGATATGTATAAACCAACAGGACAAATGTCCATAGGAATTAATTGTGAATACACATACCCAGTTTGGCGTGGAATACATAAGGTAGGGTGATAATATATTACATTAACAACTTAAAATACCTATACGTATACTATACATTCCTACTAGATGCAGATATATATCCCCTACATGTATTAGTACAGGTTCCTGTATGTGACCTTACAAATGTTGGTGATGGAGATGTTACTGCTATATTAATATACATTCCATTTGTATTCATCCTGCTACATTTGAACAGTTACGTACAGTTCTAGCAGCACACTGACATTTGTGGGATCACAAGCACAAGCTGCTCATGTACCGGATTAACAGGTAAATAATATACATGACACAGTTGAGGACTATAAATATTCTTCTGATATACTGGCATTCCCATCAGCCAGTTTATATGGGCCTAGACAACTGTGGATATTCAGCATTTCATACAACCATACTATCTCCATAATGCAAGGGCACAACAACATATCCAGAATGTGGGACAGACACAGTCCAGGTATTGTACTTTATTAAAACATTTCACTCTTTGGTTGTGGCTGTCTCATTCATTTCATTATGTTGTGCATGCAGTATACCTTTATTACAGACTTCAAGGTCTTTCTCACACTCTCTCACTTATTTTATATTTACATTTCAGGATGGTACTTAAGTCTAGGCTTTAGTAACATTTATTACTGGGTTACAACAATCCTTTCCAGCTGACTCACTTATTTCATATGACAGTACATACAAGGATGCATTCAATACTTGTCTGTCCTTTATTGATAGATTAGAACACTCATTTTCAGGCTGAAGCAGTTATCTGATATTACAATACAGGTGGAAACTCTATTTGAGACTTGTTTACTCTTTATTAATGGATTACAATACTCCTTTTCAGGCTGCATCACTTATCTGATCTTAGAATACTAGCAGAAGCTTTATTCTAGGTGTATTTGACCTTTATTACTGGGTTACAACACTGAATTCTTTTACAGGCTGTCTCACTTATATTCTATAATAATACCAGCTGAATAATTACTAACCTGTCTGGTGGCACAGCCTTACCAGCCTATCAGCATAGGTTTGCTGATTCATGGAACGAACACCTACAGCTGTAATATAAATTAAGGGATATTGGAACATACCTATCCATACTATAGGCTAGGCTAGCATTTCTTACATACTTAATTACATGTATACTTACTCAGTAGTGGGGCATTGGGCATTTGACGGGCCTCCTGGATCCATCAGTTCAGTTGGTCCTCCTTTCATTGCTTCAGGTCTGCGTGGTGGTGACGGATTTGTTCACCAGTCCTCAAAATGCCTGTGGCACTGGTGAGATCATGTGCCAACTGGTTCCACGCTTCTGCCTTATACGCACCCCATTGAACCTGGCCCTGCATGAGTCGGTCTTCATGATGATGGACTAGGAGCCAAGCCATATATTTGGACTCATCAATGCCCCACCTTTGCGCTCTAAAGTGATTTCCCTCTCCGACACCTGCCATCCTGACTGCAAATGGGTACCACAATCAGTTATGGTGTGTATTCCCATCTATGGAGCTTATATATGCTGGTTTTCCTGCATTTATTTGTGATTGGCCATTTTGGAAATTTCTCAGCTAAGAGCAAACCTGCTTTGTCATGGTTATATTTTCATTCATTCCTATATGTATGGTAATACTGGATTTCTAGGTACAAGTGTCATGGCTTAGTGGTTCAGTACTTTGACTATGGTGTGCAGTATCCTGGGTTTGACCCTTGTCATTGCTTTTTTATTTTACTACTGTCTAGACAGGCTAGGAGGTGTGTCTGTGTAAAGGCGATTTTGCTACACGTTGCCACATGTTGCCAGACGGTAAGCTGGTTGGCGCACTGCGCAGCTCTGCGCAAACGGCTTACGCTGGATAAAGCATTATTTAGTTATGTGCAGCCATATTAAGCTGGGTTCAGCGCTGTTTGGCTACGGGCACTCATTTTAAGCTGGGTAAAGTGCTGCTTGGCTACGGGCACATATATTAAGCTAGTTCCATCGCTGCTTAGCTACGTGCACTCATATTAAGCTTGTTAAAGCGCTGCTAAGCTACGGGCAATTATGATCCTTTTTATATATACATAATATAGGTTTTGTGCACAAATACATGGGCCATTTCATTACATTTTACTTAAATTTATATATATCGGGGAATTGTTTCATACTTATTTAAAGAAAAATGGAGGGGGATGTTGTGGGGCACGAATAGTGACTACCTATTCTTTGTACCATGTCTCTACCACTACGCTATTGCTACTTTGCTTAATTTGCATATGTAGATCTTATATGCTTTTCAATGTCATATCTGATAACTGTGGTTGAGCGAAGGGCATACCCGTGCAAACAAGCGCAAATGCGGTCAAACATATTGAAAATTATAAAAAAAAATGAAACGGTTAATTTTACTTTTTAAACACTTTCACTAGGGTTTAGTCTGTGGGGATGTGTGGTGTTGTGTTTCTTGACATTTCGGCAGACTCGCTCATGGGTGTTTACTAGCAGGACTCGAACTCTTCTGGGGGCGTGTCCCTTTGCAGTACTTGGCAATCGGACATGCCCCCTACTTTCCTACACGGACCGTATTAGACTAGAGTATGAGTCAGCATGCCCTCATGAATATCCATGGCATGCTGATGTCATACCATTCAACTGCAGCTTCCGTGTAACACTTATTTAGTCTTACACAGAGGATTGCTGAATCTGGGGGTCAGTTATTTGCAGATGACAAGTGGTGATGCTGAAGCTTCAATAGAAAATGTAACTAAGGCTATGAATTACTTTGAAAAAGTGTCGGGTTTAATGTTAACCCTGATAAAACAGAAACTTTATCTATTAATAAAAAAATAATAATTATTTAAGAAACTAGATGATTTTTACTTGGCACAATTCACAAATTATCATGGAATTATAATTAAATCTACTGTAAATGACTCAATAGCAGTCAATAATATTAATTTAATAGATGCTGTTACTAAAATAATTACTGATTGGAACATTTTTTACAATGGAAGATAGACTTGTTTTAATAAAAATGATATTCCTACCAAAAATACTTTTCTATCTATATTCACTAATTATTCTCACTCATAAACATATTTAAGAAATTAAATTATAATCTTAATTTTCTCTGGTTCCACAATAAACCAAGAATATCATTTGATTGGCATGTTAAAAAGTTGGCAATAAGGTGGATTAAGTTTTCCCAAATGTTGAATTATTTGACAAATCCATAATTCTCAATTTAATATCTCTATGGTTAAATTCCTCTTACTAATCCACTTGGAAATCCATGCATGAAACATTAATAAATAATAACATCTATGTTGTAGAATCTTTCTCAAAATTTGGAATTAATAAATTTTGCTGGATCTTGAAAGACTATTGTTTAAATGAAAAGAAAAATACTATTCCTCTCCCTTCATTGATTACAGCTTTATAAATGTTAAATGATTCATGAATTCTAATTATATAGTTAAAGATTTTCTGTTTTTATTGTTCCCTATATCAAATAATGTGGGTTGTATGGGAAATTTTAATATAAACAACATGCTAGACCTTAGGGATGCAAATTAAATATTTTGGCATCAATTCTTAATTGGCAAAAATCACATAACACAGATTACCTTCTTGCAAGACATTGTTTAGAAAATATTTGGTTGACTATACAAACTTGTAAAAATATGTTAGTGATAAAATTAAAATCGTCATGGATTTTCAAACAAAACATATTCTGAGATACTTGAGTTTTGTTTCAGAATCAATAGTAACTCAAATAAGAATACATCCTATATATTAATCATTTCTAAAATAATAAGAGAATAGTTTGGCTCTACATATTCATTATTTTGGAATTACTCAACCAATATTAATGAGAAGGCCTTTTCTGATGAAGATAAATTCTTAAACCTTAAATCTGTTGGAAAATCTACTTCTCTTTATTGGAAAATATATACATGGAGATTACTTCACAGAGCTTTTTTAACTCAACATAAAGCAGCTTTAATATAACTATGGGAATATTTATTGTTAGAAGTGTAATGAAGTCTCTAATGTAGACAAGTTTCATATGATATTGGATTGCAAAATAGTAACTCCTTTTTGGGTTGAATTCAGACATTTTGCCCAAGCTTTGTGGACAGATAATTGCATAATTTATAACTTGATCTTATTGAATGCTCCAGTTCTGGACTCCATTCTTAGGATGTAGCTGTATCTCTTCTTTGCTCCATTTTAGATATAGCAAGAAAAATAGTCACAAAGAATTTGAAATGTAAAACAACTCTTTCTTTCTTTCACTGAATTCATTAATTTAGCAAAAAATGCCTGTAAAAAAGAATTGTGAACTGGCAAAATGAGAACTTTGAGTATCGCTTACCAGTTTAGATTTTGATCAAAATTAAATGATTTACTTGATAAATTTTAATGATTTCATTTTCTGCTTGATTTTGTTGTGAACCTCTGTAAATAGCTATGTTTTGTTCTATTTACCTTTAAATAATTGTGTACAATATTTGTTTTAAAATTAATAAAAAGATGTTTAAAAACAGACATAATAGTGACACAGCAACACATACATTAATATAAAACAAAACAAACCATAGTCATTTTTTCATGCAGAGTACACATCATTCTTTTTTAACAATAATTCACTCTGACATTGTATAAAGTGCTCTTTTCCTTCCTTCCCTTAAACCTCACTACTCCTTCCCTTGAAAACTGTTCTGCATATATTGTTCCCACAGATTCTATTTACTTCAATGTAATTTGCTCTTCCTTTTTTAAGGACCTCACCTCAAGAACTTTCTAATTAATAAAGCAATTTTCCTT
Source organism: Protopterus annectens (assembly GCF_019279795.1). Classification (NCBI taxonomy): domain Eukaryota; kingdom Metazoa; phylum Chordata; order Ceratodontiformes; family Protopteridae; genus Protopterus; species Protopterus annectens. The sequence continues at coordinate 791,705,929 of NC_056735.1, forward strand.
ATCAAAAAAACTGTTATATGAATGTTATTAGTTCTCCATCCTCTCTTAGCAAAATACACTTTTTTCTTTATTAGGAATGAGTCTTGTATTTTGGAAATTCAGTTTTTGTGACAAAACTGAAAACTGTCTGCAGTCCTCTGAAAAGGTTTTCCCAGGAGTCAATACTAAGTCCCATTGTCAAGTTACAAGTGCACTTATTATTATTATTATTATTATTATTATTATTATTATTATTAATTTCTTTCTGCTTGCCAATGTAATTCATTAGTATATGAATGGAAAAATAGAAGTCCAAAGAAAAAACTTGTGGAATTCCTATACACAATGTATACGTGTTTGAAACAGCATTCTATAAAGCCGCAATCCTTTCCTACTTGTTAGACTGAAAAAAAAAATACTCAGCTTAGGAGCATTACAGTCTAGCTCAGTTAGGCACCGAATAAGATATTATTTTCAGTTGTTAAATAAAATACATTGGTAGAATGTAGTTTACAAGTGTTTTTCTTGAGTAACATTTGCTGTTCTAAAGTGATGATAAATGTATTAATTTAGCAAACTCTAGTAAGCAAATTGAATACTGTAAACACATTACTTTTTCCAAGTATCTTTGCTATTGGACTATGTATGCTAACTGGGTGACTGTTTCCCATGTCTCATTTCTTAAAAAAATGGATAATCCTGGCTTCATTTAAAGTGTCTAGTATAACTCCTTCTTTAGTAATCTGCCAATGATCATGGTAACCAAAAGTACAATGTGTTCAGCTGTCACAGGAATGCAGGAAGAAGTTGGTTTACAGATGCTGAACTATGATTTATGACTTTTCTTAGCAGGCTACCAATAGCTTTACATTTACTTGTGTCAGCCTTAGAGTTCCTCTTTAATATGAATAGCAGTAAATTATGGACACACATACAAATTGGTTCAGCACTATCTGTATTTGTGGAGACATGATAAAATGAAGTATTTAGGGATATGGATTAAAAATGATTCTGGTGTGGTAGCTAAGGATATGTGGGAAGAGTAAACAAAAGATAATACAAAAACTGAAAAAAATGGAGCCTTTTTTACATGGATATGGATAGTAAGATACAAGCTGTCAAAATGTTTTAGTCCCTTTTGTCTTATATACAAGTAAGGCATATTTTTATCAGCCAGAGTAGAAGTTGTGGATAGCAATTAATAAAGAGCTGATGGACTTTACCTGGGAGGGGCAGATGACTAAAGTCAAGTAGGATAAGCTGATTCTTCCAGTAGAACAGGGTAGATTAGGATTACATAATTTGAAGGGGTGTTCCAAAGCTGCACTGATAATGGTCCTATACACATCACAAGCAGTAAACAATAATTCAAAGTGGAAAGGGATGATGTTGAAACAGGGGTAAGCTCAATAAACAAAGAGAGACTGGGATTTTGGATGAAGGCCTTTAAAGAGAATGACAACAATCATATAGAATATCATATCAATAAAGTAGCAGAAAGTATTCTAAGAACTAAGTCAACATGAGAGTGGAGAAAGGAGATTATGCCAGTAGGGATGAATGCAATTAGGGATATAGACAGTATGCAAGAGGAGGATGGAATTTATTGGAGAAAACTGACAAAGTAAACAATGTATTGGGAGCAAATAACTAGAGATGAAAGGTAATAGAATGAGAAGAGGCCAATAATGTATTTTAACTGCAGGTTACAGATCACCTTCCTTATCAAGGGTTGATATCAGAGTACAGGCAAAGAGGAAGAAATATGGGGTTCCTAAATGAAAGACCACCATTGTTAGAATTTTTAGTAGCATCTAAAACATAAGCTGCCATTAAAAAGGGAATAATTAGTAGAGCATATACAATATTGCATGATAACTATAAGGATCAGTCAGAGGAGGTTAGAATGGAATTGAAAGATAGACTAAATAAGCAGTTCACAAAGAAGCAATGGAAGGATATATTTGTGTCTCCCAAATATGTAACAAAATCTAGAAGATTTAGGATTTTTGCATGGAAATATTTACATAGATATATTTATACCCCAAGTAGACTCCAGAGAAGTTTTCTTCAGGTGGACAACAAATGCTGGAGGTGTGGCAGGGAAGAAAGTGAGACTTGGGAACATATTTTCTGGGAGTGCAGTGGGTTGGCAGACTTTAAGGATTCCTTTCAGGATACAATGTCACAGATACTGGGTAGGCATAATGGTGTGATGAAGGAGATGATTTTTCTGAGGTATGAAATTGCCTAGACATGGTAAGGTCTTGCTGTGTCTAATTATGGTGGTTGCCTAAAAAGCAATTACTAGCAAATGCAAATCAAACTCTAAACAAACTATATTAGAAGTAGAAAATATAGTAACAGGGATAAAACAACTGGAACTGAGGTCTTTAGAAAAGGGTAGGAGCAAACTACATAGGAAAAATGACAATTGTGGGAACAATACATACAAGGGAGGAATGAGGTATAAAAGAAGGCAGGACTTAAATGAGCTATATGTTTTACGGAAAATGATTGGGTAGATTATATGTGATGTACAATGTTTGCAACTGGGAGTGTGTCAGTATGGTTTATGATGTAAAATGCTTGCAGCTAGCATTGTGTCGGCATGGTTTGTTTTCATTTGTATAAATGTATGATTGCTTATGTCATAAGTGATGGTTTAATAAAGATGTTTCTTGCTTGAAAAAGGGTCAGGAGATGAATAATTTATGTTAATATTGCTTAGGTTGTATGATATATCACAATATATGTGAATTATATATTTGTTAATACAGTTTGATTACTTTTGTATAATTGTAAATTTGTCTAGGTCACAAGTGATAATTATAAAAAGTTGTTAAAATTAGTTCCCTTTTAATATCAAAAGGGTTCATACTATGCATTAAATGACTGAGAAAGTCTGTCACTAGTTTATCTGTGAATGATTAGAAGTATGCTTTAAAATCTTCATCTGTTAAACAGTATGACTTGAAAAGATTCTCAGATATTGTTTGGGATTTTCCCATCAAGCTATGATTCTCTTCCAGAAACTGGATACATTTTTAGCACTGTTTTTTTCTGTCTCATAGTGTAGTAGCCAATCTTTTTTTGTAATTATAGGGCATTTGTGACTTGGGGATCTGTATCATCTTTTACTGGTAGAGTTCTGTCTCTACCATGCTTTGTCTCTGGTTGATACAGCTTCACAGGCTACTTTTGGAAACCATGGAAGTAAACTGCTCTTGATTTTGATTTGTCTGAAAGGAGGAAATCAGTCAAGAATACTTACAGTATGAACTGAAGAAGTCAAAAGCAACATTAAAATCAGGAAGATAAAGAACTTAACACTTCTTCAATTCTTTTGTAGCAGTGTGTCAGTCGTCTGAAAAGCTTAGAATACATTATACATGGGGAAAGATAATATACCAGGTTACCTGATTATCAGTGATAAATATGGCCAACTTGAACCATTTGTAACCTATTTACTTTAATACCTTTCACTAGTTACATTTGTGGAACCTAAGAAAACAGTAATTGTAATGCCATTGCACAAACATGACCAAACAATAGACCATGGTAGCTATTGACCCATTAGTCTCACTAGCCTAATATGTAGAGCTATGCAACACAGATCTCAGGACTCACTAATCTTGATATTGGAACATTGATAACCCAGGATCTTGAACACTATGCCATTGTTAAAGGAAGGTCCTGTCTCTTTAACTTCTTTAAATTCTTTGAAAAAGTCACCAACGCAGCAGATAGTGGTTATGCTTTGCATACATTTTGCCTAGATTGGGCCAATGCCTTTGACACTATTCCCCATGAAGACATACTGACAAACTTGTAAATGTAAATAATAGCAAACTAGTTGTCTGACAGAATTCATGTGGGTAGTGTTGCAGGTGCCATTTCTGAAAACGAAAAATGTATCAGTGATATAGTAATGTAGAACAGCTACAGTTATCCCACTCCACAAGCGGGGATCCACCTTGGATCCCGGGAAATACCACCCCATCAGTCTGATGAGCCTGTTATGCAAGGCCATGAAACGTATTATCATGGCACTTAAAAACAAAGACTTTGGCATCCTTCAAACACTGGACCCCACCCAGTTTGGGTTCGTGAACGGCCGATTTTGTCTCCTGAATCTGATAGACTTCTTTGAATCAATCTCCAGAGCCATGGGCGAGGGGAAGGCAGTCCACACAGCCTATCTGGACCTTGCCAAGGTCTTTGACACCATTCCACACTCTGGAATCATAGATAAACTTACTAAACTGGGCATTAATCCCTACATCACTCAATGGATTGCCAACTGGCTACTAACAGAACCCACACTGTAAAAGTAGCTGACTCCAAATCCACCTCCAGACAAGTAACAAGTAGAGTACCTCAGGGTTCAGTCATGGGACTGCTCTTGTTTGGCATCTACTTCTCTGAACTACAGGCCAAAACTAAGGGACTCTGGCTAACAAAGTTCGCAGATGACTGCAAACTGGGAGCCATTACTGAATCCCCAAATGATGTGGATACTTTACAAAAGGGTCTTACAGAAACAGATGTTTGGTGCCAGAGACATGGGCTCAAGCTCAATGCCAAGAAATGTATAGTTATCCCCTTTGGGAAAAACATGTACCCATCAATTACCACATAGATGGCAGTACACTAAACACCGAAAGTGTGATAAGAGACTTAGGGACACAGGTGGACAGTGGTCTCACCTTGGATAACCACATCGCCACAACAGTCAGGAAATCCTTCTGTGTGGCACACCTCATCACTAATGGCTTTTCATCCTGGAAAAAAAGAGGTCATTGTCCCACTGTACTCATCCCTCATTAGACCCATTATAGAATACAATGCCCCATTTGGTATGTACCTCTCAAGACATCTCCAACAACGGGAAAGGCTGCAGAAATACCTCACTAAAAGAATCACAGGCCTAGAGCAGATGCACTATGCTGACCGCCTTAAAAAACTCCAGCTACACTCTGTCACATATTGTCTACTCAGAGGCAATCTCTGCTTAACATATCAGGCCATGTCAAACCCAGAGCTGTTGGACATGCTACACGTAATGAAATCCCAATCTCTCAGAGTTGCACACTCCAGGGTTCTAAACCTTGTCATCACAATAAACAAAACATGCTGGAGGGATAGGTTCCATACCCAGAAACTCCCCAAACTCTGGAAAAGACTGCCCATACATTTCAAGCAGAGCACCTATTTGGCCCTCTTTAAAAGGAACCTTAATGATTGGATGGGAGAAAGGAAATTCACCCTGGGGATCACTTCAGTTGCCCTGCTAGAAAGCGGTCCAAGGAAGTAAATAGTGTGGGAAGAAATAGCCAGGGAATTGTTATGGCTAGGCTTATATAGGCCCTAGAGCCGATAGCTCAATACCAACCTACGAACCTATGAACCTATATACCAGGGTTTATTATTGGGCCCTCTCCTATTTGGAATCTATTTCTTAGACCTTCAGGCCAACACTCTTGGCCTCTGGTTTTCTAAAGTTTGCAGATGATTGTAAATTGAGAGTTGCTACACTGTCTTCCACTGACTTACAATTTGTCCAACATAGTTTTGATTACGCTAACAAATGGTGAAAGGCAATGGTCTCAAATCAAAAAATGAAAAATATATAGCATAGTTAATTTGATAAATAATTTAAAAAAATTCCAATGAGTACCAGTGCAATTAGACACTATTATGAGAGACCAAGGCACTCTTTACAATTCCTTATCATTTGAACATTACATTTCCACAACAGTTAAGGGAACACTTTATCTTGCTCATCTATTTTCCAAAAGCATTAACTCTGGATCTAAAGAAGTCTTGATTACACATTGCTCATATCTTAGTATACCCATTATTTAATATAATTTTCTTTTTGGCATGTATTTGTTTACACATATCACTCAACTTGAAAGATTACTAAAATGATTGGTGTCCTCAAAAATCTTAGTTATCAGCACAGGCTTGCAGCCCTGTCTCTGTACAACATTTCTTAAAGAAGCTTCCGTGGGATTTGTATATAGCCTCTTGAGCCACAAAAGACGTGACCAACTTTGACTTTCTGTTCCTTCACAGATGAAATGGTCAATCAACTACAAAGTTAAATGAATTAAAACATCATCGCCAATTAAATAAGACACATTAGTATATGTCAGATTCATATCCCAACATATTACCCACCTCTGCAAAATAGTTCCACTTTACATGCTGAATAGCAATCTCGCTGCCTTCAAGGTAAGCACAGATAACTGGATGGGTGTTCTCATGTTCTCCATGGATCTATCTCATTTTGCCATCCTTGTGGGAATGTTTTTAATACAGGTTATTGGCTAGGCATCTATGGTCCATGGACTGATTGTGCAGTACTTACAGATAAACCTGTGAAACTCTAAAATTAACATGGCCTTCCCTTCTAAACTGTTTTCCATAGTCTCTTCTTATATTACATATGTAATACATTCTTTCTTTTTGTTGTTAATAGTTCATGGTACCTTTTCTGGGGAATTTGCCCCACATTAGTATCCCCACAAGATCCTAAATCTCCTCCACACCTTTGATTCTTTTTTGTATTTCTCTTACAGCAGTTTTATGCCCTCCTCTAAATTATTCCTTGTATTTACAAAGTACTTTTCTTGTATAATCATTTTATACCATTCCATTGTTTTCACCCATTGTACACCCACATTTAAATTCCAGGTACCTATCAAATAATCAAATGGACACATGTGCTGAATCCATATCATCGACAATGCAGTCCATCGAAAAAAAATTAACACGAGCACAAAACCCGCGCACACAACCAAAACTGCTGCATCACCCTATCCCCTAATTACATATACGAACTCTGAGATTGCACTAGAGTGGGGAAAAGGGCACATTTCCTCATCCCTACCGTAAAGCGATCTCATGGTTTGATGGATTGCATTGTCGATGATATGGGTTCAACCATATCACGTTCAACAATGTATCCATGCAATAATTTGATAAAGATCCTTAATTTCCTCATCCTTATCTTACTGACTCCTCTACTTCTTTACTTATTCAACTTTTCTTCCATTTCCCTGTCCTTACTTCATCCCAAATAATCTTATACTTGAAATCTTTCTCATATTTTATTATAGATAAATAGGTCTCCCATGAAAATACACCACTAGCTTAGTGAGACTAAACCTGTCAACAAAGGATAAGCTAAACAAACATTTGACAAAACATAATACTCGATTTGAGAGACCTCAAAGATAGATAAGTAAAAAGATCAGTGTAATCAAACATTCTGTTGTAGTCTTTCCAACTATCCTTTGTTTTCATGTACCAACCTGTCCCTAAAAAGATAACAACTTCTGGATAGCAAGTGCATAACAAAAGGACATGAGATGGCTTCTTATGTCATCTTACTATATTTGTGGGGTAGAGTTCAGAAGTCATAGTAATAAAAAACACAACTTCTCATTTCTAGCCATACCTCTCAACTTTACAGATTTTTGCCTCTTATTTTTGGTCTGTATCTCATAAAACATTTTATTTTCTGACAAATCAATGAAGCTTGAAACCAGAAAATAATGGCAGACATTTGAGCTTCAGACTTCATACCTTTCAAAAAATTTGTGTTAATGCAAAACCTGTTATTCTATCAACTTAATAAGTTTATAAAAGGAATATTTAGAAGCTGTCCCTATTTTTGAGCCTTTGTTTCTCCATTGTCCAGATTTCTTGCACTAGGATGTTGAGAGGTATGTTTCTTGGTTAAAGTTTACATGGATTTTAATGAATAGCTATGATATAATTATGTTGTGGGTAGAATTATTGCAATAAACAACAAATTATTTCACAGACATGCTGCAAAACAAATATTGTGCCTTATTTTAAATGACTAGTCATTCCAGTTTAAAAATAAGAAGAAAGTAGCATTAAAATGTAATAAACCTAGCATTCATATGACTGGTTCAAACATATAGTGACAAGTGTTTTCATAACCTCAGGCGAAGTGATTCATTTGGCATGCCAACTCTTATTTCTACTCTGTATATAATGCATGTATATATTGTCTTTTGGCATTTATTCTGTATATAGCATAATTTGTGTATTGCCTTTATACCCTCAAATCAACAATGATATTCACTTGAATATAATATATGTATATATTGAATTTTGTCATTCACTTTGTATATAATGTCATGTATCCATTGTTGGCTGGAATCAGTAAACCTTACATGGTTTGCTAACACCATGTTGTATTAAGTAATTAGCTCTACATTGTGTGTAGTGTCACTCAGCCATGGTAAACACTGTGGTGTCCTAATTACAGCATAAGCAGCTGAATTGTATGCTAATCAACCAATCCAAAACAGAGGAGCTATTCAACAAGCTACAAAGCAACTGTGTAGATTCAGTGCTGGTTATCCCTTGGAATTCCAAAACCTACTGGGATACAGCCGTAGAAAGGAGTCTACACAGAAAGAATGTTAGGGGCTGTTGTGGTTTTAATCCATATGTATGTGCAAGAGGCTGAAGTCTATCCTGCTGCTGCTGCTAAAAGACCATGGCCAAGAAGGAGAAGACTTTTCAGAACCTGTGGAAATTATACAGCACTACAGGATAGACAGAGACACACTACAGGAACTCTGCAACCTCTGTCATCCTCAACTCAGACCCAGAGTAAATCAAGGAGAGCCAATACCAGTGGAGACAAAGGTATGTGTAGCCCATAGAATTCTAGCGACAGGAAACTTTCAGAGACCAGCAGGGGACATGCTGGGGATTTCACAGGCATCAGCATCCAGGATCTTTCATCAATGCCTGAATGCTATGCTGCAACATGCCACTGGCCACATATATTTTTCCCAAACTGCTGAGGATAGGGCACGATTATGCATGAGTTCTGCCCTATAGTACCCTACCCTGCTGGACTGGGTGCAACAGATTGTACACATATAGAAATCAAGGCACCACCTAGAGAAGAGGGCAGGTTGTGCAAAATAGAAAGGGCTTCCACTCCATCAACTGCCAGGTCATGTGTAATGCTAAGGATATCATCTTGAATGTGTGTGCTGGCTACCCAGGCATTTACCATGACTCAGATATCTGGCAAACCTCCCAGTTGTATCAGATGTTCACTAGGGGTGATATCTCACAGTGTCATCTACTGGGGGATGCAGGTTTTGTACTGGAACCATGGCTGATAACATCCATCAGAAATGCTCACACAGCCACTGAAGAATTCCATAATGGGGCACGCTTTCAAACCAGAAATATTACACATTGTGTTTGGGCTTCTGAAGCCACAGTTCCATTGCCTATATACCTTCAATTTACAGCTTAGAAGGGTATAGGCTATCCTCTCCTGCCAAAAGAGTTTAGAAGGAGAGGATAGCCTCTAATACCCCACAAGGGGTGCCAACATCCTGGATCTGGTGCTTAGCAATATGCTGGACCACTGTAGTGCCCCCACTGTGAGGTCTTCCCTTGTGTGATCTCACCACAAATCAGTCTCATTTGAAGTAACTGTTACACCTGACTCCCCCCCCCCCCCAGCAGCAACTACACTAAAAACTTCTTCAAAGCAGATTTTAACCTCTTACAGGATGGTATAAATGGCTTCTCTGCACCTCCATTGCTCAGATGGAACTGGCAACTATGCTGAGTTCTACACCAATGCTTTATATAAACACCTGTATAACTGCATTGATTTGTCCATACCTGGTAGGACCAAAACAAACTCCTCAAGGAAGCCAAACCTTCCTGTTGGACAACTGCCATTAACAGGCTTTACAATAAAAGGAAAAAATTGCTATCTAAGATTAAGAGGGAGTAAGACCTAAACTGGAAACACTCCCTCATTAGCTTAAACAAAGAAATAAGACTTCTTGTAAAGTCTTCCATAGCACACTATGAATCCAAATTACCTTCCTCAACTAAAGACAACTATATGGCATTCTTTAGTTACATCCATTACCTAAAAGGAAAGGCCCAGATTTGTGCCAAACTGGTGGTTAATGATACCGCATATACTGAGACTGTAGACATAGCTAACCTGTTTGCTGACAGGTTCTGTGAAAACTTCACTCCCTTGTCCCTGCCACACATACCACATGACATCCTTGCTACCTGTCCACTACCTAGCCCATAGATGCTATCATCTATGGGACCTGATAACATCCCAAGCTGTGTCCTCCATGGGCTCCAACAAGAATTAGTAACACCATTGGGTACTCTTAGTCTAAGCATTAGCTTCATCCCAGCTGAATGTAAAATGGCCACCCTTATTCCCTTCCACAAAGGTGGTGCTTCCACTGACCCTGGGAACTATAGACCTATTAGCCTGACTAGCTTTATCTGCAAGGCCATGGAGCAAATCATCATGGACCTTATCTATAAAACTATAGGTAATCCCCAAACACTTGACCCTACTCAGTTTGGATTTGTCAAAGGGAGACCATGTCTGTTAAACCTGATGAACGTCTTAGAGACATTCACCAAAGCCCTGGATGGGGAAAAAATAGTGCATACAGCCTACCTAAACTTAGCCAAGGCATTTGACACTATCCTCCACTCAGGCATCATTGACAAACTCACCCAGCTAGTTTTCAACCCTTATATTGTTAAATGAGTCATAAACTCTGATAGAAACCAAATACTCAAAATAGGGGACTCCACCTCCAACAGCAGACCTGTAACCAGTGGTGTTTCACAGGGATCAGTTCTGGGACTTCTACTGTTTGGAATCTATTTCTCTGAAGTACAAGCAAAAACTAAAGGCCTGTGGCTGACAACGTTTACTGATGACTGCCAACTGGGAGTGGTCATAGACTCTCCAAATTATGTCAACATCCTACAAGAGGATCTTACACAAACAAATGATTGGTGCCAAAGTCATGGCCTTAAACTCAATGCAACAAATGTATTATCATCCCTTTCAATAAGGCAATGTTCCTGCTAACAATCACATCAATAGCAACACCTTAATTATGCACTCAGTGGTGAGAGACCTGAGACACAGGTTGATAGCAACCTCACCTTTGACCACCATGTCTCGCCAGTGGTGAGAAAGGTATTCTATATTGCTCATCTCATAAGTGAGGGCATTGCCTCCAGAAAAAGTTATAACCTCCCTGTACTCTTCTATCATCAGGCCAATAATAGATTGCAATGCCCCTTTTGGTATGTACCTTTCGAAGTGCCTGCAGCAATTGGAGAGCCCACAAAGGTCCCTCACAAGGAAAATTCTAGGCTTTAGCATCTGTCCTATGTGGATCATCTGAAATCACTGTCACCTTATTCTGTTTCATACAGACTATTCAGAGATGATCTCTGCCTTGCATACGAGGTAATCTTGGACCCTGATTTATTGGAAATGCTGCATCCGTGTAAGTCGAATCGTACATGGGTTACTCACTCTAAAGACCTTAGAACCTGCTTGAGGGACAGATTTGTCTCCCAGAGGTTACCACACCTTTGGAACAGACCCCCACTTCATGTCAAACAGAGCACTTCATTGGTCTTCTTCAAATGCAATCTGGAAGATTGGATGGGTAACCATAAATTCACCTCTTGGACAGGGGCAATAGGTGCTAATCATGGAATTAAGGGTAGAACTTGGCTAGGCTTGTTAGGGCCCAAGCTATTAGACTAGTAACTTCCTATGATCCTAAATATGCCCACACAATGGTTAAGAGGCAATGCATAGCAAACTCACCACCTAGGGGGCTAAAACCTTCATCTTACATTCATACATATAGTAACATTGATGCCAGGTAATGCTCACAACCTTTATCTACCCATGTAATGGCTGTGTACTCCTACCATCAGACAGACTCAGCCCTGAACAAAAACTGTAAAAACTGCTGGATTTACAAGGTAAGTGTTGACCCTGGAGTGTTAAACCGGAATTGTTAATAATAAAAATGAATGGCATATCCTTGCATTTTGTTACTTGGGAATGTAAGTAAGCAAAGGTTGGGTGATATGTACAGCAATGACTTTCACATGTGACAGCAGAATGTAAATACATGTGCCCCCTGTCAAGTAATAGGCCTCCGGCACCAAAGATGCACATATTCATACCTCTCGAAAGTACTGATGATCAACGAATGTCTTCATTTTGGCCTCATACTTTTGTACTGGCAAATCATGATAGACAGAAGTTATAAATATGACATACATTTCAGTTTCAGACTTCATATCCCTCAGAACAATTTTAAAAATAGTGATGCAAAAACTGTTATTCTAACAATTGTCTATGTTTGTAAGAAAAAAATACTTAAAAAGCCTCCCTATGTCCCACTTTTGTTTATGGCTTGGACCAACTTTGTTGCTGTAAAAGTTTGTGAAGCATGCAGACATTACAAAAACTTGTAAGAAAGCAATTAAATTAGCAAAAGAGCATCACAAAAAATATAAACTAAGCAGTAAGTCAGCTATGCACCTTGAGCATCAGACAAAATACTTATGTTTCCCTAAATCCAAAAGATACAAGAAAAAGTTAGCCAAGCTAGATGTTTCACTGTGTGATTCCTTAAAACCTCTTGTATTAGAGGTACATAGGATATATACAAATGGCCCCTTAAGGACATCATGTGTTTCAGCTGTATGGCAGTTCTGAATGACCATGATTTTTCTTTCCTTTTGAAGGTTGTTATGGACAAATTCAGACCAGTAAATCCAAGCCACACTAGCTGTGGACCTGCATGTCTCAGCCTTCTTATGACCTCATCAGCACAGCATAAGTGTACTGTTTGGTTAATCTTTGGAAACAGAGGGGGTCATTAATCCCATGGGCATATATCCATGTATTTCTAATACAATCGAAAACAAGACTATGGCACAGTTATCATCATTTGCACACAATGTTGGGATTGCAAGAGGCCTACACAAAAGGTAGGGAGTATGTGTGAGTGAATAAGTAAGAGAAACAGGCAGACATTTGTATTAACTATAAAACCCAGTTCTCAGGGTCAGGGATGACAAATAGAATGTATAAAATGTCCACTGAGACATAATGAGCTTTATGTCTCTTGACTGACCCATTTTACTGATATTTGAATGTGTCTGTATGGGCCCTCCAGGCAAAATTGTTGTGTGAGTGTCTGTAAGAACACAGTCAAGCCCTGTGTAAGCTCTACATCCTGGTATGTTGGACAGGTTGAGCTGTGTATGGTAGAGATGCTAGTTCATCGGTGTCATCCCTAACCCCGAGAACTGGCTCTGCACTGACACATCCATGCCCACACAGTCAGATGCATTGCTGCTACCTGAAAGTGACTGATGTCTTCTGTATGAGCCCTCCTCACAAGTACAACCAGGACCATGACCCCATGGCCTGCCACATTTGGGTGTGGAATACTCAACCACTGATGGAGCAATGAAAGTAGTGCCATTATGGGAACATGATCAGGCACAACCATGTCAGCTAACATCAGATGATGTGGCTGACCTACACCCATGTGAATGCTGTCCTCCTCCAAGCAGACATTCCATCACAGACACGGCCCATTCCATCTTGTGAAGTATCCACTCCATTCAATCAGCAATACATTGGAGACAGTCACTCATGTCAGCCTGTGACACTTTTACAACTTAAGCATTTCACTGGAGTACCTATTGGAATGTGCCTGTGCCTCCATGATGGCCCTAAAAATACATTGAGAAGCACAGGAAGACACACCAGGAGCAGGTGGAGGATGGATAGCAGGTCTCCTTTGGGCACCCCTAACAACCCTCATTTGTGGCACCTCACCCACACTGGTTATGACCAGAGTCAATAGGCAATGGAGCTGCAGTAACCACACTGCCTTGAACATGTGTCTCACCCTCCACCTGCCCAATATTTGAGGGCTCATTAGAATGGGTTGGTGTAGGCCTATTGCTGTCTGACAGAATTACAGGGGATGTGAATGTCAACCTCAGTGTCAGATTCAACCTCTGCACCTCCATGACTATGCCTCTGTTTGCCCACCATCATCATCAGAGTTTGCAGATACTCTGATTCCAGGTGGTAGGAACTCAAAACTTCAACTGTCAGGATCACCTGGATAATAAGCAACAAACACAAGAAAGTAATTAAAACCTACACTACTATAGTCCAATATATGCTAAAAGATAAAATTGGTGATGGTATTACAGACAGTACACCAATACGCACAGCAGTCCTGACATCTACATCACAAAATAAGTATTTCTTTGAACTGCCCATCAGTACTGACATAAAAATGTTTGGCTTACTATGTGCAAATGAGTCTGTGTTCCCTATGCTGGATTGTCCTGTAAGAAGTTAGGCAAAATGTAAGGATGCAATCATCACAATGAACAGTAACACAGGGGGTTAAAATTTTGCCTATTATACGTCTATTAATGATACTGTTAACAAGAACTCAGATGACATGTTCACCCCAAGCCTATGTGTAATCAATTAGAATGTATTGTTAACTGTATCAAATTTACAACTATCCCCACAAAATAATTAATGTTACACAGAACTTAAGTATTGCTATCAATATTTTACTATACTAGACGTATTTAACAATGGAGATAGGTAAGCCTACCCGAAACCTCCTCCTGGAACATAGCTGTCCTCCTTAAAACAACAGCACCACATCAATAACATGTTCTTGTGCACTTTCCAGTAAGCTGCCTGGTTCCCTGACAGTGGACAGGAATTATTCAGTAGATGTCAGTGGTGCTCTGTAGCAGGTCCCCCCAGGGTATCCATCCATTCCCATGCCACTGCAGCTGTTCTACTTTGGGCCAATGATATCATGTCAGTGGTCCTATGATGCACCTGATCATATGTCATGCTCTGGCCATCTACTGTGTTCACATCAGCCACTATCTGTTGCCAAGTTTCCATTCTGCCAGACATATCCCCACGTTCCCTCTCAAGGAGAAAAGCACCATGCTGCCTAAATGCAGCCACAATTGCTTCATTTTCAGGGTTAGTGAAGAGTGGTTTGCAGGGATTAGGGGGCATGGCTGCCATAGTCCTAGGTGACATAAAACATAACAGAAGGATAATACACATAAGTATCACATAATCAAAAATCCTACTTAGATATCACACATAAAAAGTTCACTATTACCCACTGGAGAAACATAAAACAGTCAAGATACTCAGCTGTAAAAAAAAAAGGAATTTTGCAGCTTTAGCATATTGCAATCACACACAAAGCAAGGTTGGATCTAAAACAAGGAGACTAACAATAGCCAGTTTTGTTTGTGCCAACACAGAAAATGAACTTGGCTCCTCTACCCTCAAAACATCAGGCAAATGATCTGTTGCTAACCAACTGTTACTGATATGCTAAAAGGGCTAGCAAATAAACTGTCCATGAAACAGGTGCACACATTTACCATAGAACATTCAATGTCATGCAATTGCCAGTCACGTCTACTGGTAGCAAATACTCCCCTAGTAGTGTCTATGGGCCATTATAGAAGGCTAACACCCCTGTGTCATTGACAATAGAAAAATAATAATGGAAGAGTTCAAAGAGAAAACAGTTGTAACAATAGTACATCTGATTACAGTTAATAATACTGTGCATCTGAGAATATAAAATGCCCTGACAAACATGCCTATGTCATTAGTATACTTCTAAGAAATGCATACTGATAAAAGTAGAATTTGCTAATGTGTGTGTGTATATATATATATATATATATATATATATATATATATATATATATATATATATATATATATATAAAAAACAGATGTTTGTTAGTGACATTTCAGCATGTCCAGTATATATAGTTGCAAAATTCAAGCATGCCTTATCAAGATCAATAGTTTTCTGTTCAGAGAAATCCCAAAGTAACATTTTCTTATGAGTTATCCATATAAACAAGTCTCCTCACCTTCAGATTCCCTTTTAATGGTATAGATTCAGGGATTGCTTTGAGCACAGTGAAGATACAAATGAGGTGTGAAGTCATTAACATTGCTGAATCCCAAATACTTGGCTCCGTGTATCACATGTAAACATAGTGCAGGCACTCCCTCAGTGTTTGTTGCAAATTGATTGCAACTGTGCATGATCACTGATAGGGAGAAGGAAAGCACAGCAACAATTTAGGCTCTCTTACTTCCAGTGGGTGTGTCAGCTGAGTCTACTTTATTTACTCGAAAGTGTAAACCACAAATATATATGGATCAAACCATATACATCGAAAGTGCAAGCTGTCGAAAACTGTAAATGGAAATCTCCATAGGTGGAGATTTCCATTTACTTCAATGTAGTGTGATCTCAGTGTTGGTATATTTAAGTAGCAGGGCATGTGTGGGTGCCAGGGGGCATGACCCCTGCCTACATCATTTTTTTTTCTCTGCATTTTTTTATTAACTTTCAACCGTTTAAGAGTTTGATGCATATGTGTCGATCTTTATGCATTCGACCTTTTGAACTTTCAAGTTAATAAAGTAGACCTTTGTCAGCCAGGTTAGATTTGCAAAGTGCAGAAGTAATTTTATCAGTATTTGAAATAAAAATAAGCAGCACACATTTCACTTTTTCTGTTCGGTGACATCCAACCTCGTCTTCATTTCTCGAAACCATATATTACTGCCATTTAATAACCTGACATATTTAAAGGCAATGATACAGAATGCCTTACAGCTTGCATGTCTCAGATTACTAGTTAGATAAGACAAGAATGAGAAACAAACATGTATAAGACAGAGCTGCATTTATGCAAGCAATAGTCAGAAATGGTTGTGTGATCAGTCAGTGCACTACATCTGAAATTAATACAAGTACAAACAACTGTCATATGTTCTGGTAGTACTGTGGATGATGTTGAAGTTGGCTGTATGCACAAAGATTTTCTATCTCTGATACAAAGCTGTTTCTGTGGTAAATAGGGCTAAGACACCCTTAGTGTGTTTAAAAGGTTCATTGGAGTCAGAATTCAATTCTGAACCTGTTTGAAAATATGTCATGTATACCAACAGTAATTTTAATCCTGTTGCTGATGTAATATGTGTATTTTCTTCCTTTCTCGTAATTTTGCATTTTTATGCTAGTGTTTGTAAGGTGCACAGCTTCACTCAAACAGGGGACATGTAGAAACATGGCGGATGTCATGTTTGCTGTACGTACATTGATGGCACACCATTTAGCAGTGTGCATACATGGCCCACACAGAAGGCAGCAAGAACACATGCTAACAGAGGGGAGACATTACAAAGTTCAAAAAAGGATATATTGTTACAGTTTCTGCTTTCAATCATGCAACAATGCTTAGCAACATTGTGTGATGCTTAGCAAGTTTCCCCAACACCTGCAGCCATCCTGCACTTGAAGGCAGGAAGCAGACAGTCAATAACTTCAGACTGAATGCAGTCACTTAGTTCTATGGGGCACCACACAAACACACTAAGCAACATTGCATGGTAATTTACACAGAAGTTAAGAATGAATAGAAAATTATGTAAATGTCATTTAACTATTACTGTGGCAGCAAGTGTAAGTGTAGGACTGAAATACAGATGGTTCTGTCTTCTAATATAGAAAGTATAACATAGTTTTACTGTTGAGACAGTTCCATTTAAAGTAGTAAACAGGAAAATATCCAATGTTATTTCAATATTCCTGTGGCATACACATGGTCCTGGGTTCTAATGCAGGGAATTCCAAACATTTTTGCTTTTGTTCCTTTTCACATTATGTTAAGTATCACTTATAACACTTTATACATAATTATAAATAGTGGATACGATATGTGTTATATGTATGAGTGATAACACACTCTTACTGTGTTTTGAAGGGTCAGATGTATGACTGAGGGTATACTGTCTACTATAATTCTGTAGGTATAATTTTGTTATCTGGACTTGGGTGGCCTTCACACTTAAATAAGTCACATACTCAAATGGATGTATATACAAGTATCTTATCAGATCACATATAGACATGGTTAACACCTCAACCAGTCCTCTATATTTATCAATGGTGCATGATAATGTGTGAGAAACACTTCTTCTTTGGCAAAAATGAAAAATCACCACTGTAGAAAAAGATGTTTTGTCCCTTATGTATAGGTTTGAATCCCACACTGGAATGTATAAAGCCAAACAAACATGTCATGACATTTATGGCCCCAGTGCATGTATTCAAATTAAAATCATCTAACAGTAACAGCAGCAGACTCCAATTAAACTAATGTTAAGTGTCAGATTAACCTTCCAGTTTCAAAAATTGATTTCCACTCTGTTTGGCACTGTTGGTCTCTACTTAATATCATGCAAATGCAGTGTTGGCATCATTTCTAGGATTTGCACACTACCAGTAAACACTATAGCATGAATTGGCAGGAAATTCTCATTTTCCATTGCTCTATTCTTCATATTAGACATGGCTGGTGTTAGAGGTGAAGCTGACTAATTTAGCGTGCAGAGGTGGAGTGTTCAGGTGTCCAGAATCTTTATTGGACTGCTGGTAAAGCACCACAACCAAAGGCTTCGAAAGGGGGACTATTCTTGCTCCCAGTACAAGTCTGAGGCATGGAATAGTTTATCACAGGCTATATCCAGTGCAACTGGTATCCCAAGCAATGCAGGGCAATGTAGATACCACTTTAATGAAATACAAAGGCACAAGAGTGATACACTCAACTAGTGGTTGTCTGAGTTCTGAATTGGAGACATCCCACAGCTGTGTAAGCATGCTAATAAAGAGAATTCATAATACATAGAAATCAACATATAAGCCAGACTGGTATGCATAATATTCTTCTTTTTTTTTCTTTTCTTTTCTTTTCATTTCTTTCCTTTTCACAGCTAACCCTGAGATAGTGTGACTCATCAAGCTCATGATGAATGTCTGGAGAGACTGAGTGAAGAAAGTGGTAAGTTTGCGGCACAACAGAAGTCTTATTGTAGCTTTAAACATTTAAGAGAATTTTTGTCTTCTATACAGTAGCATCACATAAAGCATGCATATCCTAATTGTAAAACAAGTATGTATGCATAACTCTGCACTGCAAAACAACTTCAGGATTCAAACGTTAGACTATAGGTAGAGGTTATGGGCTCAAATACCATGAGTAACAATTATACAATACTGAAATTCTTAAATAGTATTACATAATTTAGAATCTACACCACTGGCATAGATGCATTGCTGTTAACTGTAATCTGTATAATTGGACCAAGCATATATGCAATATATGCACATTGCAAGTATTACTTTTAGCAATCCATACTTATAGTTTATAATTGTTAGGATGTATACTTAAATGTAAAGCTTCAGATAAAATAGTTGTATTATTGTGATAATGCATTTTATGTTATATATGATGGTATAATTTTATCTCTTTATTCTCTCACCCCCAACATGTATCTCTTTTTTTCCATTACATGTTATCAAAATGTCTCTGTGTCATCCATCTGTAACAAATCCATAAATGCTTCACAGCACAGAGAGGTAGGCCAACCCCAGTGGATTAGCCTGTATCCACTACACCAGCTCCAACACCAACCCCCAGCACTTATGTGACCCAATGTAGCAGCACTGCCTCTCCTGCCCCTGCACTACCTGGACCCTCAGTTAGTGGTACCCTAAATACTAGTGCTTTGGTACACTCTGGGAGTACTGGCAGATGTGGGGATTTCATCACCCACCAGGAGATGCCAGGGCTGGTTTGTAGAGTCATGCACAGAACCATTAATGCATGCCTATGGTGAATGGAGAGACTGCTCTCCATTATGGTCCATAGAAGGAGAAGAGATCAAGCACTAAGTCAGCCGGTTGAGTAAGGGGCCAGTAATGACAGTCCTGCAGGTGAGGACTAGGTTCTCACTCTTCCAATGTTTGATGGTTGTGAGCTTGAGTAGTTCCCGCTCTTACCCCAACCTTTTGTGTCCCTCACCATCCTTGTGTCTTGTCTTGTTTGTCCTCTTTTTTTTTTCAGTTGCTTCCTCTCCTACCCATCTTACCTGACCCAGAATTACCAATGTCCCCCTTAACCAGCATTCCTCCAGTGGAGCTCAAGAAATTTACACTGTGACTTCCAATGGATGGAGCCTGAGCCTTTTGACAGAATCAAATCATCTTCTCACATTTCAAACAGATGTTCAAATCTCTGGAACTACATGGATTATTAAAGAAGTATAAATGACAAATGCTTCAGCACAAACTATTTTTATAGTGGTATATTCATTAGGCTCTAGGTCTTAAACTAAATTTTATAAGTCACAGTAAAGACAGTCCCCAGGATTTAATAAACTCCATGTAGGCACCATGTAAAGCCTACTTGGACTGTATCAATGTACACGGTCACAGCTCCCTCTCAGCAGCATACCATGCATATTAATGATGGTGTACTGACAAGGGACAGCATAGGACCAGGGATATTGAATCAGTGTAGGGAGATGTGTAGAGGCTACTCATGGTTGTGGATACCTGGGAAGATGTTATATACAGGGTGGAGCTCCCTGTAATGCACCCTGCCATCTTTGAAATGCTGTGAATTGTGTTAAATGTGTAATATTTAAGTTTTATGGGTTATCTTTTATTTTATTTTACTTTTCTGCATGTTTGCGCTGTGAAACACGGAGCACAGCAATGCCAAGCTGTGCTCACATCTAAAAATAGTAACCGGATGTAATTAATTACCATACGTAATAAGTGTTTTTTTTTTTTTTAGAAATGCTGTTTGCATGGCACAAAGTTCTGTAAAGACGTGTGGTGCTTATATAAATATAAATATAAATATATATATGTATACACATCTGCCAGGCATCTAAAAATAGAAAACAGATGTAATTAATGATTTATTTATAGGTGTGTTTAGGCATGTTTGAGTGATGTGGCACGGTGCTCAGCAATGCTAACAGGTAGCTGACTAGTATAAGTGAAGCTATACTAGTTTGCATAATATCCAAGTAGCAAAATGTATAGAGTTACAGCCTTATGTATAGTAGGTCCTGAGTTTGAGTCCATAGCAGGCAAAGCATGTCTGCAATTCAATTAAGTATTTTTGTTTAATTTTATAACAAACTGTGAAACATAGCACTGCTGCACTCTGCTAATCACTGCTCAACCATGCTAATCACTGCATAAACATGTTAATGGTTACTAATGTTTGTGCAGTGCTAAGCTTTGTTAAAACCACATTTGCTTGGGTTTTTGCACTGCTCAGCTCTGCTTAGTCAGTTTGTGTGCTGCTAAGCAATGCAGCACTTTTTTGAATGTTGCTCAATGATGTATAAGGGCAGGAAAACAGCCTATATTAAGTCCAATAGGTGAGAATTCTTCACCAGTCATTAGATTTCAATCAACTGTTGTTATGGCAGGTGATGCTGGTGAAGTTGCACTCTTTTGGGTGCCAAAATGGGGTGTCAGGAGTCCAGGGTCATGGTCGGGCTCCTGGTAAAGAACCGTGAACCCAGGCTGATGCAGGGAGGTTTCCAGGGCTCAGAGAGTAAGGCAGAGGCCTGAGACCAGTTGGCCAGTGAACTCACCAGTGCAACTTGTATCCTCCCCACAAGTGAGCAGTATCATCACCCTTATGATGACCTGAAAATGAGAAAAGGGGGAACTTTGGACACCTGGTTCCAAGAGGCAAGAGATGGGAATGCCCAGAAATATGTAAGTATGTTTCCACTGTCTTACCAAAATGCAAGCTGAATGTCTGCAAAACTGGTAGACATAAGTGTGTGCTTCTCTCCCAACAGCTGCAGCTGAGATGGCTGTCAATGTCGAGTCCCATGCCGGACTCCTGGCCAGGTTGCATCGTGAGTGCGGTAAGTACAGATTTATTATGCTAACTGTAGTGCAATAAGCAAGAGAAAGTAAAACAATTACTGCAATGAAGTGTACACAAGAAAAACTGTAGTGCAATAAATGGGCACATACAATTGTAGTGCAATAAATGGGCAATTACTACTGTAGTGCAATAAATAAACAATAACAACTGTAGTTCAATAAACAATACCAATAACAGTAAGATAAATGGTGTACAGCAGGATTGTGTTGTCATAACCATTGCAGTAGATATGTATACATTGATTGTCTATGGTAAGGTTGCTGCAGTCAAGTGTGACACTGTAATAGCTGTAGAATGCAAAACTAATGGCCTGCAAACTGCATTGCTTAACTCACAGTACTGCCCAAGGCTATCTCCAAGCCAAGATTGGTCACATAATGCTTTCTGTTCCTCCTACTTCAGGTAATAATGATATATGGGTGAGGTAGCCCACACTATGGGCAGATATTGTGTGTGGACTTTATAGTAATTTATCAGCGACACAAATATAGTGTTAACCACCATTGCTGATTCTAATGTAAATCTTTTTTAATATATGCAATACACATGTATTCCATGCATGTGTGTTCTACTGTCAGTGCAGTCAATTATAACACTGTAATAGTTCTAGAATGCAAAAAGTATGTCCTGTAACATATAAAGTTAAACCCATATTATGGATCAAGGTTATCTCCAGGTCATTGCCAGTCACACAATGCTCTAACTAAAAGTATATGAGTGAGGTGGTCCGTGTTATGAGCAGATATTGTGTGTGGACTTCACAGATATTTCAAAGCAATACCAATAGAAAGTGTTTACCAGCATTGTGAACTCTAAATAATGCTGTTTTAATATATGCAGTATGGCTGTATTCCATGCATGTGTGTTCTGCTGTCACTCCAGTCAATTACAACAGTGTAGTATTTCTAGAATGCAAAAAGAATGTTCTTTAACTTGAATTGTTCAACTCATAGTATGGTTCAAAGTTATCTCCAGGCCAGTATCAGTCAAACAATGCTCACATTTTCTCTCACCCCAGGAACAAAAGATACATAGGGGAGGTAGTCCATGTTATGACTAGATACTGTGTGTGTGGATTTCACAGAAATTTGAAATCAATACCAATAAAGTGTTCATCAGTATTGTTGATTCCTAAATAAATCTGTCTATTTCCAGTATGGCTGTATTCCTTGCAAGTCTGTATTAAGTTACAGCCAATCAGTCACTTATTACATTATTTGCAGATGCCCCCTGCTGTCACAGCTACTGGGTTCTATTCCCATGCCTGCCAACTAAGCCATGACAGCTGTCTAGTTTAAGTACTGTACACAAACATGCAACTCAAATGTCACAATCTCTTATACTATATTTAATACTGCATAATCTGTCTGTTACAGGATAACCAGAGAAATTACTACCTGAAATGCAATGCATTATCAAATCCACTTACATAACATCTTGGTAGTTTGTAAGTCCACATTATGTGAAACTGTTCTGTGTGGTTGCGTACCTGCATTTGTTATTACTTGGTCAATACGGACCCATGCTAACAGTTTGAGAGGTATGCACATGTTACATCAGCTATAGAAGAATCGTAGTCACTGTACCCAAAACTGAAACTACACACCTGTAGAGTGTATATTATCAGTGTTTTCAGGGATATAATCTTCAAGTTCACTAATGGAATATTTTTCTCTCCCTCCCCACACCTTGTCTTCAGTTATTCATTATTGTTATGTATTATTATGATTTAATATTAACATAATTTGTTAAACTAACTATATTTTGGAAAATGTGGTTGAGTATTATTACGTGTTATTATGATTCAATATTAACATATTTTGTTAAACTGTTTCATTGGCTGTATGTTTTCATTCTTACTGACATATTGTTATCATACTGACTGTTATGTTATTTAATGTTGTGTTACACATAATATATACTAATATGTATTTTGATTAATTAACAAGATGTTCCATTCTGTTAATACTAATAATGGCTTGGTTATTACTAACCTCAACTTATTGCTATACCTTATTTACCAAGGTAGGCCAGTTCTGACTGATCCTCCTACCTTACCTCAACCGTCCATGGCACTGGGCCCAATATGTCTGGGACACAGACCAGTGGTGCCCCCTCAGCTCCTCCTGCAGTACTTACAGCAACAGGGAGTACTACCCTTCAAGATGGGGCTGGACCCCCCCCTCTGAGAGCAGTGTTAGAGGGGGTAGTTGTGACCTGGGATGAGCTGGTGGTCTTGGTATGCAGGGTAGTCTACAGTGGGTTTGACCACCTCCTGCACCAGATTGAGGGCATGCTGGCTGAGCTGGTGGACCAGCCTCACCCCAGTGCCCAGCCTCCACCACTGCCACCCTTGGGGCAGTGAAGAAGCAGTGTTGACAGCCCCATGGGTGGGGATGTGAGCCATGCTGCTGCCTTGTGGAGGCACATGGGACTTGGGTTCCACAAAACCCTCCCTATCCAAGGTGTTCACCCCCCATGTGTCACACACTACTCCTGTCTGCTATCTTGTCTGTCTTGTCTGTCTGCAAATGTATCCTTACGTACCAAACAGACCTTCCCCACATGTACCTCTGTCTCTTCACCAATATTACACTCACACTTTAAAAAAATGGGCACATGTCCCAAAAAAATAAAATATCACCCCATACATAGCTCTCCATTTTGCCCATGTGTCCACCGGCCACACATAATTTGGGCCAATTGTCTTGATAATGCAGTTATGTTGAGTTCACCCTCTCTCTGAAGGGTTGAGTTCAAATCCGTGTGCAAATTCTATCAAAGTACACAGTTGTTGCTGTACAAGAAATGTATAAATATGGTTCTTTCCTACACCCTTCCTGCAAATCCCTACCTTCCTTCCACTATGTTTTCCCCCCTGCCTACACCCCATTTGACCACTTTCCTATCTCCCCATTTTTTTCTTTATATTTTTCAGCATGATGCTGCATGTTGCACTGCATCATGCAGCTTAGCTAAGATCAGCTAAATAGAGCTATATAGATTACATGTCTTTAAAAATAGTAATACACACTTACAAAATAAACACCTGTCCCATGTTTCAAACCTGAGATCATCACACCTGTAGACCACTGCATTAACCTGCCACATATGCAACTCCTACTTAAAGCAGGTGCTTTAAAAATACATAGTAATTGTCAGTTACAGTCATTAAGCATGTTTCAGTGGAGCTGTGCACTGTGCTGTGCAAACTTGAATAAAAAGTAATGGAAAAATGGGAGTGTACCTGAGAATCTGTTGCATTAGAACACCACTAGAAATCCAAAGACATAATAATGGATGTAAGTGAGGCTTATGATTGCAGGTGAACATGCCCTTTTATCAGCAACATATAGAAAGACACCTGCTTAGGCATTAATAGCAAAATACATGTGCAAATGGGACCCTGGTGCAGAAATACATCCATATAAAGCCTTGCACATAGTGATGGATGTAGAACATGATTGTCACAGTCTGTATGTGTGCACATATATCTTGCAAATACAGCTGTTGAAGCAGTGAGTCAGTAGCTCAGTCTGTTAAATGGCTTGTAAACAGTGCATTTTACCACACATAGTCCTGGATTCAAATCCAGTGGTGTGTAGCACTGAATTTTCAGTATGGTGAAGCCAGCAATTAATGACTGAGTCATGCACTCTTTATCCTCACAATGCATTTTAAATGAAATGACTGCTTTTAACTGAAGGAAGTCACAGGCCTGCACAGACTTCACATATCCCTATAGCAAAAATATATGTACATAGATTGTCACGTCATGCAGTAATATGCATTCACAAAGAATGTCAACTCAGGTACTGCAAATGAGGGCCACAAATATCAGAGTGCACCACACATTCCTTTCAGAGTCACAGTGCAGATTAACACAGCTGAACAACTAGCATACATATTTTAAGTCCCTGCTTGTAACAAGGATTGCCCTCATACATGCTGAAAATTACTACCAGACTGTAATACATGGCCTGGAAGTTGCCCAAATTGGTGGACATATTCATATATATATATTTATATCTATATATATATATATATATATATATATATATATATATATATATATATATATATATATATATATACACCCCGTCTTGCTGAAGGACACACCAAACATGTTTGTTGCCTAGTACTCTGTTATTGATACCATTATCTAACATACTTCCCTTAAATACATGCATTCATTGGAGTGCAAAGGGTACCCTCACTCTGGACCTGACTCTACAACAAGGCTGACACAGCTCACACAGTTCTTCCTACAGCTTGTTGTCTACCAGAGTATTCACACTGTCTGCTTATGTTGATTACCTGCAGCAGTAGCTGCAGCCTGTAGCACACACATCTGTATATAAAGGTATCTGCTGCAGACCTACCCTCTGTGATGATGTAATTTCCTTACCCCAGTACTGTTCAGCGCAACATATCAGAAAGGGGCCCTAATCTACACAAAGTTCTTATATATTCTACAGTGGTTCCATGTCACTGTTTGATGATAGTGCAAATCAGCTGTGTTGGCTGCAATTAGCATTTCAGCCCAACAGATTGGTTTAGAGACAATCAACTGCTGATGGGAAGCATGTTTAAAATGTAAGCAGATGGCTGTGTGTAACCATTCTGTATGAGATTTTCCTCACACAGAGCATGCATTTGTGACAATTATGTTATCATCATATATCAACAGAGGAGTACTGCACTCCATCAGGTATGTAACAGTTTTTGTGTACAACAACTTGCAGATGGGTGAATAGACATTTAGGGAATAGGGATTACAGCATTAATCCTGTCTTAGACCTGTGATAATGACAAGTCATTGATCTCCTTCTGTCTTACACCTAACGGGACTTACACAACATCAAGGGTGCATTGTCTTTTGTCATTGTGGCACATGGTCTCAATTGGACTGTCCCTTTATAGTGGCTGTAATAGCACACTGCTATTTGTGTAGCATTGTTTGTATGACATATTATCGAGGGATTGCCCATATGGGACACACCACAGTAGACTCGACTGTTGGGTGTATGATAATATAGCAGTAGCTGTCATAACATGCACAGGAATACCTGACTATTGCAACTATCTCAGTTGTATCTGCACACTTTGTTTGTACACTGTGGAGTATGACATCTGAGCAAGCAGTGGATAATTTATTTATTTATTGATTTATTTATTTAGTTATTCCAGTTTGGTGACCGGGCAGGTCCACTGGGCTCGAGAACCCATTTTCAGTGGAGGCCCGGGGAGAAAAGCTCCACAATTCAAAGTTATATTACATAGAGAATTACAAGAAAAATATGTGCATAGCAATCAACAGGTAGTATAACAATCAACAGGTAGTATAACAAACAACAGGTAGTATAACAATCAACAGGTAGTATTACAGTCAAAACAGGTATCATTCAGTAAAGACAGCAAAACTATTAAAAATTTTTCAAGAGAAAGATAGGCATACAGCATAAAGGTTGGGTGTTATTGTTTAGTTACATTTATAATCTAAGTATATGAGAGAAATTAGGAAGGTATGAAGGTTAGCCAGGAGAGGAGGAGGAGCAGAACTTTGGAGGTATGAGTTGAAGAGTGCAGTTACATTTCCTGTGAAGAAACAGGCAAGAATGAAGTTGTGTTTTGAAGGTGTGTGGATTGTCACAGGTCCACAGAGTAGAGGGCAGGGCAGTCCATTTTTTGGCTAAGGAAAAGAAGAGTAGAAGCTGATCAGCTGGGTGTTTGGGTTTTTTGATGATTATAAGGTTTTGGTGAGTAGATCTAAGGGGTCTAAGGGGGGTATATGGTTGTAGGATAATAGATAATGCAGGCAGCTAGTAGGTTGGAATAATAATTTGTGGGCTGTGACGATTTGGAGGAAGTGAGGAAGTCAAGTTGATTAGGGAGTTCAAGCCAATTTAAAGAGTGTAGTGTGGTGCAGTGATGGGAGGAGGATTTTGCCTTGGTAGCAAATCTGGAGATATTGTTGTAGCACACTTCCAGTTTGAAGGTGAGTGTGGAAGATAGATTAGTAAGCAGAGGAGTGCCATACAAAAGAGAAGGGAGGAGATAGGTAGTGTCCAAAGTTTGTCTGGTGAAGGGAGTGAGGAAGAGGTTGTTTCTGTAGAGTAGGCCGGGTTTTATGTGGGTTTTCTTGATGTTATGTTGGATGTGAGTATTGAATTTTAAGTGTTCATCGATGGTTACCCCCAGGAGTTTGGCAGAAGGAATGACTTTGATAATGGAATTGTTAAGGCTGGTAATTTGAAGTGAGTTTTTATCAATGGGAGTGGATTTTGAGGGAGTGAATGGAAGAATCTTAGTTTTGTTAGAGTTTAGTGAGAGATGATTTTGGTGCATCCTGTTTTCAATAGTTGAGAAGGTAGTTTGAGTTAGAGACTGAAGATCAGATAGGTTAGAGGCGCAGCAGATGAAAGTGGAATCGTCTGCATATTGGACAATTTTGATATTGGGTATGGCTTTGTAGAAATCATTATTAAATATGTTAAATAGCAAAGGGCTCTTGTAGGAGCTTGGAGGAAAATGGAGAAGGTCTAGCCCCATTTGACAGTTTGGGACCTGTCAGAAAGATAGCTGGAGAACCAGGAAAGAGTTTTTTGGGAGATGTAGAGATTTGATAGATGATTTAATAGATGGGTGTCGGAGATGGTATCGAAAGCTTTAGATAAGTCTAAAAAAAACAGCTGAAACTATGTTACCAGAGTCTCAAGCTAGAATGACAGAATGTAAGAAGGATAGAAGGGCTGTGTTGGTACTGTATCTAGGGTGGAAGTCATGTTGGGTAGGAGAGAGTAGCTTGTGTTCAGTAAGGAATGGCATGAGCTGCAGGTGTATGCATTCTTCAAGAAGTTTAGAGATTGGTGAGAGGGTGGCTATAGGGTGGAAATTGGAAACATTACAGTTTGTTACCACCCTTGTAGAGTGATAGAATAAATGCAGAATACTATAGTATGGGTGCATAGGACTCAAGTAGTGATCTATTTATCAGGATGCTGATATGGAGAGCAATACCATCGGAGGCAATTTTTAAGAAGGAGGAAGGAATGTTGTAGGGGGCATTGGTGCAAGGTTTAAGTTTGGAGAGAAGCTTTTTTATAAGGTAGGTGGACACAGGTTTAAGTTCAAAAGTAGGGGGTGTAGGGAGGAAGAGGAGGAAGCTTGGGCAGAGGGTGGTGCAGGGTTATTTTTGGGGAAGGTCTTGATTAGATCACCAATAGAAGAGGTGAAGAAGGTGTTGAATAGTTTGGCGATTTCTTGTTCAGATTTACTAGTATCAGTACATGGGTTGTTTTTTTGTACCAGGCTTGAGGAGGGAATTAATAGAGCTCCAGAACTGTTTGGGGTTTTTTGTATGATTTATTTGGAGTTTGATGTAGTATGATTTTTATCTTTAATTACCTGTTTTTTAGCTTGGTTTCGCAGCTGTTTGTATTTAAGTAACAATGCAGGCTGTTTATGTTGGAGATAGCTTTTCCAGGTTTTGTCTCTTTGTAGCATATTTTTTTTTGGTTTCTTTGGTAAACCATGGGGTGGTTTTAGTTTTAACTCTTTTTGTTCTTATAGGAGCTAGTGGGTTTAAGACAGTTAAGAATGTAGAGTTGAAATAGTCAACGGCATCATCTAAAGGTAGGGTTTTTAGTGGGTTCCAATTAGTGAACTTAAGGGAGTCAGAATAGGTAGAAGGGTTAAAGTTAGCAAGGTTGCGAGTATGTAAGAGTTGGTGGGAATGTGAGAAAGAGGGTGTAGCTCTATGGGTGATGGCAGGGAGGTGGTCTCCTAATGTGTCAGCAGTGACACCAGATTTTGTTATTTTGTTAGGGTTGGATACCAGAATCCAGTCTAGGATGGAGCCTGGGGGGTTGGTTTTGTTGGGCCTAGTAATGGAGATAGTGAGTTGAGTGAAATTGAAGAGGTTGATTGAAATGGTAGGATTAGGGTCGATGATTTTTTACCAGTCAATATTTACATCACCCATATTATAGGTTTCAAGTTTAATATTAGAGGAGGTCCAGGAGAGGATGTCTTCCAGGGTATTGGTGTTGCTACCAGGAGGAATATAGTGGGAGATGATGCAGATATTTTTATGGACGTTTAATTTTAGAAGGCCAGTTACAAGATCATCATTATTAAAGGAAGGCATAGAGTTAGGGTAGGGAGTGATGAACAAATGATTGGAGTAGATTATAGCTACACCACCACCTCTTTTACTTAGGTGATCAGATCGGAGAGATTGATAGCTGGGGGGAAGGAATTAGGAGTCGGTTATGTGTGGTTTTAGCCAGGTTTCTGAGATGGCTACAATGTCAGTATATTATGATTGAGACAGCCATGAAAGAGGGTAAGCTTATTTGCTAAGCTTTGGGCATTGATGGTGAGGAATTTAAGGTGTTTACTGGTGGATTTGTTGTTGAAGCTAGGGTAGTTTGTTAGAGAAATGTTTGGTCCTGGGTTGGGATGAATGTCGCCTGCTAAGCAGAGGTAAGAGAGAAGGGGAATAAGTTTGTGAGGATTGTATTTGGTTACGAATTAATGGTAGGGGGTGGGTTTGGATTTGTAGAATTTAGTAGGGATTCAGAAGAGTTTTACTTTTAAGAGAAGGATGGGGTCAGAGGGAGATAAAGAGGCAGAGATATTGTGGAAGTGATTTGTAAGGTGGGGGTTTGAAGGAGGAGGTATAGGGTGTAGGTGGAAGTTGGTACAAGAGAAGGCATGATACAAAGGAAGTAGAATAAGGATTAGGATAGATGTAAGGGTAAGGATTATAGTAGGAAAAGTGAGCATGGTAGATGAAGTCAGATTAGAAATGAAAAGATATTTAGGTCAGAGAGAGTTAGATAGGTCCCTTGTATGTATGCAGCTATCCAAGTAATATAACCCTCTGTTTATAGAAAAGTGGATGATGCAGAGAAGCCCAAACCAACTAACACACAGTTCCCAAATAACAATTATTAAATGAGGGAAAAGCAACGTCCGAGGATTATTGATTTACCAAAGATGCATGTTCCCAACAACAACACATATCTTATCATATAAAATCCAGGATGCATACATATAGCTTTGATAAAAAGCAAAAACGGTGTTGCAATGTCCTATATAGCAATTCAAAAAGCTGTAGTTGCTACTGTAGGTAAAGTTGTAATCAGTGTTATATCATGAATCACACCTTGCGTATATCAGGGAGTTCACCACATTCTCCTAGAAAGCCTGCCTGTAAACAATGTAGGGGATAGTGTTCTTAGTCCCATAAGTTGTAATGTGCACTGTTCATTCCCTGTTAAAAACTCAAAACAAAGCATTGGGTTCAAAAGCCTAATGTATGCCACATATATATCCCAACATAAGTGGTATCTAGCTTAATCTAGTTTTTAAAAATTTTCAAATATATATATATAGATATATATATATAGATATATATATATATATATATATATATATATATATATATATATATATATATATATATTCAACTTATTCTGTCTAATAATGTAAGTCAGAATGTAACTGCAAGTTAGAACCACAAACAGTAGATGCAAGTCATATATACACAGAACTCAAAAGTGGCACAGTTTTAAAACACGCTAAATGACAGAATACTGTTATATATATATGCAGAGGTCACTAGTGTCAGATTATCTGAAGAAAGGTTAAACACCTAACACATTTCTCATGGTGATATTTCCAAAATCAGATTTAGCATTTGGAGAATATTATTCTCAAATTACTTATTTAAATATTCACCCATTTTGTGTAATGTTATAAATCGGAATGAAAACAAACTCCTCAAATTGTGAAACCAAAACAGTTAAAAGAAAACAGAAAAAAGGCAGCAGCAGAACCACAGCAACACTGTTTTTATTGTAGATAAAGTAAGCACTTTCGTTGATGTACTCCACCAATTTCATCAGACAAATGACATAACACATAGTTGCACTTTAAATACTTTCAAACTGCCATATAAATTACACAATTAAAACCATTTTTTTTAATTAAAAAGATATTCCCAGAAAAAAAACATTTTGCAACACAGAACGCCAAAGTGGGAATAAAAAACAGTGGACATAAAAAATCTATATACAGTTATCCCACAGACACTAGGTATTGAATGGGTCAGAGAATGCCTATATCTTAAATGCATGGCTAGTAGTGATATAAACACCATTGAAACCTTGTTGGAGTTAGTACTGACTAATAACTTCTTGTGGTTTAATGGAGCCATCTATCTACAGAAGATGGGGATTGCAATGGGGTCTCCTTGTGGCAGTAGTTTTGCCAATTGTGTAATGGCTTTTTGGGAGAGGCATCATTTATTTAATGATGCACTTTACAAGGAGAATATCGTTTGGTACACAAGGTACCAAGATGATATGTGTTTCATGTGGAAAGGGGAGTTGAGCTTATTGAGACCTTTATTTGTAACATCAAAACTTTCACTACATTTTTGGATTTCACTTATCAGATAGGACATAAGGATATCAACTACTTCGATGTACATCTAAGTAAGGATAGTTTGAACCAAAGATATAGAACAACTATCTATCGCAAGCCCACTTATTCTAATGCCTTTCTACATTTTACCAGCAGCCACTCATTACATCAGAAAAAGGCAATTGTGAAAGGGCAAGTGGTTAGCGCTGCTAGAATGATCTCCTGCTATGGTGAATTTATAGATGAATGTACATCACTGAAGTCTATGTTTTTGAAAAGAGGTTACCCATTGGGGTTTCTCAATAACATCTTTGAGGAAGTTGACAGGAAAAGAGTGGTAGGTCACTTCCAGCTGATTGTTTGTAAAGGGTATGAGCAGGAGCATACTGAATGGGCAGCTAATGATGTAATTAATGGGGATCACACTAATGACAGCACAACTAGCAGTTTCTTTACAACATTTTCCCTAGATGCCACACATATTAGAGGCATACTTAACAAAAACTGGTCCCTTATCAATGAGGATACCTGTCTTACTGGGACAACTACCTCTCATGACCTTTCAAAGGGGCCCCTAACTTAAAAACCCTAGTGGAGAGAAATAAGGTAAATAAAAGAGGTACAGGTATGGCGAAATGCGGCAGATGCCCACAATGCAGATTCATTAGAACCACAAATAAAGTTAGACTAAGGGATAAAGAATATCATATAAGTGGTAGATTTAATTGTGAATCCCAAGGTGTGGTCTATGCAGCAACTTGTGTCTCCTGTGATGCATACTACATTGGGAAAACGGAGAGAAAACTCAAACAAAGGGTATATGAACATGCCTACTGTATTGGGAAGAACAACGCTACCAACATCTTAGTGAGACACATCATAGAGCACCCCAACCATCAATTTCAGTTTATGGTACTAAAAAAGGTAGAACACAATATTAGGGGTGGGCCTTGGGAACTCAGACTGGAGGAATGTGAATTGAGATGGCAGGTACGTACCTCGGCGCATGTGCCCCCAGGGCTTAATGATTACATTTCTATTAAATGCCTTCTCAAACTTAAGGCTCTAAATATATAAGGCTATTCTAACTATGGCTTATTTAATCTAATAACATTATTAACACAATTACATTTACAGCACAATTTTTAGTGTATTTTTTGGTGCATCATTAGAATCACAATATATGGTGTAAGTCTTCTTAAATATTGGGTTTGGGCTCTAACAATGCCTATAAACTTCCAGCTTAATTCATTGAAACATAAGCATAGTGGATTAGCGCCAGATATATGGTTTTTGGTGTTGGTTCGCATCAAAGTTATTGGACGAAGAATGTTAGGAAAAAAATAAGTATACAGAGTAGGGATAAACACTTTGACTAGGTAATACTGTTGTCATACTGGTCGACTGGTTTCAACCATATATTTTTTCTGTTTTTAACCGTATAGTTTTTTTCTGTTTCTATTTATGATAAAGACTTTGCAATGTTCTGCTAATGTAAAAAACTCATTTATATTTAACTTTGTTACAGTACTAGTAATGTAGTTTTTTATTCCCACTTTGGCGTTCTGTGTTGCAAAATGTTTTTTTCTGGGAATATCTCTTTAATTTAAAAAAAAAAAATGGTTTTAATTTTGTAACTGATTTGGCAGTTTGAAAGTATTTAAACTACAACTACATGTTATGTCATTTGTCTGATGGAAGTTGGTGGAGTACACCGACAAAAACGCTTAATTTATCTCCAATAAAAACAGTGTTGCTGTGGTTCTCCTGCTGCCATTTTTCTATAAATCGGAATGAAACTTCAGGTTAGATCAACAACCAATAAGTGGGAACACACAGAAAACAAAGCGGCCCAGTTTTAAATCCTGCTAGAAATCAGAATACTGCTTTAAATACCAGCCATTTTGGTCTTGCTGTATCTGTACATAGTGTATGTCCACATATGTCATCCTGTAATGTGTTCCCCTTTTGTTGTCTTTCAGGAATTATGTAATGTAGACACCATGCACCCTTCTTGAATGTGGAGAATGAAATTATGCTGGAAGGACTAAGGCAACATCATCACATTCTACTGTCTGGGGAAGACAAAGCAGGGAACAGCAGGCTGCATTGTGGGCAGGCCTTGTCCGTGATGTGAATGGCATGGGCCAATAGGGTAGGACATATGAGTGAGTTCAACACTGGGCAATGGACATGATAAATGTTGCACAATGAAGGGCAGCAGAAGTAGCCAGGGATTGTGCCATCACTGGTGGAGGGCCTGTAATTGAACAACCACTCTCAGTCACTGAAGAATTCCTGGTGAACCTAGGCACACACAACAGCTCCCAGGCATCCATCACACCATACATCATGGAGGTGGGTGCCACAGCTTCCAGAGCTGATCAACATGCAGGTAAGCTTACTGTGATCAGCATTGTAATACTGTAGCAGTCAGTGTGTCAGGCTGTACATACTTTTACATGAGTTTCAGGTCCTTGTTCTTTGGGGGGGGGGTTAACCTCAGTTATACTTTCATATTCAGAATGTGACCAATACAACATGCAATACAGTAGCTACTGTAAATGTGATATTTATGGGCATATCTTGTTGTGCTCCAACATGCAGTCATAATGACATTACCCTACCCCCCCAACTTTTTACAGTCTGTCAGATATTGGCCAAGGCCATGGTCCTACTCCTGGTAAGCATAACACTGTTTTGTTAAGGACAAAATTCTATTAAGGTTAATGGTCAGAAAAATGCCTATGTACACATAATTTTGTGTGTAAACAGAGTAGAATGTTTTTATTTTCCATTCTGGAACAGGTACCTAAGGATCTTGGAGGGGTTAATCACAGGAGTGTAGTTGAACAAAAAGAAACACTTTGGCAGTTACAGTTAACAGCAGATAAGGCTCCTGGTTTAAATGAGGCAAAGTATCTAACAGATTACAGCCAAGTGCACCTCCAGGCATTTCTGCCGTTACCTCCTACTGCACCTCTAGGCATCAAATGCTACTTGTTCATGTTTGCATTAATAATTCCAAAACCATTCTACATACAAGGAATCAGAATATTTTATCTTGAAGCATACATGATGACAAACATAACTGTGTTGATGTATGACCTCTTTCAATGAGTATTTGTTATAACTGTAAGGTGATAACTTAATTTTTTAAAGGCTCAAATCACACCCATTGGGAGTTAAAGTCACATGCTCAAAATAGCTGTACCAGGTAATGAGCTAAAATGCCTTTTAAAAAACAACAGGTTGAAGGTAAATAAATTAGGCAGTGAAATGAGTTATTTCCATATATTTGTTAAAATAGTTGCACATGGTTTTGGTTATGTGTTGTTTTTTTTTCCAAGTATAGTGTCATAGTGATTAATTAAAAGGTAAATATCACTGGTCAACTTTTACTTGATTTACTTCAAGTGATTGTTATAAAGGTCATGAATCGAATGTGTATTTTTTTCCAAGGAAGTCTTTTGTGTATGAAAGTGGAGAAGACATATGTTTGAATGCTAATCCAGTTGTGGGTCTTCATTACTGTGAGTCTTGGTGGATTTTTCATAAAAAATAGTGCAGGTGTTAATGTTCTGATTTTTTCTTTCTTATCACAGGTGACCTAGGATTGGTGTCTGTCCCCTACGCAACCTGATGTCAGTGTCTCTTTAGACTCTGATGATAATGGTGGCCACAGTGAGACACAGGTGGGGGAGGTGGTGGCTGAATCTGTCCCAGAGGTAGACATCTCTCTTCTGCCCCCATTGTCACCGCACACAGTCTGTATGCCCACACATACCCAGTCCCAGGAGGCCACAGATATTGGACAGTCAGAGGGTAGGGACATTGAACAGGAAAGTGTGGCAGCTATGGCTTCAGTGAGTATAGACATTGGCCATAGTCAGAGAGCTGGTGAGGTCCCACACAGGCAGATTGACAGATGTGCTTGTAGAAGGCCTGCTGTCAGTCCACCACCTGTTGCAGGTGTCACATCACAGGTCATTCAGTGCATATTTCAGGCCATCATGGAGGCACAGACATGTTAAGAATGGAACACCAGACATATGCTTAGGGTTATAGATGCAGCACAGTCTGACATCCATGACTGCCTCCACTGCACTGGGGATATCCTGGATTGGGTTTATGATGCAGTGAATAGAAGATGGGCTGAGGCAATATCTGTCTTGAACCGCACATTGTGCTGGAACGTGTGGTTGTAGTTGAGCGTTGGACCAGTGGGCATAGGTCAACAACGCCATCTGCTGAGAGTCCACGTGGCCATGCACAATTATGTTCCCACAGTGGCAGTACATTCAGTGCTACAAAGGAGAGTGTGCTGTCCACACCATGATGTGGTAGGCCATGGACACGTGGTCCTGGATGGTCCTGTAGGGGACACAGTCCCAGGAGACAGCAGTCACTGTCATGTATAAGCACGGCTTCTGACCTTGGGCATAGAGGTGCCAGTGCAACTTCTGGTAGAGCTAGTTCCCATGTTCGGGACTGGAGACGGTGAACTGTCAACTCTACCATGTACAGTCCAAAGCTGTCCAACATACACATGTGTAGGGTTAGCACTGAGCTTGACTGTGTACATGCACACACTTACACATGACTCTCCAATGCAGGTCACCTACAGACACACATGGCACCTCTCCATGGCCCACCTTACATGCTCCCCTTCCTGACTCACACATATGCTGTCAACCATTTAGGTCAGCCTAGGCCTCCTGCACCCCCACACAACACCCTGTGTAAAGTGATGATACCTGTGCCACATCCCTGTCATCCTCTCCATTGATGCAGGGAAATGAAGCTATGTGTCTGATGCACAGGGTGACTATATTAGTTAGCATGTGCTTGTGTAATGCAGTGTTGGTTCCCATGCCATTTCTACTGACAGATACTGTATGCTGGCATTTGCCATGAGTATGTCACATACATTTGTGTGTTTTATATTTTATGATGTTGTATTGGTTGTATACTTACACAATGACAGGTGTGTCATAGGCCTGTTTATGTTTCTGTTATAGGAGTCTGTTGGAATAACCTATGGATGCACAGTGCAAATAAAGCAGCACACAATAGCATGTCAGCACAGCAGAAATATGTCTTCAGCAAGGTACAGCACTATAAGTGCATGGCTCCATATTACCTTATATGTGTAATAGGCTAACAAGGACAATGGCAGCATTCAGTATACTCATGCATTCGTAATCTGTGATAAGGTCTGCTATTCATGATAAGTGTCACCAGGGTTTTATGAACTAACACATCTACAAGCTGTGGTGATGGAGATGACCCATCTACATATATCCTGTGTCCAGTACCAACTGTTGCCCGACAACAGTTGTGATTGCCACATTCTGTATCCCAGTGTGTAACCTGCACATGATGTTTGTCACAGCAGATGTGTGCTTTACATGGATACCACACTGATGTTGTTGGTGTGTAGAACAGGTGAGACATGTGTTAGTCCTGTCATTGATATGCAGGAGGTATACAGTGAGAACTGTCACCTCCCTGTATGGAGCCATATGCATCCCCTCCAAAGCATTTAGGAGACAGACTACACATGTACAGTCGTGACGTAGACTCTATAGGAAATGTTATCTACACTGTGTATTGGTGTACCATGGAGCCTGTGTGGCTGCTACAGTTGTACAATATGCCTGTGTAGTGACATGACAAAGATGCCATTGCACACAATAGGTGTGATGAGTGTCACATTCAGTATAGCACTGACAGTCTGTGATTTGCATCCCAAATCTTTCAGTATAGGTTGTACAACAGTGAATGCATCCCCACATCTTTCCGAAGAGTGAACATCAAAGGCTACATTACTCTCTGTGTCCATAACTCCATGTGTAATGGCTCAACTGCGTGAGGTGTGTGGACACTACAATATTTTGCAGGGGTGGATGATTTCCCACAGGATAGTATTGTGCAGTCATTGGCATTTAGTCTTTGCCAGTGGCTCAGGCAACAACTGACTGTGCCTTAAGCCATCCTGGATAACTGTTGGTTCAGTGTGGGATTCTGTGACAGCTCCTGGTATGCATTCACCTGCTAATGTACTGAGTCAGAGGTCATTGACAGATGCTGTGACTGCATAGAGGGAATAGGTGGAAGGGGTACACTGATAATGGAGGATGGTGAACTCCACTGGTGACTGGCATCATTGCAGCATAGGTCTCCCAATGCTATGTTCTCAGAGTATGACTGTTAGACACTTGCACTCTGTACATGATGTACACAGTTTCCAGCATGGCCTGTTAACCTAATATTGTCACATACATTGCCAGGCCATGGTTGGTGGAGTGAGACATATGTCCAACATCCATTGCATAGTGTAACAGTCAATGGGCTCTACCGGTGTACAACAGTGTTAGTGCTCATATATCTGCTAACTCCTATCATGCATGTCAGGTGACAGAATTCAGAGATCTGAGGACACTGCTTTGCACTACAGGCTAGTTGTCCAGTCTGCAAGTAAGTATTTCAGCTACTTCCAGCATGTTGCAAGAAGAGAGTCATGCAAGGTGTCTGTACAGAGCACAGACAAACACATTCGGGAAGTGTAATATGTACACACTGTGTTGCTTAGTCGTGCTGAAATTCACTTGCCCAAAAGGATGGTCCAAGTCCTTACCTAATATGCCCTGGAGCAGTGCTGTGACATCCCCACACTGGGAACCAATGTATTGCATCATGTGTTTACCAATATGGATGACCACTACAGCCCCTCCAATGTGAGGTCCTCCGTGGTGGGATCTGGCCACAGATCATTTTCTTTAGGACTAGTAGCATGTACCCTCCTGCAGACAATACAGACATATATGTCAAGAAAGCCATTTACTACCTCCTGTGGGATGGTTGACAGAGTGCGACTGCACATCCCACTTCACATGGGACAAGCAGGTATGCAGAGCTCTACACACATGCATTATGTCAGCAGCATTACAACTGCATGAACTCAGCTGTACATGACAGGAATGACACCTTATGGCTCAGCATACCTGACTGGTGGACAACTTCCATTAGCAGGCTGTGCAATAACTGGAGGGCATTGCTGTGTGACAGTTGGGGTGAGGGTGCCCACTGACATGCAGGTACAACCTCCTCAGCTAAAAGAAGCACATAGTGTTGTTGTGATATTGTGTAGACATGGTAAGTGACAACATTAGCTATCCACACAAAGCAGAACCACAATGCACAGTGTAGTTACATGTGTAACCTCAAAGGACAGGCCCAGATTGTTGCAGACCTCAGATGTCATGATGCCACATATGATAGGTCTGTACTCATACTTAACCTATACTCCCACACTGTCTGCGTCAACTACACTACCTTGTCCCCACCACATGTGATACATGACATTCTTACAACCTTTCTCATAACTTCCATATTTACAGAGCAGTTTGTAACTGGGCTCAAAATGGGCCATATACAGTATCTATTGCATGTGCTAACATTCCAGGCTGCATTCCACATGTGATATGGCAATGATTACTAACACCATTGGGAAACCATTGCAATCATACTGACACCAATGGCTGCACACCAGCTGAGTGGACAATGCCAAATGTTATACCCTTGCACAGAGGTGGTGCATCCACTGACCAACATAAGTATAGAACTCTTTGTCTAAGTATCCATATCTATATGCTAGTAGGGGCAATCATCATGGAGATCATCAGCACACATATTTGTGATCTACACACAGTTGACTGTACACAGTTTGGCTGTGTGACAGGGGGAGCATGACTGTTACATGTGGTGGACATTTTTGAGGCATTCGCCAAGGACCTGGGTAAGGGTAGACCAAGGCTTACAATCCCCAGACTGAGCCAAGCCATCTGAATATATCCCCTGCTCAGGTAACATTTACAAAGCACCCACTTAGGCATCCATGATACTGTCATTGTAGGGATCACTAGGTTTCCCATTGATGGCACACATATGCAACATAGAGACATCCACCTCCAATAGCTGATCTGTAAGCAGCAGTGCTCAACAATGTGCAGTCCTGGGTCCTCTACTGCTTGGAATCCATGTGACCATAATACACGCAACTACTAAATGACTGTGGCTAACAATGTTGGCTGATGCCTGCAAATTGTGAACACTCATAGAGTCTCTGTGGTATGTCACTATCCTGCAAGATGGTATTGTGAACACATGCCTGTTGATATACTAATGGCCATAAACTCCAAGCAAATGCATATGTAGTATCATTTCCATCAGGTAGATCTATGTACCTGGTAAGTAGCACATCAGTCGCAACATGTGCTGTACATACTCAGGGGTGAAAGAACTGGGCACACAGAGCTGGCCACACAGGTTTACTCCTAATGTCCCTCAGATCACCATATCTCTACAGTGTACGGCAAAGATCATATGGCATAACTGAGGCCACAGTCAACAGTAAGTGACATACTCATAACCTCCATGTACCCTTCCCTCAGCATGCCAATATATGAGTGCAATGGCTATTTGTGACATACCTTTCTAAGCAGTACTGGCAATTGCACAAAAACGTATGGTCCCTAACAAGGACACTTCATGTCTTCAGTATGCTTTCAATGTGGATTGTCTGCAATGAGTGTCATCATCGCCTGTGGCATATAGAGTTCTCAAAGTTGATCTGTGTCTTGCATACAGGGCAATGTGTGACCCTGCTTGATTGCATATGCTGCTATTATGTGATGTTAGTACTACATGCTTGTAGGAGAGATTTGTCTAGCAGACTTAAACACACCTTTGAAACAGAACTCTGAGCTAATGGCACACAGAGCATCTCAGTGCACCTCTGTACATGCCATCTGTATGATTCACTGGGTGACTATCATCTCAACACAGCACATCTGCCTGTGTCCCTCTTGGACTGGGGCAATATGTGCTGATCCTGTAAC
Organism: Protopterus annectens; assembly: GCF_019279795.1. NCBI lineage: Eukaryota > Metazoa > Chordata > Ceratodontiformes > Protopteridae > Protopterus > Protopterus annectens. Next base: position 791,747,010 of record NC_056735.1, read on the forward strand.
TATGGGTATGAAGATGTCTATACTTGTGAGGGCTGTATGTCCATTATTCTAGTTCAGTTCAAACATCCTATGGCTCCATAACATGATGTAAAATGCTGTAAAAGGCTCTCACACACACACACATGGCTACATTGATGCTAGCAGCACTTTCAGTCACTTAGTACAGGAAATGCCAAGGCACATACGTAGTGCTAGTTGGCTGTATGTAGATGTGAACACTTACCTATGTAATCGTACATACTACAGATTACAGTATGTGTTTGCATGCAATACACCTCATGTCTGCTAGTACTATCAGCTTAGGACATATTATGCTTGATGGCATAAGCAGGCCTTGTTGTGGTCAGTCCTTTGGGGGCCACATCACCCACTACAAATAAGACACTGCAAAATCCCTCCTCTGTCTAAGTTACCAAGGTTATCATAGTTTTGCCATATGGATATATACACATGCAGCAAGTTGGCTGGAGTGAGATTACTACCCCTACCTATCTAGTCTTATATACTACACCTCACAGTACATATGGCACATGCCACAGCTTAAGTCTGACTCACCACTGTCTGCTGATAGTCTTAAGGTGGATGACATCATCAGGCCTTGTAGAAAAGGGCAGTTTGGAAGCCAGCAGCAAGTTATAGGCCGAAAACGTGCATAACCATTGCAGGTGGATAGCCCATGAGGGCATGTCAGTTATTTTGCAGGGGGAAATACACACTCGCTCACACACACACACACACACACACACACACACACACACACACACACACACACACACACACACACACACACACACACACACACACACACACACACACACACACAGGCATCAAGTGGGCTGGAGTGAGATTAGAACTCCTACCTATCTAGACTTATACATTATACCTCACACTATGTATTGCACATGCCACAGGGTAAGTCTGCTGTAGATGTGATTGTACTTGTGCATTACACACACTAGGCTTGTGTTGAACAGTATCTGTGACCTGCAGAGTGATATTGCTCTGTACTGTTATCTGCATCTCATATCCTAGCCATGAGATAGCTGTTTTTATCCTAGCTATGTGCGTACAGTTACCAGTATTGCCATATGTGGCTGCTTGTAGTTAGATAAGCAAACCTGTGGGTAGAAATATTGTGCCCTGTCCATGTGTGCATTGACAACATTATACATTACACCACCTGCTCACCAGAGTCTGTCTACGTGGTGATATTCAGCAGGCACAGGTGTCTGTTCATAAATGGATTATGTACTATTGCAGCCTTAGATTGGATCATTTGAGCAACAGTATGGATATGTGATAGTGCAGATTTACTCGCCACTATTAGGGTATGTAGGACAATACAGACACCCTCACCTCTATTTCTATATATAACAGGGACATATATATAAATGTAGCTGAGTGTGTGTATATGTATATGTGCTATTTAGATATATGGGGAGAGTCTATGTATCATTTTAATATATATATATATATATATATATATATATATATATATATATATATATATATATATCAATAATGGTATACATCTATTTGACACTACATAGTGATAGATATACTGTGCATGTGAGAGAGAGATACTGACAGATATATATGTATATGTCTGTAAGTATAGACATATTTATACATAACAGGTCATTTTGAAGAAGGGGCAACAAAATTGTGCTCATTTTAACTACGTATATAGGCATGCACAGTGGGACTGTCAGTACTTATAAAGTGATTCCAGGCCATACCTACCTGTACCCTAGTCCGAGATTTTGTATGGTACAGACATTAACATCTGCCCTGTTTTTACAGTACTGCACTTCACTCAAAATGTCCACAGTATTCCCCAGCAGTCTGCTGTACTTAATATGTGATTGAGGTTGACAATGTTACAAAACACAAACACTGACAGTCTGTATACTTCTCAACTGTCCAGATGTTTGCAGAATGTCCAGAGGTTTGCCTCATATGTTTGGTCTGTTCCTCATACATTTGTGGTTTTCTGATACATTATTGAATATTGATGTCACTAAATAATACTAAATAAAGACACACATTTGAGTTTCAGACTTTATATCCTTCAGAAAATATGTACTAATGCAACACCTTTTATTTTAGCAAATTTCTAGGTTTATAGGTCCATAGGTTCATAGGTAAGTACTAGGCTATCTGCCCGACGGCATCTATAAGCCTAGCCAGAATGTGTTGGCTTTCACTGCCCCCTTAGATTAGTTTCCTGTGCCTCTGTCTAGCAGAGCCATTAGTTCCCCGTGCCTCTGTCCAGCAGAACCACTGCAGTGATCCCGGGGTAAATTTTCTGTTTCCCATCCACTTGTCAAGGTTTCTCTTCAAGAGTTTTAGTGAGGGGCTCTGCCTAATGTAGATTGGAATCCTGTTCCAAAGCATGGGGAGTCTCTGGGAGAGGAATCTATTCCTCCAGCATGTCCTATTTATCATTTTGGTGAGGTTTACAACATTTAAATTCTGTCCCTATAGTTGGGCTTTTGCCCCCCCCCCCAGTATTTCTGACTTTGTCCAAATTTCTGGCACTAAGAGGTTGAGAGGTATGACAGTCTGTGAAAACAGCATCATAATAATACCTCACATGCAATAAATGTTAGTAATGCCAGATTAGAACCATCAACACCATCACCCATGCTAGCTTCCCTAGTCCACTGAGCAAAACAGGTAGCCAGACAGAGAGGAATCATCCATCACAAAATCAACAGCATACATATGTATGTTGTTATCCTGCATGAAGTTAGACATATGATGTGTGATTGAGTTATGTGTTACAGCCCTGAAAGTGCCTGGTCCACTGATGTATAATTGCTGATTTTCTGTTAAAGCAGTTATATGGGAACACTGCTGTGTTAGGTGTGAGGGAACAATAGCACATGATCAGTTAGGATAGACAGTAGTCCAAATATCATGTGAGCCCACTGTTTCTCATCTCCCTTGCCTGTAGTGAATATTCCAGCTATGAGGCCTAGGGAATATTAATGAACACATGCTATTGGACTGGGTATCTGTAGTCCTATGTAGATGTTACATCCATCCAAATAGCACACTATATTTCCTTGCATAACATCAGCAGATCCATACATACAATACCATGTTATAGCAATCCTGACAATTAGTGTGTAGGTTAGAGACTTACCTTGTGAATGCAGCAGTTGACAGAACTGTAGTCCATGGCTCACTCTGTGTGGTGCAAGCAGTACACAGCCAATACATGGATAGGTACAGGTTGTGTGGGTTGCCTGGCATCAGCTGTTTTAATACATGTATATCAGTAGGAGTAAGGTGTCAGTCCCTAGGACTCTAGGTTGTCAGTGAATGTGCTATGCATTGTCTCTTAGCCAATGCCAGGACATACTAGACATGTCTATGCCTGCCTACAGGGACATCAGGTGCCTCCTCCTCCGAGTCCTCCTGTGACTGTGGCTGTGGTGACCTAGGCACTGGATGGTGGCTGTGTATCCCTTCCCTTTATTGATACTGCTGCAGCTGCTTCCACAGGATCATATTGTGTAACATGGCACATATTCTAAACATATGTGCACATGTGTCTAGAAAGTACTGCAGGGCTCCACCAGATATATTGAGTCACTGGAACAGTGACTTCAGCAGGCCAAGCACATGCTCTATGATGTTCCTAGGTTGTGCATGTGCCTCATTATGGCATTCTTCCGTGGGTGTGTATGCATTTCTAATGGATGTCATCATCCATGGTTCCAGTGCATAGCCAGCATCCCCAGTGACCGGCCGTGTGAAATGTTCCCCCAGCAAACATCTGGTACAGCTGTGATGCATGCCATATATGGGAGTCATGATAACTGCCAGGGCTGCCAGCACACACATTCATGGTAATACTCTGGGTATTGCACACCTGACAGTTGATGGAGTTGTATCCCTTGCAGTTGACATAGAATCTACCCTCTTCACTGGATGGTGACTTGATGTGTACATGAGTGCAATCTATGGAACCCAGTACTTCAGGGTAGTGTGCTACATGGCAGAAGTGTTGCTGACCTTCACCTCAATGGTGTGAGGAAAATAAATGTGCTCACTGGCATGTGGTAGGATGGCATCCAGAAACTGGCAGAGTATCCTGGCTGTTGATGCCTTTGAGACCTCCATCATGTCCCCAGTTGGTTTTGGAAGGTAGCTGTGGCTATTATCATAAGGGCTACAAATACTTTTGTTTCCACTGGGATGGGTTCCCTTCTGCTGGCTCTGGTTCTGAGTTGAGGGCAGCAGAGCTCAGTGAGTTATTTTGGTATGTCCCTGCCCACCCTATAGCACATTACAATCCTTAGCTCATGTAACTCCTAGAAGATTATCCTGAGTGCTCTTCTCCTTCTCTACCTAGACCTATTGTCAGCAGCAGCAGCACTGACTGCAGCACCTAGCACATATGGATGTAGCAGACCTGCAGCAGCCACTAGCATTCTTTCAGTTAAAATTCCCAAGTCTGTACTCCAGTTGTGCAGAGTATGGGGGAAAATCAGATTGTAGATGTATGAATACTTTATAGTGCTCTACTGTAGGTGCTGACTGTGTGATTGGCTACCTCGGATGCATTCTTCCTGCCTAGTAGATCAATAACGTCATTTAATGTCCTAGGTTAAGTTAAACAAGTGTGAAAACGAATTAATATATCATTAGCTTTTAGATACTCTCAGCACTACAGCTTGCCATGCAAATGCACACCCTGTAGGTAAACAAAGCTTAGCACTTAGTAGACATGCCTCCCAGACTTCCACACTCTGCATGGCGGCATGCTGCTCAAACACACAGAAACATGTGCTCCTAAGTTAACAAAGCTTAGAAGTCAGTGCACAGACCTCCTAGACTTCCACACTCAGCATGACAGCACTCCATGCAAACAGGAGAAGCTAAGCTGAAATCAGCTTAGAATTCATTGGACACACCCTCTCCTGATGTCAGCTACCTCCTCTGTTGACACCAATATGGCTCTCTGCCTACATGGAGGGGAGCTGTTGACATGATTACCCCATTATGCTATTCAGTATCTCCACCTCATTTGCATAGGGATCCATGCTCACAGCCTGTAAAATACACACTTCAAAGCCCTATCATGTTAGCAACAGCACTAATGCACCATTGTAGATAATTCATGCAGGGTCATGTAATGCAGTTCTGTCACATCATATTATTTTTGATTTTTCCAAGTTTTTTTTAAATATTTTATAAGGCATGTTTGCTCAGTGTGGTGTGCCATGCCAACATGTGCAGATTATTAAACATATTATTTTAATATATTTTATTTAACTTTTGAGACACATAGAGGATAGCTTCACTCATATCTGTACATATGTCATTTCTGTCCATCTATCTAAAATGTTCAGCCCATTTTGTCTGTCTACATTCCTGTACATGGACAGCACTAATGCACCATTGTAGATACTCCACTCAGGGTACCATAATGCCTTTCTATCACATAATATTAATTTTGTTTTTTCCAATTTTTTTTAAAGGCATATTTGCACACTGAGGAGTACTGTACAAACATGCCCACATTATTAAAAAATATATTTTTTTTAACATATTTTCTTTAACTTTTGAGACACACAGATGATAGCTTTGCACATATTTGTATGTGGTATGTCATTTTTGTCCATCTATTTACATTTTTACATCCCCTTTTGTCTGTCTACATTCCTGTACATGGAATTTTTCTATTTACACTAAGGACACTGACACTGGGTTTGCAGAACTGCCTATCTACTTGCTGGACCCGCTACATTTACAGGAGATTCACCTGCTTATGAGGTAATTTGCATGACACATAACTTCCCGTGTTGGCGCATGCATGCGCACCACCTAGCAGTGCTTACTGAATCACAGCCTGTTTACTTTTGTGTAAGCAGCATGGCACAATGCCTACATGGTAAAAAAGACCATGTAGGCTTTATTAAATTCACCCAGTAGCTATTACATCTGTAATATTTTGTAAACAACTTAATATCTCAGCAACCACTCAAGTTACACACATGCTGTCAGCATTTTATTCATCTAACAGAGAGCTTTCATATGAGGCTAGGGAGTTCTGTATGTGCTACTTGGTTGTTGAGATATTTAGAAAACTGTGAAAATTATATCTATATATTTAATTTCATACAAATAACAATTATTATCTATTTACCTGCACTAGACAGAGGTCAAATAATAACACAGTTGAGTTTGCGATTGTGTAAGCTTTAAGATGAACTCTTTTAAAACCTTGTACATACCATAGTTTTGGAATTATTGAGGCAAGTAAGAAGAAGCAAGATGTACCTGGATGCGTCACTCAGATGTAATGAGTTAATGAAGGAAAAAAAAAAGAAAAATGGGCACCTGTCTCACAAAAAAATGTCTCATATATAGCTCTCTATTTCACATATGTGTCTATTTGACACACTAGATTTGGTCCAATGGGATATACAACATGATTGTGTTGTTGCCACCCCTCTTTGTGGAGGTAACAGTCCAAACTCAGCTAATATTCTGCACATATTTTAATTTTACACTGTTGAAGAAATTGATAGCTATGGTTATTTCCTGTCTCTCTCCTGTACTCAGTGATTGCAACCAATATGCAAGAATCAGCATACTTGGTGAGCCAAAGGTCTTATACTGTAGCCTGGACTATCAAAAAATAGATTCTAAGCAGTATAGGGCCTATCACAGATCCTTGGGGTATACAAATGGTGACAGTTACTACTGGTTGATTCACCACCTTTCATATTATATGGTCTGGCAGTGAGGCAATTGGGTAACCATATAGTAACATAAAGGTTAAACTCGAGCTGGTAGAGTGTGTCAATGATAGCTGAGTGTGGGATTGTGTCCAAGCCCTAGGACAGATCAAGATAGGCAGTATACACTGTTTTACTTTCATGTAGGCCTATCACACAGAATCATTGAGCTGTGACAATATAACAGATCACCTGTAGAATGACTCAGAAAATGCACCTACCTGACATGGTTTGATAAACACTTCAACACAACCACCAGACACAGACTATGTTCCTATAGAAGGGTGTACATCAAAAGGCATCCATCTGAGAGGAGTGGGGACAGCACCTGATGCATGCATGTATAGACACATTCTGACTCTCATGATCTGTGAGGTAGATCAACATGTCACCATGGATCTTTTCTAAATGGACACTAGTAATATCCCTGCTGTGGGCAACAGACATGTGTGAGTTGTTAATGCTACATTTGTGCCTGCTACATTGTTAAGATGTCCTCAAAGAAGTCATGTACGGCATCCAGGATGACAACACTATCAACTTGTGGAATCTGACCACACCAAGCTATTTCTTCACAACTCCACAATGAGGTATTCACTCCACACTGTTAGATGCGTCCATAAACACCTAAATCATCAAGTGGGTAGAACACTGGATCGCTTATGTGTCATCTAAATATGTTTAAATGTGTGAAGTGACCTATATCTTGCGTCCACTGACCAAATCCCTATATCAGTGCTGTCTGCTAGGCCCTTTCCTGTCCATTATTTAAATCACAGATGTCAAAAATGACATACAAATCATGTCTCCTAACAGCTGTTTGGAGTACTACAGATTGTGGGCAATCATTGACTCCAACTGTGATACTACTATAATACAGACAATATCTATACACACCAAAGATTACTGCCACAGCATGACAGCACATAAGATGAAAAAAAATGTGGGATTTATTTAGCTAGGAAAACAAATGCACAAACCAAGGATAATGTAGACATCACACCCTATAAGCAGACCATTTGGTATGTGTCCTGTGTCCTGAGGTATATGGTATGTGGAATGTCCACCAGCATGTGACCACAGTGGTGGCTACTCCCTTGTATGAAACATAACTACTGAGTGTGTGTAGGACATCCATAAGAAAGACCATAATACCTTCATAGTTCATAAACTTCACTACACCAATACCTGCGTGCAATGCACCCTTCCTCATGTCCCTCCATATACATCTTTCAATGATATATAACTGAAGTGTACCACCTTTGGCACTGTGAGCTGTCACATATCTTTTGTGCATACCTATTAGCTTTGTTGCATAAACATTACTGTCTGATAGTGTGAAACCCCCATCAAGGTGTTATACCAGATGCATGTGTGATATCTGCTCCAGTGATGCACTCAGTACGTACATAGTTGTTTAACGACATTGATGGCATGATTTACATTTGTGACAGTGTGGATTGTGCCATATATATATATATATATATATATATATATATATATATATATATATATATATATATATATATATATATATATATATATATATATATATATATATATATATATATATATATATATATATATATATATATATATATATATATATATATATATATATATATATATATATATATATATATATATATATATATATATATATATATATATATATATATATATATATATATATATATATATATATATATATATATATATATATATATATATATATATATATATATATATATATATATACCACACACACACCAGTCAACTAGCCTGCAGTGATCATAATGTCACATACAGGTATAGCAGTGTCCCTCCTAACACCTCCAACATATGTTAATGTCAGGACAGTGGGCTTGATTGCACTCATAGATTGACGACATGTCATAATAGATGTACAAGTGTGTTGTTACAGAACCATCTATGACCAGTCAGAATCACATATGTGTCAGAGACATGTTATTACTGGTGATATTATTCTGATATTGTCCATGCTTGTCCATGCTTGCTTCACTGTTGACCATGAGCCTGTAACTGTGTCCCACTTGTTGAAAACCTCTGCTGACAATATGGTCATATTCAGGCAAATCGGTTTGTACAGCTTCACAACATGCACCCAACCCTGATTTTATATAACATCCTTGATAGATGCTTTCTCCATTGTTCATGTCTGGATGCTTATATCACACAGGCAACGTCTCACTGTTATGTCACCTTGTCTGACAGTCACATAATATACCTTTGCCACTGTGCAGTCTATACTGTACCATGTGGAGATATGATTAGTGTTCCTGCTACAACTGTCTTCCATTTACATGCCCTCATTTGCAGTACAATGTTACACCTGACCTCTTTCTCAGTGTTCATTCCTAAAATTCATCTATGTGTCCCTATTCAATAAGCACACTTCCCCTGACTGCTTATTTTAAATGGCAGTCCATGTACCCTTACAAATCATTTACATAAATTGTACAGAATGTCTGCAATGGGATTCCACAATACTCTTCACTGTATACAATGTCATTGACTGTGCTTGGAACATATACGTTAGTATATGATAAACCCTGGTAATCATTGTGGCATTTCACAAAATTCCACTAATCCAGTTTACTCTATTGTTGACACATTTGCTATCCATGCTGCATTATACAGTTTCCTGGCTGGCAGCACTATTGCTAGCCATGAAGCACCGCTTGTTTATGTTTAAATGCTGTGTGCAGCATGACTATGCAAATAACACTGCGGCTCACTGCACAAGCATGTAAACTTCATTTAGGTTTCGTGTGAAGCCTACACAGAATTTATTGATTCCCAGGGTGTGTTTACCCAGGGCTGAGACTGAGAAAGATCTAAGGGGATCAATGCTGTACCTGGGTCATCAAATTCAAAATAAAATAAAATAAAATGTTAAAAACAATGGGATAGAAACATTAAAAAATACATAAACCAAAGAATGACTCAATACAGTAAAACTGCAAATGCATAAATACAAAATATGAAGTAATATAATAATAACAAAGTTCATAACAATGATTCATTTAAATAAAATGAGTTTAAAAAGTCAGCCCATTTTATGAGCTTTTTTATATTTTGTTTGCTATATATTAATTTCTGATATGCCATAGGACTATGCTGGAAAAGAGCGGATATCCCAGCACCTTATTGGATCAAACAATAGGGAAGGTTAAACACAAAAGGAAAGAAGGTATTTTTGCACTACTTTTAGGATGTACTGACAACATACCTAGGGGTGGAATAGGAAATGCAATTGAGACCTCTAATGCCAATAGGTTTCAATGAGCCTTTATTATACCCTATAATTTGAGCTTCTATGATGCAAGTGCCATAATTAGACACAACTGGAACATTTTCAGAGTGGACATTGACCTGTTTCAGAATGAACCCACCATTGTTTGTAAAAGGACATGTGTTTTTAAGTCTTTACTTGAAAAAAGTGACTGAGGGGCAACAGATGGTGGGATGCATAAGTGTAGGCATTGTCCACAGTGCAGATACATTATAGAAGGAATAGAAGTTAGAGAGCTGGGGAATTAGTAAAAATACAACACAAGCTCCACTGTTAAAGCTCTGGTATAGTTTATTTAGTCGTCTGAAAGGAATGTTTGAATTTTTATATAGGAAAAACAAAGGGTATGTTCAGGAAAGTAATATACCAACATCAGTACGACATATCCAGTTGGGATGTCAAGAGTGCACTAGCAAGGCACATTCAGAAATTTCCCTCACACAGTTTTAAATTCACAGCGGTTGATAGGGTGGATATTGGACCAAGAAGAGGACCTGCAGACATGTACTTGGAATATAAAGAGTTAAGATCACAAATAAAGTACAATACAGGAACCCCCCAGGCCTCAATGAAACCACAGTTATTAGTAGTGTACTGAAACTGAAATCAGAACAGTTTTTTTTTAAACATTCTGCAATATTATTATGAATGGGTTTATTGAGAATTTTATTTCGAACCTATAAATGCACGTTATGTGTTCACTGTGTTTTATAAAGAAGGGGATGCAATATTTCTTTAAAATTGGGCAAGGTAGTTTTTAACTATGGATATGAGACTGAGTTTAATGTGTAAAAAGTGCGTGATTTTGAAAGTGCTAAATCTTTGTATATTAAAGTGTTCCTGAAGGGTTGCATCTGTCATTTTTTGTTGTATATGCCAATATTACTATTAGAAACTGTCATTCTAGCACAGTTTTTTTCTCAGTCTCTTTATCCTAATTGCAAAATACAGTTTACACCTCTATAATCTGATACAATATTGTAACAATTCACTTTTTTATCCATTTAGTTAGGGTGATAGTGCTGTAAGACACTAGTTTGTAAAAAGGGTGATTAAAAGGAAGGTTATGTTAACTGTTCAAAGAAGTAGTCCTTTTTTAAAAATTCTACACGCTTCCAACCCCAGTTCTACTAATGATGAAATATGTGACTTCTCTTTATTCAGCAGTTACTTACAGTTATTATTTGATGAGCTAAGGCAAATGACAGTTGCCTGTACATGTGTGTGTGTGTGTGTGTGTGTGTGTGTGTGTGTGTGTGTGTGTGTGTGTGTGTGTGTATATATATATATATATATATATATATATATATACATATATATATATTACTGTTAAAATGTGGATTGGCACATACGGCAAACTGGGAAGAATCCAAAATAGTGAATGCTAGTGTGCATTCTCTAATGTGTAATCGACTTCTGATACCAGATACCTGACCACACTACAGTGGGGTTCAAGGTGTGGGGGATGCACTGAGGCTTGTCCCCTTGCAACACAGTAAAAACTACTATTCTATAATTAAAAGTTTTAGGAGACATTAATCAAAATAGCCTGGGTGCCTGACATCACCTCCTTCTATTTCATTTAATGTTGAATGTGGACATCAGAGAAAGGTCAGTCAGAATTATAGGCATGTAGAAATTATGGGTACAACATTAATTTTTGATTTCTTGTCTACATTTTTTTTTGGACTTTGCACATTTTAATAGTAAACTATATATATATATATATATATATATATATATATATATATATATATATATATATATATATATATATACCCACACACACACACACACACATATATATATATATATATATATATATATATATATAGGGAAAGTAATGTTTGTAATTCAGTTATGTGAATGGACATAAGGGTGAAGGGTGTAGTGGGGTTCAAAGACAAGTAAGTACAGATAAGGTTGAATGAGGTGATTATGCACAACATTTATTCTGAATCACATTTTTGTCTGAGAATTTATGTCTTTCTTGGGGTTATATTTATTAAGTGGTGGTGGGATAGGTCTACTTTCTGACATGGACAGACAGCATTTTTTATGGGGGTATGGCCAGGATGCTGATAGATTAACAGCAGTTTCTCTCAGCTCTCTTATCTAAGTTATATTTCTGACAGACAATTTTAAAAACTGAGACTCTTAAACTTCTTAAACTTAATCAGTAACTTCTACTATAGTCTTTGGAAGTCTACATTGGATTATTTTGTTTACATTCTATGATTTTTCTGTCAAAATTCAAACAGAAAATGCTCAGATTTCTTCACAGAATGAGTTATCTAAATAACACTTCACAGTGCCAGACAATGAAGAAGGAACTTCAAACTTTATTATCTACCATGTAAGATTTATCTTTGAAGTTTGACAAAATGGACAAAAAACTTGACTCTTTTAAAGAAAAATGTACAAAACAAATGGAGCAGTTACAATAATTAATAATGTAGCATAAGACTTAGGTTGCTGACACAGAAGAACCATCAAACGACATAGAAGGCAGACTCATGGAACATGAACATCAATCTGAGTATCTCTCAAAACAAAATTATTTTCTAACAAACAAATTAGGTGACCTAGAAAATAGGTCAAGGAGAAATAACCTGCATATTTATGGACTACTGGAAAAGACTGAAGGAGGCAATATGGTACATTTCCTTACATCCTGGCTTCCAAATGTTCTGAATTTACCTGAGTCTTTTTCTTATGGAATGGAAATAACCCATATGCCACTGGCAGTTACTTCATTTTCCAGCAAAGCAAATAAAAGTCCAAGATCAATAATAGTAAGATTTATATCCTCTCATGACAAGAAACTGGTGCTAAAAACTGCATGGTCAAAATATCCTGTCAAATACCAAGATAATATGATAAGATTTAGGTTCATAGGTTCATACTAGGCTATCTGCCCTAGGGCATTTACAAGCCTAGCCAGAATGTGTTTGGCTTTCGCCACCCATTTTAAATGAATTTTGCTATGCCCTTTTTCGAGGTTTGTATACTCTGCTTCTAACAGTGACACAGAAGTGATACTCGGGGTAAACCTACAATATCCCATCCACTCATCAAGATTCCTCTTGAAGAGAGTCAATGAGGGACTCTGACTAACCTGGACTGGGATTTTATTCCAGAGTGAAGGGAGCCTGTGGGTTATGAATCTGTCCCGCCAGCATGTCCTATTTATTTCAGTGCTGAGGTTCTAGTCTCTCAAGTGCGTAGCTCGATGGGATTTGGATTTTCTGAGGTGCAGCATGTCCATTAATTCCAGGTTGGACATGGCTTTATACATCAGGCACAGATCGCCTCTGAGCAGGCGGTATACCATTGAGTAGATCTGGAGTTTCTTTAACCGGGCAGCATATGGCATCTGTTTGAGCCCTTTGATCCTCTTGGTGAGGTACTTTTGGGGTCTTTCCAGTTGCTGCAGGTGTCTGGTAAGGTACATCCCAATGATTACTCATCAGAGATAATGTCTAAAAGAAAGGAATGTTTACCTTTAATAAAGAATTGAAGATAAGACTTCATTTTTTTTCTCAAATGGAGCAAAGACGTTTGATACTTTGGATGCAGCTGTGTCTTTTTTAACTTTGAATAAAACTTTAAATCACACAGAAGATATGGTTGGACTGTTTTATGCTAAAATGCCAAGCAGAGGAATGAATGGAAAGAAGCAGACAAAAAGAGGAAAAGATTAAATGACAAGTAACTTTTAAATAATTATTTTAAAGATTTTTCCCTTTTATACCACACACAAATTATCTAAAGGGAACCAACTTTATTTGGATGAAAAATCTACAAAGTTCCCTAAAATGTACAACAAAAATAATGCATTTTAACTAAAAGACTATATTACCAAAAGGAGAACAGGTAGAAACATTTTATTCTTGTTTATAAACTTTCTAGGTTACTAAGTTAACAGCTTGGTAATGCTTGAACAAATCTGCATAAAACCAATAGCTCTCAAATATAGCAAATAACAATCGCATAATACATGAAGCAAAACAATGCTTTGTCTGTTTATATCTTTTGTTAGAGTGTTTTAGTGTTAGAGTTTTCAACAAGTTACTTTCAAAAAATAAAGGGAGAAAAAGAACCTTGAAGAAAATGAAAACTTTTAAGTAACATGTCATACTGCATGTTTTTTTGTGTAGTGTAGACATAGAGTTATTTACAGATTAAAAAGGCACTTAGGAGGACATTTAAAATGTTTACTTGAACATACAGTTTAAATATAGATTTATAAATAAGTTCTAAGCTTTAGGAAACAGAAAATATGTGCCTGTTTTTAAATGTGTGTCCATGAATCTTTCATGATTTAACTGATTTAATGATTAGTACATGATTAAACAGGAAAATAAATGTTTTTCTTTCTTTTTTATATGGAATGAACAAGGCTTATTACATTTAAAATAAAACTTGGCTCGGGTAAATATAAACTTGATTTTAATTTCAGAGACATGTTTGGGCTTTACAAACAGTAATTTAGAAGGAGGGGAAGCTCTGAAGCACTTCTTAAGCCCAGGGCATTTTTAAAAGTACTCATATTGTTAACTTATTTGTTTCTCAGCTTGCCACCAAGGTCGCGAGTTGAAAGGGTTGTTTAATTGTTCCCAGTATTGTTTTTCCATTATTAGCATATGTTAAAGCTGAAAATCCCTTTGTGACCATGTGAATGCTTGAAAATGAAAATAAAAGGCTCAGGCATATAATGATGAAAGCACTTTGGTTAAAGGCTAAAACAAGCTGTTTGAATTTCTCAGCTTCTTAAGGGATATTTACCTAATAACATGCAAAACTGTAGAATTTGAATGAATAAAAGCAATGAGAGATTTATTAACAAGTAATTTAGTGAACTTATAAAAGAGACACAGTATATTTGATTTTAATGAAAATAGACAGGAAATTGTTATAATTAGATCATATAAAATAAAGAGCTTAATGTAAAGCAGCAGCTTCACTGGGTTTAACTAGCATGATAGAGCATTGTTACACATGTTTATAAATCTGAAATGTTTTGCTGATTAGTTAAATTAATCTGAATGACAAATATTAATCCATCCTTATCAAAAGGAGTCTGACTAATATACAGCTTCTGCATATAATAAGCAAACACAAAAAGTAATTGTAACTTACATTATTTAATAGCAAATTAATATGCTTAATATAGTAATATGGCTATGTTAAATGTCTTATCTTGGATTTAAAATAAAATGTTATGAAATATGCCTTATATGAAAAGCATATACAAAATAGCAAGTTCCATTCTGTTAAGCAAATTGCATAGATAATTGGGTTGAGAAATGATTCTTGGAGGGTGTGTTAGAGGGTATGCTTGAATGGTTAGTCTATCCAAAGCTGGGGTTTGTCTCCCCATAGGAGGGTTAGTATGTTTTTTGTCTCAGTCTTTATGTTTTATTGTTTAATTCCTTTTTGTTGGGTGTCTATGAATTGTAACTACTTTGCTACATCAAATGAAACTAAGTCATTTTCTTTAGTTAAATCTAAGTGCTTATTAGTTAAATATATGCACATGACTAGCAGTTTGAGTGGTAATAATTTAACTATGAAATGCATTTCCATTAATGTAAATGGTCTGAATAATAATTATAAAAGGGAAGTCTCTTAAAATATTTGAAGATGTTTAATGCACAGATATTTTTGCAAGAAACACACCTCATCCATGAAGACATAAATAAAATCAACAGAAATAACTATACAATTTTAGTAAGTTCCCACTATAAACAAAAGAAGAGATTAGTAGCAGTCTTATGGAAAAACTCAATCTTAATGCCAAAAATTTTAAATACATATGACAAAACATGGATGTTCTTTTCAGTAACAATATTCATAAATGGAAATATATTTACTCTAGTAAACATTTATTGGATACCTGGATTAGGTGTCAAAGTAGCCAAGCAGAATGTAGACTACATTGTACACCATGTTAATGGGAAATAATCATAGCAGAAGACTTTGAATGATGAAGACACTAATGCTAGAAACACATGAAAGAAATCAACAATTTATAAGTTGCTATCTGATTTTACTTAAACTTTTAATCTAATAGACATTAATGAATATGATAATCCTAATACATTATTCTTTACACATTACCCTCATTGACATGACACACATTCAAGGATAGATAGAGTGTACATATCAAGAGATCTAACTTCAAAGTTGGATAAAGCTGAAGTAGTCATTTGCCCTTTGTCAGACCATAATGCAATTACTTTTGATTTAGATTTAAAAACAAAATGACGAATTACTTTAATTAGAATTCCTTCATACATAACAAACTTAAAGGACTTTAAGGAATTTTATGTTAAAGAAATATAAATATTTTTAGACATAAATCTTATTGAAGACATTTCAGAGATATATATTTGGGACTCTTTGAAGTCATATTTATATGATAAAGCATTAAACCTGGTTTAAAAACAAGAAAAGACAATGGTACAAAGACATACTGGTATTACAAATGAAAATTGATACATTAAAGCTAGACATTCAGAAGGAAAATCAAATTTAATAAGTTAGTTAGATGACACAGATAAAAAATATTTAGATACACTACATAAGCCAATGGTAAATTTATAGAAGATCAAACTATGGTCTTATTCGATGAACTCCAGAAATCAGAAAAGAATAGCAAATAGAACTAAAAAGATCATAAAAGCTAATCCAGTAAAGGAAATATATAATCTAGATACAAGAAAGAAAGTATCAGACATAGAACGATATTAGAAGCATTTAAATTATACTTTCATAAAGTTAATACTGAAAAGAAAATGATAGAACCTCAAAACATGTTAAAGTCTTTCTTTTTCTTTAGAAAACATATCAGAACCAAACTAACAGATGATTTATAAAATTAATAGACAAATAACCATGACCGAACTTAAATCCCAGATTAAAAATTTGAAGCTAAACAAAACTCCTGGCATAGATAATATGATCCCAGAAATGTTAATATTATTAACCGAAGAAGCACTGGCATTACTATTAAAGGTGTTTACATTAGTAAAGGAAGGCAAAGATATTCCTCCTTCTTGGAAATATACAATAATATCACCTATTTTGAAACCAGATAAAAATGCAAAGGAGTGTTCATCTTACAGACCTATGTTGATTATAAAATGTTTATGACACTACATGCAGTTAGGATCAAACAGCTACTTCCATTATTAATAGATAAAGATCAAACTGCTTTTATAAAGGACAGAAATACATACAATATGAAGGTGCTGTGGTAGCGTTGTCGCCTCACAGTTAGACGTTGCCCAGTCAATTCTCAGTTAGAGCGTCTTCTGTGTGGCAACATGCGTGAACGGGTGTTCCTTCATTGAAGGTTGTGTGTTAGGCCCGGCAAGCCAGCACGTAAAACTCTACAGCCAATCATTAATGGACCAGAGTTCCGCTGTGGCGACCCCTAACTGGGAAAAGCCGAAAGACACAAACAAACATACAATAACATTATAAGAATTATATATTTAATTGATTACATTAATCATACAAAAATAACATGAATATAGTTTAGACATAAGTAGTGACTTTAAGTCTATCCACTGAGATTATTTATGGTCAGTTCTAGAAGAATGTGGATTTTCTCAAAAATTCAAATTATTACTTAAATCCCTTTATGAAAAATCCTTAGCATATATAATGATTGGATCATGCTTTTCTAAATCTTTAGAAATTACTAAAAGTAGAAACAGGGATGACCCTTGTCTCCATTATTAATTGCCTTAGTAATCAAATGTTTTGCAAATTTTATTCAAATGGATAAGAATATTAAAGGTATACAAATTGACAATAGTCTGGAGATGAAGGTTTAGTTAGTTTTTTGCAGATGACATTTTCTTAACCTTAAAGGATGATGACCCGTCTCTAAAAAACACTAATACATTTAATTGAATGCGTTCAGAAACTCTCAGGCCTTAAATTTAATGAAAATAAGACATATATATATATATATATATATATATATATTACTTAGAGATTATAAGAAAGACACAGATATGGAATTTTCTAAATATATATAGCTATATATAAAATAAAATAAACTACTTAGTGGTTACATTAACAGATGAACTAGATAAAAGGGGTTACACTAACAGATGAATTAGATAAGACAATAACAATAAACTACTCTAATATTGTAAATAACATTAAATCACTCATTCAAAAATGGAATAAATATTTTTTTACAATGGAGGACAGGCATTACATAACTGATATGATTATTTTTCCAAAACTATTATACTTTATACAAATTTTTTCTATACCTCCTCCTAAATCTTACATAAAACAATTTAATAAACTAATGCTAAACATCTTATGGTTTCCCAATAAACCCAGAATAGCTCTGAATCATCACTTAAATGACTGGGAAGCAGGAGGAATCAGATTTTCAGATATAGAAATATGTGCACTGTCATCTAGTATAAAAACAATATCATTATGGGTAAATAATGCTTATTCTACCAGATGGAAACACATACATGAAAATATATGGCTAAAATCAGGTCTTGCATTACCATCACAATAAACTAAGTTGGTATCAAATAATCTTCTTTGGATGATGAGAGAATATTTTACAAAAAACAAACAGAAGCACATAAGTTCTAAGTTTATAAAAAAACATATTGAAAGGATATAAAACCCTTATGAATATGAATTCCAATATAAAAGCTTGGCCACTCTTGCTATATCCTATTGCATGCATGCATGCATGCAAAATAACATAACAATTTTTGATATAGATATAATCAAGACTCTTAGAAAACATGAACCAACTTATTGGTGTCAGTTATTAGACTCTGGGAAAGTTTTAACAAATTTGATTTAGGTAATGATCTATGGCTACACATACAAAATATAAGACAGTACATTTTAAACTGAGAAGAGACAATGCAATTAACAACCAGTTAAAACATACCTAAATTTATAGAGCACTTGCCCCGGGATTCAGGAATGGCCAGTTTCCATGCAAGAACAGTGTAGGAGCAACTGCATGGAAAATGGCCACCGAGCGATCCAGGGAAGTACCATTTTCTTGTGCATGGGCGGCCTTACACTGTTCCTACACAGAAAGCCATGCAGGATGCAAATCACCTCATTTGCTGGTAAAGAACATGCAAATGAGGTGATTTTGTGATCCATAAAGCTGGCCTGACTCTGTGCAGGAACAGTGTCAGAGCAAAAATTGTATTCAGTTAGTAACTGAATACATTTGTGCATCTGAAAAATTGAAGGCAGGACAGCTCGTGGAAAACATGTATTAGAGTCAAATACACATGCCAGTGGCCAAATGTAAGGCCATTGATATTAATTGTGACAACCGTGCTCTGTCCCAGCAATCAAGGAGCCTCAATCCTCACAACTAACACCAGGGAGGTACAGTACAATTTCCCTTAAGTGCACACAGAGATCATAGTCAGTCTGGGGCTGGTTGCTCCCTTGCTCACTAGGTCCCCAATAAGATTCCCCACTGGCAGCTATAGGATTCAGATCTCAACTTAGCTGGCAATCTAAACTCCAGTACCCTCTCTGTCCAACCAGTGCTTCATGTCCCTGCCCAGGTAGCTCACACACACACACATTTTGAGATAAGTATACAATTTCACAGACACTCCTGAGAAAGGCTGACACAGATTCTCCAGCTGTGCCCCTTTACCCAGACTATATGGTAGCAATTCCTGCCACCACCCATCTAATAATTATTAGCTATTAAAAGGCCCTTAAAGGGTGTCCAGTTATTGCTGTGTGATATTATAATCCAGTAGTAGTATGACTAAACAGTCAAGGCTTAATTTGGGGTGATTTAGTAAAATCTGTAAATATATAATGTATTTTACAGGTTAAATTATCTCTACATAAATCACACAGAAACTTAAAATAATACAGTAGGACAGGTCTGATGTCAAAGACAAATGCTTAATCTAACTTTCTAATCTTTAGCTAATCTTAAGAGAAAACACAATGCTATAATCCTACTTACATACATAAAACATAAGCAGTGCTGGGTTATATGTCCAAGATCAAAATTCTTCCCGTCTCTCACTCAACAACAGTTTTTAAACACTAACCAACAGCTGTCTAAGGCCCTCCCAAATTACATCATTTTGACACTTAGTCTGGAGTACCCAGACCACAAACTGCATTATTTAGCAAGCTAACACCTGCTCAGGACACTACAACAATAAAAAGCATTTCACATATACAATCTAGCAGAAACCAGAGCAATAAAGAACCTTCCACATGTAAATTCTGCCCCTTAACTTTAACCTTAAAACAATGGGCCTGAAACATTCATCCAGACTCACTAGAGCTGACTTGTAAACATCAAAGAGATTCATAACATCTATTCAGCTTCAAAATAAACATTTGAAATGCTTGACTTGGTTTTCCTTACAGCAGATGGTAATGTTGCAACAATCTTGAAGTTCCCATTTTACAGTGTTTTCTTTCATTTAAAAACACAAGCCTGTATTTTACATTTATTTATACAATTGATAGAATTCTGTATCATATTCTATTTAACTAGGCTGGCAGCCTTTGTCCAAATTCCTCCAATCTTCAAACCCCCCCAATGAACTCAAACAAGTTTTTCAAGTGCCCCTTGAGAAACATCGCTTAAGCGTGTCAGGTTTATCTGGGTGTACCTCACCCAATTGTCTTGAGAGCCCATCTGCATTGGCAT
Organism: Protopterus annectens; assembly: GCF_019279795.1. Taxonomy (NCBI): domain Eukaryota; kingdom Metazoa; phylum Chordata; order Ceratodontiformes; family Protopteridae; genus Protopterus; species Protopterus annectens. Next base: position 791,767,798 of record NC_056735.1, read on the forward strand.
TGCTACTCCCACTGCGGTGCTGCACTGACATATGATATGCTTGCAACCCTAGGCTCCATCTTAGCAGCATGACATTTTGCTGACTGGCTCTGTTTAACCATGTTAGGGGGTTGTGATCTGTCTTCACAGTGAATTTTCTTCCATACAGATAAGGGTGAAGTTTTTGTAGTGCTCACACTATGGCTAGACATTCCTTTTTTACCACTGCATAGCATTCCTCCCTGGGTTGGAGTCTACAACTGAGATAAACCACTGGGTGCTCTTCTCTCTCTGAAGAAATCTGGCTAGGTACAGCCACCACCCCATAGTTTGAAGCGTCCACCTGCACAACAAATTATTTGCTATAGTCTGGACTGGCTAATACAGAAGGTCCTCCCAAAGCTTCCTTAAGCTTCTGAAATGCCTGCTCACATGCTGGGGTTCACACTACCTTATCTGGCCTGTTCTTCCTTGTCAGGTCTTTAAGGGGAGCAGCTATGGTACAATAATTGAGATCGGACTTTCTATAGTACCCTGCTGTCCCTAGGAATGCCCTCACCTGCTTTTTGCTAACAGGTGCAGGCCATACCTGAATGGCTTCCACTTTGGCAGGTTCTGGCCTTATCTTACCACTCCCCACTTTATGTTCTAGGTAGGAGACCTCTGCTATACCTACCTGACATTTGCTCGGCTTAATGGACAACTTTGCCAGTTGTAGTCTGACCCGCACCTCCCTGACATGCCGAAGGTGGTCTTGCCAGGAATGGCTGTAGATAGCAATATCATCCATGTAAGCAAGGGCAAATCCTCCTGCTCCTACTAAGATATGATCTACCAGCCTTTGGAAAGTCGCTGGGGCATTCTTTATCTCAAAGGATATATTTGTAAACTCATACAAGCCAAAAGGAGTCACAAAGGCTGACTTATCTCTAGAACTGGGAGTCAAAGGCACCTGCCAGTAACCCTTGGTAATATCAATGGTTGTAAGATACTTAGCTCCACCCAGCTGCTCAAGGACCTCATCTGTCCTAGGCAAGGGGTAAGCATCTGCCTCTGTGTGACTATTTAATTTCCTGTAATCCACACAGAACCTGGTACTGTCATCCTTCTTTGGCACCAGTACCACTTGTGAGGCCCAGGGACTGTTGGACTCCTGAATCACCCCTAGTTCCAAAATCTCATGTACCTCTTCCCTAAGAGTCTGTTTGACTCTCTCAGGCACCCTACAAGGGGCCTGCCTGATAGGCCTTTAGGGTCCTATATCCACCTGGTGCTACACCAGGTGGGTGCTCCCTGGTATCCTGGTGAACATGCTCCCAAACTCCTGAAACACTACTTGGATTTCTCAAACCTGGGTAGGAGATATCTGCTGGGATATTGCTACCCATTCCACCAAGGTGTCAGCCCAAGCATCACTGAGGAGATCAGTCACAAGATCTCTCTCAGAATCCTCCTTCAATTCACTGCAAATGCTCAGCACAAGGACCTCCCTGTCATGGTAAGGTTTTCTTCATGTTAACATGGTACAATTTGTGTCCCTACCTTCTGCCTAGCTGTTCCTCCATGTAGTTAACATCACTTACCTTTCTTACCACCTTGTAGGGTCCCTCTCAAGCTGCTTGCAACTTGTTGTGTCTGACAGGAATGAGAACCATCACCTGCTGCCCTACAGCATACTCTCTAGGTCAAGCATTCCTGTCATACCACATGCAAAGGCCCATGCCTCACCCATATTGCCAATGTATGGAATGCCAGGGGGTCCCAACTAACACCCTAACATTAAACAAAAAAACAAATGCAAGGCCATGTTGACAAATGCCAGTAGCATGCCTCCCCATGCCCTACTGTAAGGACTTAGGATCAGGCCATAAATACTACTGGGATAAAGGCCCAACTATAGGGATACCTCTGAGATATTGCTTACATAATGTTAGGTGGTGGAGAGAATAACAGAGGATGGGTGTAGAAGCATGGATGTCATGGAGTGTGTGAAGTCTTAAACTCTAATGTCTGCCCATACTACTCCCAACTGCAATTCCATGAATGAATAGCCACAAAACCACTTGTAAACCACAATGTGAAGCTAAACTGGCCAGATATACGAATCCTGCCTCTGGATGACCTGGGTGCATCTGTACAGATGAGAGGTATGGCCCCAGCAGGATATGGTCATTGCATGAAGTTGAGTAAAGCACAAGGAGGGGAATCCCAGCCAGCATACTAACAAGGTGCTGAACCATTTACACAGAACCAGCAGTTTATTGTCTGTAGCTACCCCTCCACAATGGCAGGTTTGTGCCAGGATATGTAGCCTATATGTCTCAAAATATTGATCTCAGCTTCATTCATCTTGTATTTCCTGGTAAAAAACTATGAGAAAAGAATAATAACTGTCAGTAGTTGATGACATGACACATCACAGTGTACAATAGTACATGTGTTAGAATATCCATGCTACAACCAAACATATCACATAAGCAGCACAGATGGCAATATTTACAGTATCCTCTGTATGTTAAGCCCATGTTGTCTCCATATTGCCAACATATCTAGAGATATCCTGCAGAAACAGTTTGCTAGGTGTAGCTGTAGCACATAAAAACCCTGAACTGGAGTCCAACCCTCCCTGGAATGGATGCACACACTCAATATAGAATGTCATACTGGGCATGCTCCTACACTGCGAGAAATGAAGCCCATATCTCACAACACAGTGGACTACAGATATCAGTTATTTGCAGCTGTCTGCACACACATCAAATTGTACACCATTGGTAATTCATACACACACATTGGATAGGAATACACACACATATCTAAGGCATAATATAATATGTCAAACATACACACACAGAGATGTGGGGAAGAAAAAGACATACAGTAACAGAGATAATCTCATTATGAGGCTGTCTCGCCTATAGCACATCTCATTGGCCTATATCACAATATGTGCTGATGTCATTCACTGTAGAAATATCTTTGATTAGCCCTCAGCCCTATTGTGTCAGTGGTACCCATGTAGCAGTTGTAATCTCAATCCTGTCAAATGTAAAATTGTGTGTGTGTGTGTGTGTGTGTGTGTGTGTGTGTGTGTGTGTGTGTGTGTGTGTGTGTGTGTGTGTGCATTTGTGTTTCTAGATGAATGTGGATGAGGCCTTTCACACTCAATAAATCTCTTGTACCCCTCCTTCAGCACTGCTGCTGATGTCACTCAACTTCACAGATACATTTGGCCAGCTCCGCAGCATATAACTTCCGTGGTGCTTGCGATAAATGTGTAATACTATAGTGTAGCAAAGTAGTTAGGTAGGAGTTCCCTCCTGATTATGGCAACTGTGCAAATCTGAGTGTTTGTGTGAGAGAGTGTGTGCATCCTTGTAAAAACCTGATTTTGTGGTCATTCACACTTACAACACTTCCTTCATCCCTCCTTTAGCACTGCTGCTGATGTGACTCACCTTCAAAGATACCTTTGGACAGCTCTCCAACATATCAGCTCCATGGCGCTTGCAATAACTGCATTATACTATAGTGCAACAAGCTAGTTAGGCAGGTGCTACAATCCTGACCCTGACAACTATGTAAATGTGAGTTGTTGTGTAGAGACCTGATTTTGTGGTCATTCATACTTAAAACACTTCCCTTACCCCTCCTTTAGCACTGCTGCTAATGTGACTCACCTTCAAAGATACCTTTGGATAACTCTCCAACATATAAGCTCCATGGCATGAGTCTATATTAGAACATCGAAGTTTCAAAACTTTGAATGTTCTAATATCGACCCCTATTCAGCGAAAGCTGAAAATATCGAAGCAACAGAAAAATGAATTTTTTCCTAGGGAAATAATTTGGTTGTCCATTTCTGTTGCCTCGGTATTTTCAGTGCTGTGGTGGAAAGTTACGGGTAGGGTTCAGGTAAGTGTGCGATTGAGTGCGGGTTAGGTTAGTTAGGGTTAGGGTGCGGGTTAGGTGTGTGTGCAATTGTGTGGACGTGAGGGTTAGGGTGGGTTAGGTTTGTTAGGGTTAGGGCATGGGTTAAGTATGTGTGTGATTGTGTGGATGTGAGGGTTAGGGCGGGTTAGGTGAGTTAGGGTTAGGGTGCGGGTCAAGTAAGTGTGCGATTGTGTGGACGTGAGGGTTAGGGTGGGGTAGGTGAGTTAGGGTTAGGGCGTGGGTGAGGTGAGTGTGCGATAGCGACGGACCTTAGGGTTATGGTTAAGGTAAGTGGATAGTTAGTGGTGTGTGTATAGTTTAGTGTAGGGTTAGGTGTAAGATTTTAGGTGTATGTGTGTGTATTTCTGTTTGGTGTACTTGTGTTGTGTGTATGTGTTTTGGAACAAATTTGCTGTTCTGTATGTTCGATGTTTTCAGCTTTCGCTGAATAGGGGTCGATATTAGAACATTAGAAGTTTTGAAACTTCGATATTCTAATATATACCCCCATGGTACTTGCAATAAATGTGGAACCATGTAATAGCAATAACTACATAGGTATGGGTTTGAATCTCATCCCTGGCAAGTGTTTGTGTGTGTACATGTATGTATGTCCGTACCTCAAAGATTTTGTTCCCAGTACACATCTCAGTGCCTGACTTTAGCAGTCCTGCAGATATCATCCACCTTAGAAGTACCTGTTGGCAACCTTAACCATATAAGGTCAGTGGTGCAAGTTGTAAATGTGTATACTTGTCCAAAAAGATAGAGGTTTGAACCTCATCTCTGGCAAATGTAAATGTGTGTGTAGGGTAAACTATTTTTTTGAATCTCTCACACACTACATCACCCAATGCCAGTATTTGCAAGGACTGGTGATGTTCCTCACCTTAGAAGTACCTTAGGACAACATCCATCCTATAAGCTCCATGGCACATGCGATAAATGTGGTACACTGTAGTAACAATACATATCTAGGTAGGGGTTTGAAACTCATTACTGACAAGTTGTGTGTGTGTGTGGGTGTGTGTGTGGGTGTGTGTGTGTGTGTGTGTGTGTGTGTGTGTGTGTGTGTGTGTGTGTGTGTGTGTGTGTGTGTGTGTGTGTGTGTGTGTCATCAGTATCCTGTGTGGGGTCGGTGTGATGGTGTAATAATAGGATCTATTGCAGGGTGGATTTTTCTAAATTATTATGTTGGGAACCTAGTATATGTCATAATGTCCACATTACAAGGCCAACATTTGTCAAACACCATAGAGGTTGGTGTTGACAATACACAGCCCTAAATGTCTAGTGCCATGTGGAATGCCTATGTGACAGTATGGATTAGTGAACAATATATGCAACCCTTCTATTGCTCAGAGACCTCTCTCCACCTATACACAAACACACTTGGCTAGGCAACAATCACTATATTGGTAGTTCCCCTGCATATCACCTCACAGATAGTACTCATGGTGTAACTGCAGTTGACTACATGCCTGTTGACCACAACAATGCCACTGACATCAGAAATTACTTTGATGTGTTACATCTCCTGACTGAGTGTGTATTATCCAGCAAGTAAAAGGACATGACACCCTGTTCCATCCCCTCAGTAGCCCAATCAATGTGTACAGTGGCCCTTTTGCCATGTTCCCCACTGGACACCTGCAACAACTGTAGATTCTGCAAATGTACCCCAACAAGGGAATACCATGCCTTAAACACATGCCCTGTATGGACAGATACCACTAACTCCACTAAATACCCATATTATACTGTCAATGTTGGTACAATCACTACCTCAGTTACATAGCCAGATCTCGTCAAATGAGGTCAGGAATTCTACATCAAAAGATACAAATCTGTCCACACAACATGCCCCAGAGACCTCAAGCACACTTCCACACTTCAAAAACATGCATGCGGGACATGTGCACAACCCAGACACTGTCCATGTTATGGAATATAGATCACAAACATGGGAAGCAGTGCAGATCACTGGCCACTCACAATAGAAACCTGGATGAGTGGATGGGGAATACAATATCCACTCCTGGGGACCACTCCAGTGACTATACTCCTGAGCCATACTGGGGACTATTGTCATGTGGCCTGATGCCAAGGTATTCTCTTGGGCTAGCCTTGTAAAGCCTTAAGGCCCATTCACCTACTGCACACCTATGAGGCAATGAGCCTATGGATCTCTGTACTGGCAAATGTGTGTGTGTATGTGTGTGTGTGTGTGTGTGTGTGTGTGTGTGTGTGTGTGTGTGTGTGTGTGTGTGTGTGTGTGTGTGTGTGTGTGTGTGTGTGTGTGTGTGTGTGTGTGTGTGTGTGTGTGTGTGTGTGTGTGTGTGTGTGTGTGTGTGTGTGTGTGTGAATAGTAATCTCAGTGTGTTTGGTTGATAAATATCCCTTGTGATTGTGGTTATTAACAATCTGAGGTGTCCAAACCAGAACATGTACCAGTCTCCATTCTACAACAGATGTTGTACATCAACATGCACCTATGTACAGCCCTCAGTCCTATAATCTGTGAGGCATATGCAATCACTGTGTTACAGAACAGGAATTACTATGCACATACTGTACCCTGCCTATGACATGGTGGATGTGTCACCACACTGCCGTACCCCATGGCCTTGCTGCAGGACCACATCCTGGTGACACACAGATGCTTAGTATGGAAATGGGATGCAGCATTTGAGAACAGATTCACTCAGCACTTCACTTGTGGGGGAAGAGAGGGGTAATGCTGGCACTGAATATGTTGCCAAGACTGTGGTCAATATCTGTTGTCTCAGGATAGCTATTAGCTTTGTGCAGTAACTCACAGCACTTGTGTTTAATGCTGTGGAGGTTGTTGATGTAACTATCAAGGCTGTTGTAGCTGTCATCAGTGTCTGCTGCATTTCTGCTGCCATAGATGTCTGTTGGGGATTCCGTGAGGGATCCCAAGTTGTGTTTGAGGCTAATAAGGGAGTTCAACAGTCATGGGACACCACCTTTCCCTGCAACAGTGTCCTCCTTCTGATGTACACTTTAGTAATGGCAGGGGACCATCACATTGTCTCCCAGTGTTTGGAGGACAGTGTCTGGGTTCTGTTGGCTCTGGCTAGTACCATGCATTCATGTACCTGTTTGTACAGTATGTGTATGCGTATGTGCCTATGTGTATGATTCCACAGTCATGCATCTACACCCTATTACAATGGGTGCAGTAAAGACATCAACCCCTGTTTTATGGCTGAAAAGTCAGCTTTGGATAGTTTTTGCCAGGTGGTTATCTTTGTGGGGGGTGTGGCTAACATGTTGAGTTCTATGTTGATTACAACCTGTGTGAATCTCACCATGCAGGGATTGACATCTGGGGATGAGCAACAGCCCCATATTTAAGTGGTCAACACAGGTCAAGGTTGTTGCATCCTTTACCAGGGGTCAGTATGAGCTGGTCTAGGGCAATGGAAATTACGAATCCTAGAAGTGTTGGGCCACTGTACTGTTGATTGGCTACATTCCCCAGGTGATGGAGGGATAGTTGAAGCCTTGTACTATGTCAGTGTTGAATTGGACCATCAGAGATGGCAGGGTGTTGAGGAATGTGTATTGACAGTCTAGGGAGGTGTGTCCCAAGTCATTCACACACACAAGGATATGGAGTGATACTTGTAGTTGTTGTGGAGTGACATGACTGGCTGTGTCATGTGTTAGATGCTGGCATGTGATTGATATTTGGCTGTTACCTGCTCCATATTCAACCTTGTGAGTGGGATCTGTGTGCCTCAGCATTGATTTCCCCATGATCACTGTATTGTGCTAGGTGGTTAGCCATAGGGGCTTAGTTTGTGTGTACAACACTGTGTAGGTTAAATATGTGTCCCTTGGCATGTGCCATGTCGCAGTGTCTGAGTGGGTGCCTGCCTTGCTGGTTTGTGCTGTTTAGGTAGATGTCCATTGAGTGCCTCTGGGAATGTGGGTGTGTGGCTTTTCACTGTATGTCAACGCTGTCAAAGTGGGTGTCATAGTGAGCTACATATTCCACATGGTGTGATGCAGGTGTTGATCTTATCCTCTTGACCTGCTAGCCCAGTCTTTGCTGGAGAGTCCACATTGGGTGATATATGGGTAACCCTCAAAGGTATGACTGTTTGGAGTTTAAAGGGGAGGGTTGACTGTGTACATGCAGCAGTTGCAATAGTGCTCCAGAATGGTCAAGTGCACCAGGTTAATGGGTGAAAGCACAGATGACAGCCCTTCAAACATGCCAAGATGAGTGGACATAACTAGTACGTACTGGACCAACATCTGTGATGAACGAGTACTGCTGTTGGCTCACAGGTGTGCCACACTTCTTGATACAATAATCTGGTGAAGTGTCAAGCCATAATGCTTGTTGAAGTGCAAGACAGAACAAACTAGGATGCTGTACAGGAGGAACCGAAGGCAGATGGTCTGCCACCTGTAATACTTTCCCACAGTTGTGCAGTTAGCAGCTTTGGCCATTTGAAAGTTCAGTAAGCTATGTAGGGTGTGTGGTAACTGTGTAACACTATAGTAGACATACCTAAATAGGCAGGAGTTCTAATCCCAATACTGCCAGGTGTGTGTATGTATGTGTGTGTGAATCATGTACTATCCTCATACCATTTTTGATCTGTGTACTACCCTTTAAACTTCCCCTTCACTCCAATTTAGTAGACCTGTTGATGTCATCCACCTCAGAAGTACCTTTGGAAGAGGTGGAACTGTATAAGCGCTGTGGTGCATCTTATAACTAAGTAGCACTATAGTAGGAATACCTAGATAGGCAGGAGTTATAATCCCAGTACTGGCAAGTGTGTATGTGTATGGGTGTGTGAATCATGTACTGCCTTGCTCATTCCATTTTTGACAGGTATACTACCCTTTACACTTCCCTTCACTCCAGTTTGGTAGACCTGTTGATGTCATCCACCTTAGAAGTACTTTTGGAAGAGGTGGAAATGTATAAGCTCTGCGGAACATCTGATAACTGTATAGCACTCTAGTAGGAAAACATAGATAGGCAGGAGTTCTAATCCTAATGCTAGCAACTGTTTGTGTGTGTGTGAGGATCATATCATGTGTGGCTTATATAATTTTGATGTGTATACCATACACTGCTGGTGACCACCTCCTGCTGCCATTACTTTATATAGTGTGGTGAGAGCATCTAGTTTACATGCAGCAGGTTAAACCACTGTACAGTCCTCTATACAGATATGTCTGGAATATCCATATGTTTGAAACCCATACATGGTCGGAAGTGGTCTGTGTGCCTTAACAATCCCCATGTATGTGATATTATAGCCAAATAGGCCACAGTGATTGCACTAACACATATGGCAGCATGAGGTAGCATATCTGAATGAAACATCATGCTGATAGGATGTCTGCCACCCTCACAGATGACCTGTCTTGTAGGTGCAATACATGAGTACAGATGCTTGGTTTTACAAGTGAACTGTACCTGTTATGGGTCACATTAAAGGCTGGACAAGGTGTGGACTGTCATATTATGGTCCTAATTAGTATGTAACAGGAACACCTTGCATCCTAAGAGGGGTATGTACACAATTTATATCCACTGTATACCAGTAATGTGTCATGCATGACCTTACCTTAGGTCGTTTGTCCAGCACAATTTGCTAGCCTCTGTCCAGATGTCTTGACACTGACAAGTTATGATGTATGGTACAGGAATTTTGAATTCACATCAGATAGGCCCCAGTAGTGACCACTGTGATGCAATACAGTTAACCCCAGCACATGTGAACATGCACAACAAGCAATATAGCTATTACATAAAGCAATATAGCTATTACTGATGGTTGTGTGTATGGTAAATTGCATGTGCTTCAAATGCCTGGGGTATTGCCAGCCAACAACAGAACAATGTAATACTCACCAGCTCTAGGCTGCTGTCCATATGCAGACCAGAGGGTCCTAGGTAATTGTGAGAGGGAAGTATTGTCAGAAGATGCACATGTGGCCTTGGTAAAGGATGGATGCACCATATCTGCGCAGCTACAGAATTAACCACAATAATGCACAATGACCTGTCCTCACCTTAGATGTGCACCTCTGTGCATTAGAAAACCCCATCCACAACTGAAATCAGACCTGACACATGCATGTAGATACAAAACAGATACATGTATGTCTAATAGATTAGTGTACTAATCCCCACTGGGTTCTTACCTGCACACTCCTCATCCAGTGTGTGTGTGTGTGTGTGTGTGTGTGTGTGTGTGTGTGTGTGTGTGTGTGTGTGTGTGTGTGTGTGCAACCCACCTCCACAATGCTTCCCTCAGCGTCATGGCTTGTGCATTCAGCGTGTGGCCCAAGTGTGGTCGGGAACTCCTCAGTGGGTGTCAGTGAGGGCTGGATGGCTGGACTCCCACCTGTGTCTAGCCAGTCTCTCACTATAGCAGCAGCCCATTGATGGGAATGGCATTTGAGGTCAGTGGGCCGATGCTGCACATACTCATAAATCCTCCTGTGCAGGCCGGCATCATTTACCCTGTGGACCACACTGTTCCACAGGGCAGTCCTCTCCCACACATCTTCTGCTCTCCATCCACATGACAGGGCATAATGTCCAATCACATAATGGGTGATGATGTCTGTTTCCCCAACAAAGAATGCTGGTAGGTGAGCACTCTACATGTTACCTGGAAGACAACCTATTATGTGGTTTGTGTATTGCTGCTGCCCAACAAAGGAGATTACACTACCTTGTTGGAGGCTGGATATACAAGTCAGGTACTGCTGTGTCCATATAGCTACAGTGGATATAAGGGGTACACATGCCTGATACACTGCCTGGTATTTGTGTAATTGGAACATTTCACCACAGTAACTCATTTCATATCAATTCCCATCAGTAGTATGACCTGTAGCCTGTACGATTCAATTGAAAACATAACAATCTGGCCTGTGAAAACGCATGGAAATAATACTCAATACAATAAGCCAGTTGAATGAGTGTGCACACCCTTAAACTTGTGTATGTACCTCTTGAGATGGTTACATCATTCATCTGTCTTGGTCTGCACTCTAACATCATGGCACATCTTCACTTGACTATAGTTGCTCACCTTCCTAGAGGCACCTTTGATTGCATTTCAATGGAATTGGACAGGTTAAGGGTCACATTCAAGTTGAGAAAAATTATGAAATGATCTTCTGTGGTCTGATTGTCATACAGCATATAAACCTGTCATTCCAACAGGGGTGTGTTCACTTGTGATATCCACTCTATATAGGTGTAGATATAGCTGGTAGTGGTAGGCATGGACAGAGGGTCATAACACAGGTGGACACTTCTCTGATTAATACCTGATAATCATGCCTACTCTAGTACCCATATCAGTGTCAGGGCACTGCAACTACCAGTAGCTGTACACATGTATGTCTGTTGTATGCACTGACAATGATATTACACACATGTGAAACATGCACAACCTATTTAACTGACTGATTGAAACCCATGTGATTAGTTTTGTGCCTTGCAGCTGAACATATGCATACATACATGTGCTCAGGAGATACCTGGTATACATTTCTGTTGAATGTTAGTATGGCACACTGTATTTACAGTCTTGCTGCTCATTCATACTTCTCAACCTGTTACAGCAGTATGTCTGGACAATAGCACACATAAATGGGTGTCAAAAGAGACATCAGTATTGATACTGTATTAATATAGCTGGATCATACATTAATACATTGATTGCACAGTAGGGTTTGACATCACTGTGATAACCTGGAAGATGTCCAACAGTCATAAAATAGGCTATTATGTTACAATGCCATTGCTCACAGACCTGCCAGTGGTTTGGCTGACATAACACAGGTATATGTGTATGTGACTACAGATATTAGTCACAAATGTGCTTTTTGTCCAGAATAACACTGTACAGTTGAATGTTATTAATTCAATATATCATTTGCAGTTCAACATATATGTCTTCAACAGTGCTCTACTCTGCACAAGCCCTCTATAGGTGTCTTAGCTTTACAAGGCAAACATGTGTCATACTCATAATCACAGGTAACATGGATATAGAAAACATCCCATTAACTGGCCTAGCAGTGCCACAGTGACTACTGTTTGACAGAACCCCCTGTAGTTGTCATATATGAGCTGTCCTTTCCCAGGTGAGTCATGTTGCTGAGCTGTGATCCCAACTTACAACTTCTCAGAGCATCACATCTGGACAATGCCTAAAATGATGGGGGGATAAATAGGGACAGACTTTAAATATACCTGTTAAAACATAGGAGGTTTGTAGAATGATACATTTAGCATTACAGTGAATATTCTTAAGGATGTGGAGTCTTAAACTCAAGTGTTTGTCATTACCTTATGACTGCAATCCTCAGCTATTTGCCAGAAATGTACAGACATCAGGAGGAACAGACAAAAATACATGATGGTAAAATGTGGACATTCTGTGAAGATCTGTACAGCTGAGAGGTATGTCTGTGATATCTCACAATGCAGAGAGGGCCAGATGCTATGGCCATAACAGCTGTTTAGCAGGACATTAGTACAGTATATCTTGTTGGGACATATATTCCTCCGAATCATATTTCCCATTATTACAGACTAAGTACTACATTCAATTACTTGCTTACATGTTCCACTTACCATTTTTCTTTCTTCTCTTTTCCCCTTTATGTTTAATTTATTTCTCTCTCTCTCTCTCTCTCTCTCCCTGTCTCTTTCTCCCTGTCTCTCTCTCTCTCTCTCTCTCTGTGCACTACAGGGATAGAGCTGGTCTGAATAGGTGGTAGCATGCCTTTTGAAGGTGATGCTCATGACCAGGTGATGGCCTGTGCACCTATTGGGTTCCCCACTTGCTAATTGCATGCAGAGCAGCTGTGTAGTTCTTCCAATAGCCAGTGTTATAGCAACACTATACTCCATGTGGGCATTGGCCCTTTCTCTTACTTGTGAAGAAGACATCTTGGAGTCGTGTGAGCTACTACCTCTTACAACAAGACTTGTGGAGGCAAACCAACTAAATGGTGGGGACGGTTCAGGATTTAGCAGAATGAGAGTATTGCTGTTATATGTTTGGAATACTGCTAGTGTAACAAAGTTTGTCTGCACATGCTACTTCTGCATGGGTTTCAATCTGACAAAGTGTTGTCTCTGCATAGCTCTCAACTGTAGGGCCATCCCACATAATGGACACAGGTTAGCCTGTTAAGTATGGGCTGCTCCCCAGACAGATACTGTCCTTGGCAAATCAGTAGCATACTCTGGTGATTGCATTATGTAGATGGTAACATCCATTTGTTTTTCTGACTTTATATCCCTCAGAAAAGATACGTTACAACAAACTCTGTAACACCAGCAACCGTATCAGTGTCTAACAGCAATATTTCATGTATGGCCATGTATTTGGGCTTCTGTCCACTAACTATGTCAGGCTTTGTCCAGATGTCATGCAGTAGTAGATGGGTAGGTAAACTGGTCTAGCATTATTTAGTGCTGTAATTCCTGTTGATGGGAATGGCTGGGAAACATGTTGAATTCTGTACATTCAAGAGGTAGGTGTACAGAGAATGCTCTTAGGTGGCATTGTAGCATATTTTATGTGTGGGACAGTAACACATGTTTTAAAACTAGGCTGTTAGAACATTTCAGACCTATTACTGATAAGAAATATGTCAGTTCTATAGCTGTGAATGTCGAAAAATGTGAACACAAGACCAAGAATCTCCAAAGTCCACGGCCACAGTACCCAAATCTCAAAAAAATGTGGTTAGAAGCAATAGGTTAAGAACAGCACATTTATTGATACGTAATCTGAATCACACCAAACAGCAGCAAACAATAAACCAAGCGCTTTTGCTCGGTTATTACCGAGCTTCTTCAAGGTTAAAAATCTGTTGTGTAGTCAGCCATGTTAAATACTAAATGCAACATCACATGACATACCCCCCCATGTGAATCATCCCTAATCATTTTTTTAAAAATACAGTGTATATAAACTTTCCTAAATATTAAATGTATGTTCCAATCCAAAAATCAAACTCAACTTTAAGTCCAATAATGTCAAAAATGGAAATATATAATATATTACAACACATGTAAAAAAACATAAAAAAATAAATTAAATAATGATAAAGTTAGTAAACATAACAATAATGAATGTTAAACTAAACCATAAAAGTAAATAAATGTAACTTCTTCATTACCAATGCAGCAAATGGTAACCAAACTAAGGCATCAAGCTGAACTGCAGGTACATCCAATACCAGTATGCTTAATGGGGAAATTTAAGCAGTCTACAAGAACCCCTATTATAATCGTGCCCTTCTTAATTTGAGCACACTGTTTATATTCAAGGCGTCATTCATGCCCGGTGGTCTAATTGCGTCCAGTCTAAGCTGCCAAAACATTTCCCGATACTCCAACCTAGCTTCCCAGTTCCCTCCCCGTGGGTCAGGTGTCACTTGTTCTAGAATTGTAAACTTAATTTGCATGTTTTCACATAGTTGTGAATGCTTAAAAAAGGCATTGGTCACTTTACCCTTACTAATATCATATTGATGTTCATAGACTCTTTTTCTATAGCTCTATAGCTGTACATTTGAATAAATCACACCATGGAGACAGTAGTGGGTCTCAGGGTATTGTTTCTGAATACGTCTGTTCCTCAGTGTGATTAAACATTCATAAAAGGACAATTGTTATTTACAGACTCAATGCATTAGTATTAACTGTGATACTTTATCCCATAGGGGGTTAAATGTCGAATGTAATTGGAGGCTGTGTATTCAAATATGTAATTAGGTGTTAATTGCTTCTTGAGATTAAGGCATGTATTTCTGGTGATATTTACTCCTTGAGATTAAGGCATGTATTTCTGGTGATGTTTACTCCTTGAAGGCTTTGGCCAAGACATCAGAGTATAATAAATATGTGTGAATTACTGTCTGGCTGTATTTTTGTTTGCTATGTTTAGACATAATACTTGTTTTGCTAAGAGATTATTGTATGGCTGACCATTGTGTATGACTTATCATGATTTTGTAGCAGTGTACCGTTCACTTATTTATTTGGACTGTGGGCGGGGGGGGGCAGATGTGAGTGTCATGACTGCTTTTGTATCCAACTGTTCATGCTGCCCCAGTTGTGGGTGGTCTATCAGCAGCATATGTTTGTATGGGCAGTTTGGGACATGTATGCATATATATATATATATATATATATATATATATATATATATATATATATATATATGTGTGTGTGTGTGTGTGTGTGTGTGTGTGTGTGTGTGTGTCTGTGTATGTATATGTATATATTTGTATATATATATATACGTGTGTGTGTGTGTGTGTGTGTGTGTGTGTGTGTGTGTGTGTGTGTACATCTCTGTATTTATTGGAAATATATCTATATATTGTTGTACACCTATATGGATCTGCCTACATATCTCACTCTCTCTTTCTATGTATGTTTCTGTTCAGATATATATATATTTATAGATACCAATCCTTCCTATCCTTCCTAATTGCACACTTGTCTCTTCCCTATTGCAAACTGTCTGTAAAGAAGGGTATGCTTGAGAAAACATTCTCAAGCAATACAGGTGAGGTGACTTACTGGTAAATTGCATAGGCTATGGTGTGCAGGGTACTGGGTTCAAGTTTTGCTAGCATGTTTTTTTTTGTTGCTAAGCAGAACAAGGACTGTTGGATACAGAGTGGTTAAGGCAGTTTTGAGCAGCTATGAGCATGTTTGCGCAGGTTTGCATGACCATAAGTGGTGCTAATGTGCGGTTTAATGAAAAGGCGCTTACACCATGTTGGCTTCACCTACCAGTGTACAAATCTGCTTACCATTTACATTTAAGCAATGCTGAAACCTGCTAACCATAGCTTAGCCCTGGTAGTCAATGATCACATTCCAGTCTGATAAAATAGCAGAGTAATGACATCTTTAATAAGTGTATTTAAATGCCTGCACATAACATGCTCCTATGTGTTATCATTACAGTAGCAAGGGGAGTGAGTATACTGTATGGGACATCTGGGTATACATGAATAGTGCCACAGTCTTTTTTCTTTGGATTTGTTTCATACATGGGTTGTATCCCAGGTTATATGCAGTCTCACTTGCAAGTTACACCAGCTACAATGCACTGGTTGACAGAAATAGTTTAACACATATGGTATCATTATGTTAGTACTTTTAACAGTGTTTATTCAAATAAAAGTAGATTGCAGATTGTAGTACTAGAACCATACACCCCTGCATGCAAAGCAGGACTCTCAGTACTGAGTATCTTGTTCTAGGTGTTTGAGCTGTATGTTTATATGTATCTCCTACTGGATACTGATCTCATATGTTGATATTAACTGTAGATGACTATGTTCTTTGGACATGTCATTGAGGACTGCTGTCATGTAGTAATGACATACCTTTCAGTTTCAGATGTGTATCTTTCAAAATATTCTTCCTAATACATAACCTGTTGGCTATCTACTTTATGTCTGTCATCTGTACAGATGTGCAGATGTCAGGTATCGCTACAGCCATACCACTATGTAGGTGCCCACATTGTATTTTGCTATGAGCTTGGTCACTGCTGCTAGTTCCAACATATGGGACATTCCTTAATGTGGACCATGCCCATTTCCCTGCTTGTGTGAGGGACATTACAGAGGTGGTGGCCTACAGATTCACATACAGTGGTTGACAATGTATCACAGGGCAGGACATGTAGAGACTGCCAACCAACATGGGGGCATATCCCCAGAGTTGTGAACAGATTCTATGTCATCAGTGCTGTTATACACACGGTGGAGTGATAGATTGACAGGGTTTGAGTAGACAAGCATTTAGTGTGTGACATCACAACTCACAGTGATATGTCTCTGACATACCTCTCCACTGGCATGCTGTCCACAGACTGGCCATATGTCTGCCTGTTATGTTTTGTGTGTTCACCAGACAGTTGCTGTCCTTGGTAAATCAGTTGTGGTGAATGCAGTCAGTAAATACTCACATCTATTGGTATTACCGACGTCATATTCCTCATAAAGGATGTTACTACAAACCCAGTGACATCTGCAATTGTCTCAATGTATGACAGCAGTATGTCCAATCTACACCTGTGTTTGTGTCTCTGTTCCCACCTAGTGATATAGGGGTTGATGCCGAGCTTAGTGGGTGGGGAATGTTATCAAAGACTTTGGCCATATCAATGTAGGCTGTATGTATCACCTTGCCTTCATCGACGTCTCAGGTGAATGACAGCAAGAGGCTGACCAGGTTGAATGAGCAGGTATGATCTATCCTTCACCAAGGTAAACTGTGTAAGATCCCGAGTCTGCAGATTCCCATATCACTGTTTATTAGGTGCATGATGATGCATTCCATAGCTTTGTATAACAGACTTTTCAGGTAGTTGGGTCAGTATTTCTCAGGGTCTGTAGATACACCTCGTTTGTGGAGAGGGGTGATTGTAGCAGTGCACAATTCAGTAGGGACAAAGCCTGAGGTGAGGCTGTGCTTGAACAGGGCACGCAAGTAAAATGCCAGGTCACTCTGTAGTTCATGTAGAATACAGCTAGGGATATTCTCAGGTCCCATAGAAGCTGTATTCCTGGCCTTGGACAGTGGTATTTTAACCTGTGCTGCAGTAATACTGGGTGCCTGGTGGTGTACTGGTATTGTGATGGGTCCTTTGGGGGGGAGTGAGTGGTAAGGTTTGAACTCAAGATGCCTGCCAGTATATTGCCATTATTTGTTGGCTCAGTCTGGGAGGTACCATTGTCTAGTAGCTCAGAACAATTCTTGGTATTGCCATGGAGATTCTTTGCATAACTGTATGAGACCTTGTGGTTATCTTTACTATGTGATCCAAGTCTGTTCTCACAGCTAACTTTGTAGTATTTGATGAGGGATCTCAACTGTTCATTGAGGCTGATAAGGGTTTATTTCCTGTCTTGGGACTTCACCTTATTCCATATTGGTTCCCTCCTTCTGTTGTACATTTCTTTATGGCAGGGGACCACCAGATCAGCTTCCGTTTTTTTGAAGGTGAGGGTCCTGATTGTATTGGGTAAGCCAGTATCCATGCATTTGTGTATGTGTTTATAGTGCATTTTTGTTTGATTCAGCTGTCATGCCACTAGTCTCCATTTGTATGGCTGCCATAAGGTTAGCCACCTCTGATTTTATGAGGCCAAAGTTAGCTTTGGTAAGGCTTTTCATGGTGGTTACCTGTGCAGTGGAGGTAGGTTGGCTGTGGATTTCCAAAGGTGATTGCTTTGTGTTCAGATATAACAATTGAGGTGTTGTCTGTTGGTGTAGGGCAACAGTTGCCCATGCTAAGAAGGACCAGGTTGATGTGATGGGCATGTGCATCGGTACATGAGTAGCTTTCCCACTTATTGGTGGAGTAGTTGAAGTCAACCAGTATGATAGTGCTAGGTTGGACAATAATATTCTCCAGGGTGTTTATGGACATGGAGTGTGAGTCTTGGGACATGTATTTGTACCTATAGCAGGCTAAAACCTGAACTACTGTCTTACTCAATGTCAGCTATGCCTGTGGGATCTGCAATGCATAATGTTGGTTTACCACTCTGAATGTGTGTGCATCCTTTAGAAATATGAAAATACCACCACTTTTGGAGCTTCAGTCCACATTCTGCAGCCAAAAGTTCTGGAATTAATAATAGGCAGGTACTGAAGGGGTGCTTCCTGCAACCTTTATTCAGGTCTCTGTTAAAGCACAGATGACATTGTTCCCTATTTTAAGGAATACAGAATAAAGTAGAAGTCACCACGATAGTAAAAATATTGTCTTTTATTATCGGAACAAGCGCTTTCACGTACTGCCAAGGTGCGCTTCTTCAGGTTTATAAATCAATTCATTCTATCCAATATTTATATACAAAGTATCTTATCAAATAAATCAATTAAACAATTAATCAATTTGGTAAAGATAACTCATCACCTGTTGAACTATTTCACTTTAAAGCTACATAGTTCATTAAGCTTGAACACGTAATAAAATGTTGCTGAATAGACTGATATAATATAAATATAAATATAATAAAAATGAACATGAAAATGATACCTGTCATTATAAAGTGCCTAAATACAATACTTATTTACCATATAAACTATATAGATACAGGAATTTGTGCAACCAAGTTTAGATCTTATAATTCATATGTCGCTAAAAATTTCAGGTTAGCATAATTGAATAGCATTTACGAAAACATGTATATAGAAAATTATTACTTTAAAACTAAAAATATATACAATTCCTTGATAATTCCAGATATAAAAAACACGGGGCATAAGGAATCAAAATTGCATAATACAACACAATATCCAAAATATCAAAAAACGCTCATAGAGGCTAGCTACATATGTTTATAAACATTTCAAATGTTGTGGTGTATTGTTATTAATAAAAACCAATACCCATAACTCATCTGCGCCTAGCCAATACTGGCTTTATACTTACTGCCTGATTTAACCCAGGTTCAATATGTGTTCTCAGCCTTAGAATCCAATTTAATTCAACCAGTTCTAAATAGCCCATGTTATCGCCTTCGCGTTTACTTTCATTTACTATCTGTAGTACCCTAAATTTTAAATCATGGTCATGGAATGCATACCTATGTTTAGCCAAAGCATTAGTTAAGATCATTTTTCTCATATCATAACTATGGTTATAGATACGATCTTTTAACCTCCTAGATGTTAACCCTACATAATATGCCTCACATGCAATGCAGGTAGCTAAATATATTAGATTCTTAGAGTTACACGTTGCATAAAAATTAGGTGTAAATGTATATTCCAAGTGTGGTACAGTAAATTGCTGGTTTTTAGAAATAAAATTACACATATTGCATCTATTACATGCATATGTTCCATGTCTCAAAGACTGTCTGAGATCCAACACAGATCTATTCAGTTTTTCAATACATAATAGTCTCTTCAGACTTTTGCTATTTCTATACCTGAAAATAGGTTTATTGCCAACAACGTCTGCCACTTGTGTATCTAGTAACAATATCTTCCAGTTTCTTCTAATGATGTTGTTAATATGTTTGATGTCATTAGTTTATCTGGTTGTAAAAACCACCTTGGTGTCATGCCGATATGTTCTACATAGATTTTTTGTTCTCTGCCTTTCATTAATCTGAGGTTTAGAGCAAAAAGTTGAACATTTTAAATCTTTAATCAGAGAATTTGAATATCCCCTGTCAATAAAAAACCTCTCTATTGAATTTATTTGTGTATCTCTGTCCTTATCATTACTGCATAGACACGATATTCTCAGAAAATGGCTCTTAATAATATTCGGAAATATGTGGCGTGGATGCATGCTATTATAGTGTAATATTGCATTTCTCCAGCAAGGTTTCCTAAATAGAGTAGTAGAAATTGTACCATCCAATTCTTTGGAGACAGTGACGTCTAAAAAATCTATCTTATTAACAGATTTCTCCATGGTAAATGTCAGAAAATCAGTTGTTGATTCTAAATAAGGAACCAAGTGTCTCAATAATTCGTCATCTCCTTTCCAAGGTATTAATATATCATCAACAAAACGTCTATATAATAAAACGTGCTTAAAAAATACACTGCCAAACAAAAACCTACATTCCCACTGGTACATCACTAGATTAGCATAAGCGTTCACACAGGGGGTGCCCATGGCTACTCCCCAAGTCTGTACATATATAGTGTCTTGAAATAGAAAGATATTATTATTCAAGACTATCTCTAAAAGTGTACATATCAGTATTTGGGAGGCATTATCAAGTGTTCCATCTGCATGTATAAATTCCCTGATAGCCTCAATCCCATATTCATTGGGAATAGTTGTAAAAAGATTTTTGACATCCAATGATACCAAAATAGTTGATGGAAGTATAGCATTATCTATAGCTAAAGTTTGTAGATCTTTTAATAGTTCATGAGTATCCTTCAGAATGGTAGGTATATTTCTGGCTAAAGGTCCCAATTTAGATTCAATATAGCGAGAGATATTCTCAGTTACCCATTTTTCACCAGATACTATTGGCCGTAAAGGAGGGGGAAAAACCCTTTATGTACTTTAGGAAGGCCTTTAATCACAGGAATAAGGGGGGGATCCACCAAGAAATATTCATATAATTCCTTAAGAATTTGTCTGCACATTAAGAGGTCATATAAAGTATCTTGGACCTGTTTCACAGTATATATTAACTGCTTATATTCTATACGTTTATAGACAGCATCATCATTCAGCATATCAAGCATTAATTTAGTATATAGGGTGGAGTCCATTACCACTATACCTCCACCCTTGTCAGCTGGTTTAAATACTAAATTCACATCCTGCTGTAAGTTCTTGAGTGAAGATTTCTCATTTGCATTTAAATTATGAAACACCTGCTTAGATTTACCTTCAGAAAAATAAACATACAAATCTTGTTCACATGACCTTACAAAACATTCAACATTCAGCAGGAGGGCAGGTATAAACATACTTTTACATT
>NC_056735.1:791794250-791916750 GCF_019279795.1 Protopterus annectens
CTAAGAATACTTACGCACTGCTGGGACATCTCCCCCTGTCTTGCTTCTTGGATCAACTGTTCCAAGAGCTCCCTCTTCCACCTGCTCTCCAGTCCAATGAATACCAGTGGCACTGGTGAGATCACAGGCGAGACTTTCTCAGGCCCCCGCTTTATATTGGGAGCCCTGGTACTGGTCCTGCAGCAGTCTCACATCATTTTTTTTTACCAGGAGTCCTACCATGACCTTGGACTCCTGTATGCCCCAGCACTGTGCCCAAAAGTGCATGCCCTCTCCAACACCTGCCATGCAGCATACAGTGGACAGCTACAACCAGTTATGAGCTGTATTTCCACCTATGGGGTTTAAATATGGCCGATTTCCTGCCCTTTGCTGTGAATGGACAGTTTTGAAAATGCTGGGCTAAGCTAATCTATGGGCAAACCTGCTTAGCTATGGTTGGCAGTGCTTAAAGGGGCAGGTTATGCATTGCTTACCAATGGGCAAGTCCACTGAGCTGGGCTACTCGTTGTACGCAAAGCTTACACCCGGTCAGCATAGCTATGCAATGCTTAGCATTGCTTATGTTTTATTTTATTGGACTACCACCTGTATGGGATTCATCATTCATTATATAATATAGATTTATTTACCTTCCCTGACATCCCCCAGTGTGCTGTAATTACATTTATTCTTGTGTGACTATTCTGTACAGGGCACTTGTGTTTATATGGGGGTTTCACTAATTTATTACACTGACACCTCAAATCTGGGACTAATACACTACTCTGGTTGAGAAATATAAGTAACTTCCTACATAAATATACAAATAAATTAAAATTGTAATGTTTACACATACAAAATGGAAACAGCTTTGGGGAGGCTCAAACCATGAATGACTCTGTGCAAAGCATACGCTCTAACCGCTACACTACTGCACTTATGCTTATGTTGGATGTCTATTGCTATTTAACTAATCATGCCATTTCAACTGGGCTAAGCATAGCTAAGCAACAGGCACACCCACAGAGCAACACTTAAACTTTATTGCATATGTGAAAAAATATTGATTTGTTGTGTTTTTTACTTCATACCCTTCTGAATATCCATGCGAATGCTAAACGTGTTATTCTATGAACTTTCTGTTTTTTTAGGGATGGTTGTCCCTTATGGCTTTGTCCAGATTCCTTATTCTGATGGGTTGGGATGCGTGCGTTTTTAATTAGTACCCTGCTGAAAATTCATGCTTGTGCTAAACCTGTTATTCAGTCAACTTTCTGGCTTTGTAGGGACAATTGTCCCTTATGGCTTTGTCTTGAATTCTTACCCTGATGGGCTGGGGATGTTACAAGCATTCTCGCTGTATTTAAATTGCCGTATGGCAATTCTGGTGTGCAGGAGGCATGTGTATTGTGAGAGCACTGCTCTCAGACACACCCCCTGCACTCGTGCACAGAACCATATCTGTTTTATAGCACGGCAGCACATCTTCATGAAAATGCATGGCGTGCTGCCGTGCTCATGGGAACGGTCCCTTCCATGCAGGAATAAGCTATTCCTGCACGGAAGTTTACTGAATCTGGGGTTTGGTCTTTTCAACAACACAAGCTATTCATGGAAAAGGTTACTTATCAAACATCTAAAAAATCATTAAGAAAACAACATTATATCATAGAGAGAATCTTTGGGACTACTATAAAACAATAAGTAATCAAATACCAAATTAATGACAAGAAATTAATAGTTCTTTCCACAAAGCAGACATCTCTTTCAATGCAATAGAAACTGTTCACATGAAAATGTATTCATACGCCCTTTATAACACCACACAGAATGGAAATAAGGTTTAAACAAAATATAGAATGTTGGAGATGTAAAAGGAACTTGAGAGCAGATTGGAGGCATATGTTTTAAGATTGTCATTTACTTCAACTATTTTGGGATAAAGTTATTTTTTTTCCTGCAAATAGTTTTTAATGATAATTTCCATGTGTCTAAATATTTGATTTTGTTTAATGCTCCCATACCTCAATGTGTTGCTAGAGAAAACTTTTCACTGTTATGGACACTACTGGCTATAGCACACAAAACCATTATTAAAAATTGGAATAGTGAGACTTCACCCACATTTAAAGAATACAGAAACATCATATTGAATGTTTCATGAATGGAAATGAGAACCATTAGAATGAGAACAGAAAGAACCACATCTAATTAAAAGAAAGTGAATGAAATGATGGAGAGAGGTGGCTGTATTACCTAACGGAATTAAGTTTTAAATATAAAAATATGCAACAGCTTTTAAACATAGACACCTTTGTAAATAGTCTGTTTGTTTAGATTTTATAGATGCTGACTGTATATAGTTGTTAACCTGTGTGCATTATGTTTTATATTGCAAAGTTATGAAATTACATTCATTTTGTATTGTCAGATCTTTGCTGGTGTGGGTTTCAATGTACATTAGCAGTGATTCCCTTTAATAGGGTTATTTCCTCACTTTTCAAAGGTGGTGCAATAATAGAGTTGGTATATTTTAGTCTGAAAGCATGTGAGAGTGTTACACCTACCCCAACTTGTAAGAGAAAGAGTGGGCATGCCCTCCTGCAGAAACACTTTATTTGCAGCATAGAGTTCATTATTTTCTGTTTCAGTCAAATGATCATTCTTTTTAACTTGCTGTTCACTGCTTAATTTTATAAATTTGTACTTATACAGAGATATAAGTGTATATATCTCTATCTATATCTAGCTAACTATATATATATATAGATATATATATATATATATATATATGTGTGTGTGTGTGTGTGTGTGTGTGTGTGTGTGTATACATATATATATATATATATATATATATATATATATATATATATATATATATATATATATATATATCTATATATGGTTCTACCTCACTTCAACGACACGCCGGAACATCGACACGAAAACCGAGAGCACCAGAAGATCGAAAGCTGAGAAGACCGACACGACGGGACCCAGAAGATCGACAGTGGAGAAGAGCGACCCGAATGAAAGCACCGGCCGAGGATGCCGACATGGGGAAAGGCTGTGTAAGTATCTGTAGTGACGGACGTTAGGGTGCGAGTAAGGTAAGTGTGGATATTGATGGTCTGTGGGGATAGGGGTGGGTTAAGTGAGTTAGGGTTAGGAGGGTCAGGTAAGTGTGCGGTAGTGATTGTGTTTGGGTTAGGGCGGGATAAGTGAGTTAGGGTTAGGAGCGGGTCAGGTAAGTGTCGGTAGTGATTGTGTTTGGGTTAGGGCGGGATAAGTGAGTTAGGGTTAGGGGCGGGCCAGGTAAGTGTGCAGTGACGGACCTTAGGGTTAGGGTTTGGGTTAGGGTTGTAGGTAGTTGTGTATGTGAGGTTTAGTGTGGGTTAGTAGGGATTTTGGTGTGCTTGTGTTGCGTATGTGGTTTTTGGATGGGGAATGTGTTTTGTTTGTTGATTGTGGTGTGTGAAGTGTATGAGGTTTCGTGTTTGTGTACCGTCGGTTATTTCGTTGTCGGGCATGTGGAATTTTGTGTTTTTGTACTGTCGGTTATGTGGTTTCGGTGATTGCGTTGTCGGTGTTTTGGTGTTTCGGTTATGTGAGGTAGAACCCTATATATATATATATATATATATATATATATATATATATATATATATATGGGTTCACTTCAAAATCCTGAAAGCTCAAAATCCTGAATCTCAAAATCCCGAACTCAAAATACTGAAAGCTCAAAATGCTGAAAACTCATAATACCGAATCTCTTAATACCAAAAAACATACAGGACACCAACACTGATGTGTGATTTTGCGGACGTTTGGGCTAGGACGCAGGTCAGGCAAGTGTGCGATTGTGATGGACGTTAGGGTTAGGGGTGGATTAAATGAGTTAGGGTTAGGGCACGGGTGAGGTGAGTGTGTGATAGTGACAGAATTTGGGGTTAAGGGCAGGTTAAGTGAGTTAGGGTTAGGGTGCATGTGAGGTGAGTGTGTGATAGTGACGGACCTTAGGGTTAGGGTCTGGGTTAAGGTAAGTGGATAGATAGTAGTGTATGTGCAATGTAGTGTAGCTGCAATACAGTCAGTGTTGGTGTTCTGTATGTTTTTCGGTATTATGAGATTCAGTATTATGAGTTTTCAGGATTTTGAGCTTTCAGCATTTTGAAGTGAACCCATAAATATATATATATATATATATATATATATATATATATATATATATATATATATATATATATATATGTGTGTGTGTGTGTGTGTGTGTGTGTGTTTGTGGATCTACTTCAAAACGTCAACCTGCCAAAATGTCGCCATGCACAACAGCAAGACCACAGTGTTGAAACTTCATAGAGCTGAACTCCTGGAACATTGCAAGTTATGTCCAGGAAAATACCCACTGGACCACCATGGTGAACTTTGCCCTGTTCTCCACTGTAGTATGATCTTGGAGTTGCTGTATTTAATTAGCAAGGGTGTGGGGGCCGCAGTCCCCAATGTTGGCGGGTTTAGATTGCTTCCATTCGTATTAAAGTGATTGGTGGTCCAGTGGTTATTTTCCCAGAGTTAAAATGCAATGTCCCAGGAGTTCGGCTTTATGAAGTTTCAGCATTGTGATCTCACTGTTGTGAACATCAGCATTCTGGTAGGTCGACATTTTGAGGTAGATCCATATATGTGTGTGTGTGTGTGTGTGTGTGTGTGTGTGTGTGTGTGTGTGTGTGTGTGTGTGTGTGTGTATATGTATGTGTATATATATATTACTTTTAGTTGATCGAACTGCCAAAATGCCAAACTTTATATATCCGAGACCATATAACCAACATTATGGAAGTTCAAAAGTAAAATAAAAACAATTTCTTTTTGTACTTTGCCAGTGAGCAAACCCCCCTGCAGCCCTCACACCCCTGCTAATTAAATATACCAACTTTAAGATCGCACTACAGTGAGAAAAATGACAAATTTCCCATTCCACAATGTATAGCGATCTCCATTCACTCTGTTTCAACGTCTGAAATGTTGGTTATATGTTATGCATTTTGGCAGTTCAATCAACTGAAGGGATTCCATATATATGTGTGTGTGTAAATATATATATATATATATATATATATATATATATATATATATATATATATATATATATAGATTCACTTTATAATCTTGAAATACTGAAATATCGAATTTCAGTATTTGAAAACTATAACGTCGAATTTGCAAAATGCTGAATCCCCAAAACCGTGAAAGCAAAAATCACAAAGTTAAACACACCATACACCACACATACGCCAGCCTATCCATTTTATAAAACATACACAAACACAAACAATTAAATTAACAAACCTACACTATAAATAAGCAGGGGTCATGCCCCCCTGCACCCCCTATACCTGCTACTTATATATACTAACTCCGAAATTGCACCAAACAGAAAAAAGACTGTAAACTCACAACTAGACATTCTACAGTCCCCTTGAACACACACATCACATATATACAAACACCAGCACTTTCAACACTTAAACACTCATACTTTTACCTGTCTACCCTAACCCACACGTACAACTTCCAAGCACACTTACATACACTCAAACACCTACTTAAAACCCTGACAAAATAGTCTCTTACCTTAAATTCAACATAAATCCACACACTAAACCATGCATCATGTACACAGTACATTCCACGTCAAAAAAGATAACTGCGAATTTGACATTTCCGGATTCACAATTTCACAATTATGCAGTTTTGCTATTATGAAAATTCGACTTTGTGGTCTCAAAACACTGAAATTCAATATTTCAGTATTTCAAGATTATAAAGTGAACATATATTTATATATATATATATATATATATATATATATATATATATATATATATATATATATATATATATCATATAAAAAAAATGAGACATCCAAATGTTCATGTGCGTGGCATGGCATATACTCAAAATAGTATAAAAAACATCAAAACTCCAATGCCCATGTTCCTAAATTAACCTCAGGGCATGCACTATTAAAAGATTTTGTTTGAAGGGGGGCTTGCCCCCTGCATCTGTCTTAACACATTCCCTCATATATTCTAACTCTGGGATTGCAGAATACCAAGGAAGGTGATATTTCACACCTTTGGTATTGTAGTGATCACACACAACTGTCAGCCATCTGGATTGTTGACCAATGCGTGCATCAACAGAACAGCTATTGACTGTAAAGACAGTCAGCTACAATAACTGCTTCCACAAATATGTATAAATATATGTATATGTATATATATATATTTATATATATATATATATATATATATATATATATATATATATATATATATATATATATATATATATATATATATATATATATATATATATAGACACACACACACACACATCTATGGGAATTTTTTTTTTGTGTGTTTTTTTTTTATAAATCTTTTTTATTCATTTTTTAAACAAATAAACAGATGATAACATTTAAGTTAAGAAAGAGATAGTTGACAGTTTAGGAAAGGAAATAAAAAACTAAGTAATAAATCAATTCATGAACACAGCAAAACAACTACTTACAAGAATGTCTACTACATAAACAATATTCAAGAGATTTTCAGTATTTAACAATTATTCTAAGAAAATCAAATATTATTTATTTAACAGTTCTTTTAAATTTTTCCAGACATTATTTGAGGAAGTAATTCTGTGAGATCTGACTTGATAGTAATAAATTCCAGTTGACAAACCTATGATGTTAAAACATTCATTAAAGAAGTGAGCACATTCATTTTTCCCATTTCTTGTTATAACTTTTCTTACAATTGTTAGAATGCCCAATAAGACTGGCTATTTCAATTTCACAACACAGTTTGGTATTGGGGTATTAAACAAAACTAATGATTTAGTTAAAGAAAATGTATCAGAAAATAGAGTCTGTAGAAAAACTATAATTTCATCCCAATATGCTTTTAGTATAACACAATCAGAAAACATGATGCCAGTCAACTTTAAGGTCTAGTTTACATGTCTAACAAACTATCTTGTTTTTGGACATTAATTCAGTTCTATGTGGTGTAAATAAAGATTTGTGCAAGAACCTCCATGAAAACAACCTCCATTTAAGTAAACAGGTAGTTTGTTTTGATGATGATACTATTACATTTTTACCCTCATCCTTATGAGCTTTCTTATTTATGAGCTTAAAATAATTCCAATAGTATTCTTCATTATATTTGAACTCTTCTTTGATCATTTTAGAGGGTCTATATTAGTTCGCTGAAATGTTATTCCGGTGAACATTTATTCATCGGCAGCTAATCAGCGAAAATCGCTTCAGCGATTCATTGAATTTACTAAAGGCAAAGATGTAGTTGGCCAACAACAGAATTATATACTTTACTCCACTGTAGTGCAATCTCATTGTTGGTACATATAGTTGGGGGTGGGTTTGATTCATGTAGATGTTGGTCCATTGTTCTGCAGGCAAGTATTTCCTTACCCTTAGTAAATTCAGTAAATCACTGAAATGATTTTCGCTTCTTAGGTTTAGATGAATAGGTGTTCTCCAGAATAATATTTTGGCAAACTAATATAGACCCCATTTTATATATTTTAGATGAAAGACCTTTTCCAGTTAGTTCCTGTTGTACTAGCAGAAATAATAGGTCAATTAATTTAGGAATAGAGTCTATTTTCCTTGGTTGCATAACTTTAATTTTGCATTCCACAAATTGTCTACAGTTTTGCACATGCAACCATATATATTCATCCAAATCAAATTTGTTAATTATATGTTGAGCAGTATGCAGTTTTTCTTTATCTATTAACTGAAACCAATAAATCTGATTTTTTTAAAGCAATCATTATATGCAGATTTAGACTGGAAATATTATTTTGGGTAAAACATTATGCAAAGATGAGAAAAATCCATGCTTTATTCATTGCATTTCTGTAAATGAAAATTCTTAAAGCATTCATTATAATGGAAATATAAGAAGAATTGAATATTTGATTGAAGTTGTTAAAGAAGCAATCTTTTAATAACCAAAAGAAGGATTTTTTTGAAATTAAATAATAATTTAAAAGTCTAAGACAGTTGTACTGTATTCAAAAACTTTCCTGAAATCCTTTTCATTTAGCAGTATAATAATTGTTAGAGAAAGAGCTATTGTTTTAATGATAGATGATAGAGAATATAATTCTACATCTGGTAAGCCAAGACTGCCAACCGACCAGTCTCTAATATGATGATTTAAAGCTATTCTGGGTTTGTTAGAGAATCACAGAAATTTTAAAATTAAAGAATTAAAGTCTTTTATACAACTTCTAGGAGATGGAAGAGATGATGACTATATTATATAGGATTTTTGGTAAGATAATCATTTTAAGGAGAGTCTCACATCCATTGTAAAAAAGAAATTATTCCATTTATTTGTAACATTCTCTAGAGAAGTTAAACTATTGTTATAATTGATCGTTATAATTTTGTAGATGCTGTCAGCTATACTTATTCCTAAATAATTTATCTTTTTTTATGGGCAGTGTATTTATTAAAACTTTTTTCTATAGTTTATATGTACAGTTTTTGTTTTATTTTAATTAAAACAAAGACCAGACTTTTTCTGAAAATTTCCTATTGAATTAAAAATAGCAGAAGATGAATTATTACATTAATTCAAGGTCATAAGAATATCATCTGTGAACAATTGAATTTTTAGATATTAAATTATTTTATATCTGAATACCTTTAACATTTGAGGTTAATCTTATTAAATTAGAAAGTAGCCTATAACTAAGGTAAAAAGTAAAGGTGAGAGTTGGCATCCTTGCTGGGTACTTAATTGATTCTGAAATGTATGAATCTTTGTGTATTTAAGCATAAGAATTTTCATAAAGAAAATTAATGAGATATATAAAATTATTAAAAGATTACTTTCATCTTTAACCAAAGAGAGATAATTCTAGTTTACTGAGTCAAAAGTGCTATTTGTTCTATTTTTGCAACCAATTATTGTTAGTATTCTTTTGATGTTGTCATAAGAGTTTCTATTTAAGATAAAACCAGTTTAACCATTATTAATCAAAGATGAAATAAATGCTTAAATCAGTTAGAATGAATAGCCATAAATAATTTATAACCTATAGTTAATAAAGAGACTTGTCAATAAGAAGAACATTTTACAGGATCCTTGTCTGATTTTAAGATTGGAGAGATAATAATATAGTTCCCAGAAGGGAGGGACATTTACTAACTCTTTAGCTAACTTAAAAACTTTATGTAGTATAGTTGAGTCTACTTTTAGCATTAACTTATAAAGTTCAGGCATAATGTCATCATTACAAGGGGTCTTATTGGATGTTAACTTGTTAATTTGGGATTTTAATTCATAAAGTGAAACAGGCCTATCAATAACTTTCAAATGATCTTTGGCTAAATTTTTCTTAGTATTATTTCTTATAAAGTTTTTAATTTTCTCTTGAGAATCCAGAGTTGGATTATTGTGGTTAAATGCATTAAAATGATTTCAAAATTCTGTCAGCATATCTTCCAAATCAGTGACCTATTCCTGTTCTTAGTGGAATATATTTCCTTAGCATGATTAGATTCATTAAATATTTTGTTCTGATGGCCAGCTTGTGCCTAGACTTTGGATTAACAGAAAACTTGACTATTTTGATCCTTTCTAGATTAATCATAGTTTTATTAATTTGGATTTCAAAATATTTGTCATTTAGGTTATCTCCTTTGTCAGGTTTGTATTTGTTTTCTGGCCGTCTAATTTTAGTTTATTTATTTTTTCTTGTAAGACAGTTAATTCCTTATCCCATTGTTTTTACCTCAAGGTATACCAGCTTATCATTCTACCATATAAATATGCTTTTAAAGAATCCCATAAAAATATCTTGGAAATATCATTTGTATAATTAATTTCAATAAAGGTTTGAATTTCTTTTATGAAAAAGTCCATGAAGTCTTTTAAGCTAGTCATATAAGCTGATATGCATTTTATGGGAATATTGTTATTGGATTTTAAGAGAAAATCAAAAGTTATAGCTGTGAAGGCTGCCAGCCTAGCCAGATAGAATTTTACAGATAATTCTGTCATCTGTAAATATTAATGTAAACCACAGGCTTGTTGTCTTAAATGGTAAAAATAGTGTTACATGTGGAACTGGAAAATAATGTAACAACAGTGCATGCTGATGAAAGGAAGTTAAGTCAAGCATTTTATGACTGTCTTTGATCTTTAAAGTTGGCTCTGGCCTGTCTAGGTGAAGGAATGCTTGCTATTGTTTTAAGGCCTGATGGCCAGAATTTGCATGCATAAATGTCATTTATGGCTTTGCTTCCTGACATGAGGGGGGATTGGGAGGGTGGCCTAATGGCTAAGGTGTTTGCCTTACAAACACAAAATGCAGGGTTTGAGTCTCACAAGGGCTAATTGGCTAGGCTTAAAAATGGCTCACAAGGGCAGTTAGTCTAGTACTAACCTATGAACCTGGAGTGAGCTTACTAAAGAATATAAATGTAGTTTCTGTTAGCCTGGGAACCCAGGGATGTGTGAAGAATGATGCAATGTGAACCAGGAATGTGATTTTAAGAACAGAGAGAATCAGAGAGCATCAAACATTTTTGTCTTGACTATCCAACACATCAGACTGTCTTGCTCTATATGTAAGTTTATCTTAAACTTGTGCTTTCTTTTAGAAATAGCTAGAAACTAGAAAGATTAGACTAAGTGTTTTTCTGTGATGTCAGAACTGTACTACTGATTTATGTTAAGTATTTCTCCATGATCTCTGAACTCTTGACTCGCACTGTGTAGTAAAAAGTATTGTCTTGTGTTTTTAATTATTTATTATTAAATATTTTTAAATCATTTCAACTGTAGCTGTTTAGTGCAGAGATAATTTAAGCTCTAGAGTACATTGCATGTATACAGTCATCCTGTACCAAGTCACTCTAATAAGCCTTGACTG
Organism: Protopterus annectens; assembly: GCF_019279795.1. NCBI lineage: Eukaryota > Metazoa > Chordata > Ceratodontiformes > Protopteridae > Protopterus > Protopterus annectens. The sequence goes on from NC_056735.1 coordinate 791,805,213, forward strand.
TTTAGTCACACTTACCAGTTGGATAATAATATTACACAGTAATAACTGAACACCCTTTTAAGGGCCTTTGGGTAGCTGATAATTATTAGCTGGATGGTGGCAATGATTTCTACCATATTGTCTGGGAAAAAGGGGCACGGCTGGAGAACCTGTATAAACTCTTCTCAAAGTGTGTGTGTGTGTGTGTGTGTGTATGTGTGTGTGTGTCAGCTACTTGGGCAGGGACATGAAGCACTGGTTGGACAGAGAGGATGCTGGAGGTTTTAGCTTGCCCACAAGGCTGAGATCTGGACCTTATAGCTGTGCCAATGGGGAGTCTTATTGGGGACCTGGAGAGCAAGGGAGCGACCAGCCCTGGTCTGACTGTGATCTCTGTGTGCTCTTAAGGGAAAGTGCACTTTGCTTGTGTATTTGTTATCCTTTCCTCCTATATGAGACACCCCTCACTGGTGTTAGTAGTGAGGATTGAGGCTCCTTGATTGCTGGGCCAGGGCATGGGCATTACAATAGCATTGTGATTTGAAAGTGAACAAAATATCACTTTAACTTTGTCTAATGCATGTATTAGAGCATTTGATATACAAAGTCTGTCTATTTTTGCCTGTGTTCTATGTCTATGTGAGCAGTGAGTGAAAAAAGGAGAACTTGGATCCGAGAATTCATAAATATCTTTAATATGTATTAAGTCTAAAAATGTTATTAATTCCTTTGCTGATGCAGTAATCTTCCTCTTTCTAATGGTATTAGTGTCATCATCTTTTAAACTACAGTTAAAGTCTCCTGCCAATATAATACTACCTTTTGAAATTTGAACAATCTAATCCAGATGTTGTTTAACAGTCTTAACACCTATTCCAGGGACTCAATATAGATTAATAAAGGTGTATAATTTTCTATTAATTTCTAATGTTACCAAGTGAAATAGTCCTTTATCATATTTATAAGATCTTATAATCTTGGGTATGGTTAGAGAATTTATCCACAAAATAACCACTCATCTTTTTTTCAATTATAATGAGAACTAGTTAGGACAGAATATGATTTAGTTTTAAGTCTATCTATGACATTTTTGTAATAAGTGTGTCTCTTGAAGAAAAATTATCTGGTAATTAAATAGTTTTAAAATGTTATTTCAGTTCCCTCTCTTACAACCATTATTTAAACCATTAATTTTTAAAGAGACACGTTTAAAATAAGACATATGTTTGGTTTAATGTCTCCATAAAAAGGTATCATAAATTCCAAATAGTAATTATACTTTTGAATTACTTCCCAAACATAATCTTTAAAAATTTGACTGTTTGCAATATGTATGATAATAGTAATAGTAGACACCCCCCAAAAAATGCTTTCACATATAGTAGCCTACAGCTGAACTTGTAGTTAATTACAAACTCTGTAAACAGATTTTACAATACAAAGGTTAAAGCCCATGAAAAACAGTAAAAATATGTTGAACTAGTATGAGTACTGCTAACTAGAAAACTTTTCTAATACATATCTATGGTCAAAAGTCAAAAAGGTTCATTAGAGATCAAATAATTTTTTATATTTTTAAAATAACTCTTAGAAATGACAGTCCAAGTCATTACTCAATTGACTTCTTAAACACTTATTTACCACTGCAGTAAAATATTTAAATATAAATGTTATAGTAAAATAAAATAATAAAACAAATAATAACAGCAATAATTTTGTTCAGTTAAAAGGGCAGCAGCTATAAAAACACGTTTACAAGTGAAAAAATACAAATAAGTAGTCCATTCTCCGTGTACTGTAGAAACCAAATAATGAAATGAAATAACATAAAAAAGAGAAAAGATTATTTATATAGATTGTCAAGTTTCTGCTTCAATTTACTTAAAATTTCATTTGTAATAATGTGGATGTATGTTTTTGATTCAATCTTGAAAGCTATGTAAGTAATAACTCATGCTGCTTCACATAGAAAATACCTGCCTCATTCACTTTTCTGATGGCCAAAAGCAGCTAACACCACCAGCACTCAAAACTAAAAACTGAATACATTGCACAGACTTGGCAGATAGATTAAAATAAGCAAAAACAAGGGACAAAATGATAGCTCACAGGCAACTTTAATCTGAAAATCTCAAACACAAAGACACTGGATCTCACCATTGGTCCATCAGCTCAAACAAAATCAACCCTGTGTCCTCCAACATGCCTCATCTCCCTTCCATCCCAAACCCAAAGTCTTTAAATGGAAACACCTCACATCAATGATACTACAAAACCATTCACATAACACAATCCACCAACAAATTCAAAGCCAAGACAAGAGGCAAAACATTATACAGTACTCCATGACTTAAAACAAAATCTTCTCTCATTGACAACAAGTTTAAACCGTGAAGTTCCATATTGCCAGTCTTCACCATACAAATTAAAAAGATACAAAGCACATAATCAAGGGCAAGCAAATGCAAATCACCACACAGCTGATCAGGAAATTAGCAGCTTAAACACACATCTTAACTATCATGAATTGCACTATTAGCCACAGATACAGGGATCTTTATATTAGACAAAATATGGGTCACTTCCAAAAAACACAGATCAGAAATATAGGACAGACAAAGAAAATAAATAAGTTGATGAAAAGCAAGTTCAACAATGATGACACCAAGGAATATAATGAACATAAAATATGTAATGTCTGAATATTAAAGTTAAATTAACACACTATAAATAACCAAATAACAGAATAACTATTAATTATTCAAAAGAAAGGGAGACCCAGACTATAAACAAATAATGGGGAAAACATTAGTAGAGGAAGCAACATTAGCATTAGATCTATGATTATATTTATTTTAACTAATCAAATATAAACTATTTTATGAATATTAATGCATAATATAATATCTAAGAAAGTATAAGTAAGAGAGCTTTTTAAAGGATGTAAATGTAAATTACTAAAATAAGTTATTTTACCTTGGTGTAAAGACATCTAAGTCTCCCTTTGTACTCATCAAGATGTTAAATGAGCAAGTTCATAATTGAAAAGGACTTAACATAAGGAGAAGAGAAAAAAACAAAATGAAATATATTTTAATATAATGACATTAAGTAACAGTTAAGTCATTTGTCTTTTAATTTCTTCTTTTTTCACTTGTCTTCCACTCAGATCTTTTTGCCTGCCTCTTTAAGGGTACACTGTTCCAGTCCATCTCCTCTGTTTGTTCAAAGATGTTATTTATTTTCAGATATGATACAGCTGCGTCCACATCCTCAACAATTTTAGTTTCATCAAGGAGAAAGATTTTTAGCCTGGCTGGAAACAATAAATTACTTTAAGTTGTTTTTTTTCTTCAGTTTTGTTATTAAAGGAAGAAAACATTTTCTTTTAAAAATGACTGAGTTGAAGTAGTCATTGTCAAAATTAATTATACTGTGTTTTATTTTACGGAGAGACTTTGACCAAAAATATTTGAGAATTAACTCTTTGTCCTGTGAGGACAAAATCTTACAATTGCAGACCTCAAAGAAGTTTTATTCCTTGATAAAGGTGATGTAACTAGAGACTTATGTGCTCTCTTGATACAGAATGGCATTGCTTCATGTAAATGTAGCACCTTGGGAAAACAAGATGTCAAGAAATTTGCTGTGTTGTTTCCTTCTATTTTTTTAATGTAGACCAAAGATTCTAACATTGTTTCTATGAGACTTATTCCCAAGGTCATCAATTTTATTCAGAAGAACGGTATTTTGTTTTAATAGAAACTCAGTATTATGTTCACCTTTATTTAACCTCCCTTCCATGTTATTCAGAGTGTCTTTGATGCCAGAAATATAGGTGTTCTGCTGTTGTAATGTTTCATGGATTTGTTCAATTTGTTTAGAAGATTTTTCTTTAAAATTATTAAGTTTTGCATCCATTTTGTTCATTTTAATGACAATTTCTGAATATTATTGAGAACATATTGAAGTTCTTTTTTGAAGAATCTTGAGAGCTGGATTTTAGATGACTCATTTCCAAGCTGTATGTGATGGTATATTTAGAGATAAATATTTGACAGGAAAATCACGAAATATAGAAAAAAAATCTTGATACTATCTTAAATATAGCTTCAATTAATATATATATATATATATATTTTTTTTTTTCCTTCAGTAAAGCTGATAAGATAGTTTAAAATTACTATTTCCTGTCAGAGATAAGCAAAATAGCAGAGCAGGAGAAAGCTGTTGTTATCCTGTCAGCATCCTAGCCATATTTCTCCATCTTTGGGGATTTTTAAATTACTTAAAAGAACAGAATGTTTTCATAATGCTGAAATGCTGATTACATGAACGTCAACATGGTACTATATATGTACTGAGAAATAACCATGACTTAAGTAATATTTTAAAGCAAAAACACAACAAAAAACATTGAGCCGGATTCAGGAAGGCTTACACGGAGTTTAAGAGTAGTGTAAGCCTCCGTGTAAGCCTCCCAATCCAGGAACAGCCCAAACCTCCGTGTAAGAGACAGCTAAAATGTCTCTTACACGGACTGGGCGTGGAAATGCTCAATACCTCATTTGCAGCTGAAAGATATGCAAATGAGGTATTTGAGCAATCCAGGAAGCCCAAAGCAGTTCGTGTAATGGACGTTTTAGCTGCAGAAATGTACTCAGCTGACAACTGAGTACATTTCTGCAAAATTGACAACGGAGCTATGTCAGCTCCAAATAAAGGGTGAATATGTTTCATCTAGCATGCCAATGGCCAAATATGTGGCCATTGGCATTAAAAAGTGTTGCAAAATTATTTAAACTAACTTTTATTTTTTTCGTGGGATTTTGATGTTTAACTGCAGCGCACACCCGCGCAAACGGGGTGCGCTGCTGAAAAGTGAAAACCGAAGTTTATAAGCCCACAATTGTGGGATTTATGTATTACATGGAATGACAATGCAGGGACTAGCAGACCAAAAACAATATGGCCTTCGTGTAGTGGTTGTCAAGGGGGGGAAGCTCTGTGTAAGACATGTAACTAAACATTACTAGACAATCCTATGTAAAGGAGGGTTACAATACTGAATCACACTGCCACATAGGTAATGAGCACTTTCTGAGTAGTGTAAGAGTTATAGAAGGGGGAGGAATAGAGTAAGAGGTAGGTGACATCACGGGAGGAATGATAGAAATAAATGTATCACATTGGAGGGCAGTGTAATGTGACAGATGACAGACAGACATCAGGGAGAGAGGTGTGTCCCAACAGAACACTAGGAAAGTCAAGAAATAGAGGGTGCACACTATCCCTACACTCAAACTTTCTTGATATACGTGCATGCGCGCGTGTGCGCGCGTGTAAGGCAGGTTCAACATGTGGGAGCGTGTTGCAAACCGTTTACAACGGTTTGCGCGGGCGTGCACATGTGGAAGGCAATGTAAACAGCAGGAAGCCTGTTGCCTGATGTATAAGGCTGTGTGTGCGCGTTTTACCATGAATCAGCCCAGTTCAAACCGTGTAAGGATGTGTGCGCGCGTTTAAGTCACTGTGAGCGTGCTTATGCTGGTGTGCACATTGCTCCCCTTGAGGAAACAGAAAGGAAAAAGGAAACAACCAGATTGCAGGGATGCTGTCAGAGGATACTGCTGGAGTTAATTGGTGGAAACAATTGGAAGCAGGCAATTACACAGGCAGACTAGAAGCCCAACCCAGTACTTAAAACACTGCAAACAGCAGTGCAGGCTGTTTCTCACAAGAGATACTGCAAGAAAGGAGTAAGCTATCAGAATTGAAAACTGAAAAAAGCTGAACTCAGAGCAGGAATGCTAGGGGCTGCCATAGCTGTTATAATAAGGCATAGGCGAATTGCTGAGGGTGGTGACAATGCAGATGCTGACTGACAACCCACAGTGAGGAGATGGAGGAGATTATACAGGCCCAGGGTCACCTCCCATGGGTTACATGAGCTGGAGATAGTAGAGCACTACAGAGTGGACAGAGACCTTCTGCAGCAAATTGTTGAGCTGTGCAGGCCACGTCTCACACACAGAACCAACAGAGTGGAACCCATCCCAGTGGAAACCAAGGTATGTGTTGGCCTAAGAATACTAGCAACAGGTACCTTCCAGAGACCAACTGGTGATATGATGGGGATATCACAGGCATCAGCCTCCAGGGTACTGCACCAGTTCCTGGATGCCATGTCAGCACATGTCGGTGATCATGTATATTTCCCCAATGTCCGTGAGGTATTGGCCAGCAATATGCATCTCTTCCAGCAAATAGCGGGATACCCTGAGGTACTGGGTGCAATAGACTGCACGCACATACGCATCAAAGCACCAGCCGGTGAGCGGGGTAGAGCCTATATTAACCGCAAAGGATTCCCCTCCATCAACTGCCAGGTCGTGTGTGATGCCCAGGGCATAATAATGAATGTGTGTGCTGGCTGCCCTGGGAGCTACCACGATTCCCACATCTGGCATCTGACGCAGCTGTACCAATCATTTGCCAGTGGGGACTTCCCACACGGACACCAAGTGGGGGATGCAGGTTATGCACTTGAGCCATGGCTGATGACACCCATCAGAAATGCACACACACCTGAACAGGACTGTCATAATGAGGCACACGCACAAACACGTAATGTCATAGAGCGTGTGTTTGGGCTGCTCAAGTCATGGTTACGGTGTCTGGACACATCTGGTGGAGCCTTGCAGTAAACACCAACTACATGTACCCAAATGATCATGATATGTGCTATGCTACATAATATGATCCTGCGGAAACAGCTGCAGCAGGACCAGCATAGGGCTGGGCCAAACATACCCCCACCATTGCCAAGGCCACAACAGGCAGAGGGTGACTCGGAGGAGGAACAACCTGACCTTGCCCCAGTAGGCAGAAGGAGGCATGCCCAGTATGCCCTGGCCTTGGCAAAGAGGCAACGCATAGCACATACACTGGCTCAGTAGGAACACTGGGACTGTTACCCCCTCCGACTCACTCATATAGTAACAGGGATGCCTAACATGACACAACCTGCTTCCAAACATGTACAGGGAGTGTAGTATGTGCATCCAACAGAGGCAGCCCTGCAGCACCGCCTGAGGCATGAATGCCATGTGTTAAGTAATGTAACACCATGTACCATATGCACACCTGAGGACCCTGACTAACATCCACCCTCACCAATCATAAACCACAAAAACACAAACCCACCTTCATAGGTACCACAAGGGATAGGAACCTAGATGTAATGCTACCCAATGCCAGAAGTATAAACAGCAAGATGCATGCAGTGTAAACGCACACAGTATAGAGAATGTAGATATCAGTGCTGTAATAGAAAACTGGGTCAAAGCCCACATCAGCACCCTGACACTACCAGGTCACACCTCATACAGTGATGTACATGTGCAAAAACATGGAACAAGCTACAAAACGAGGGTGACTAGCAATAAATGTCATGGATAACCACACCCCCATGTTGGTACCACAAGAAGAAGCAACATGGATTAGCCATGGTCAAATACCAATGGCTAAAACTGCCTACTACAATATAGCTTGCTGCAGACCACTGCCTAATAGCAGGAACCGCACCAGGCCTATGTTCATAGGTTCATAGGTTCATACTAGGCTGTCTGCCCTAGGGCATTTATAAGCCTAGCCCAGAGTTTTGTGGCTTCTGCCACCCCTTTAGTTTGAAGGATAATATGCCCATTATTTTGCTGTGCCTCTGTCAAGCAGTGACACTGAGGTTATCCCTGAGGTATACCTGCGATCTCCCATCCATTGGTCAAGATTTTTCTTGAACAAAGCCAGCAAGGTGCTCTGCCTCACATGTACCAGGATGTTGTTCCACAGCATAGGGAGTCTCTGGGTGATGAATCTGTCCTTCCAGCACGTCCTATTAATAGCTGTGTTGAGGTTTAAGTCTCTTGCCCTTGTAGTTCTGATGGATTTAGAGGTTTTGAGGTGAAGCATGTTCATTAATTCCGGGTTGGACATGGCCTTGTATGTCAGGCACAGGTCACCTCTGAGCAGACGGTAAGTGACTAAATAGAGCTGGAGTTCCTTCAGTCGGGCAGCATAAGACATATTTTTGAGACCCTTTATCCTTCTGGTGAGGAATTTTTGGGGCCTTTCCAATTGCTGCAGGTGTCGGGTCAGATACATTCCGAATGGGGCATTGTACTCAATCATTGGTCTGATGAGTGATGAGTACAGGGGAAAAATGACCTCCCTTGATCTAGATGTGAATCCCTGCATGATCATGTTGGCAATGTAGAAGGTCTTCCTAACTACTTTGGCAACGTGAGTGTCAAACGAAAGGTTACTGTCAACCTGGGTGCCCAGATCACTGATAACCTCTTCTGTGCTTAGAGGATTGCCACCTATATAGTAACTAGGGGCAACCTTGTTTTTCCTGAAGGGTATGACTATGCATTTTTTAGCGTTTAACTTTAGGCCATGGCTCTGGCACCAGTTATCCATTTCTATGAGACCCTTCTGAAAGATGTCTGTGTCAGATGGGTTTTCAACTATGGTTCCCAGTTTGCAGTCATCTGCAAACTTTGTCAGCCATAATCCTCCTGTGTTTGCTTGTACTTCTGAAAAGTAGATGCCGAACAAAAGTAGGTCCAGGACTGAGCCCTGTGAGACACCACTTGTGACAGGCTTGGAGTGTGACATGGCGCCAGCAACTCTGACCCTGTGGGTTCTGTCACTTAGCCAGTTTGCAACCCATCTTGTGACGTATGGGTTTACATTTAAGCTGGTGAGTTTTTCAATGATACCCGAGTGGGGTATTGTGTCGAAAGCCTTTGCCAGGTCAAGGTAGGCTGCGTGGACTGCCTTGCCCTCGTCAATGGCCTTGGTGACTGTTTCGAAAAAGTCAACCAAGTTTAAAAGGCATGATCTGCCCTTGACAAAGCCAAACTGGGTTGGATCCAAAGTCTACAAGTCCCTTATGTCTTTATTTATGAGTTCCATTATGATCCTCTCCATAGCTTTGCAGACCAGGCTTGTCAAGCTGATGGGACGATAGTTTCCGGGGTCGATGGAGGCACCTCCTTTGTGAAGTGGGACCACCGTTCCCGTACGCCACTCCTTGGGTTCGTATCCTGAGGTGAGGCTAAGATTAAACAGCTGCCCTAACTGCGGGTTTAATTCCTCATTGAGTTCGTGGAGCACACAACCGGAGACACCATCTGGTCCCATGGATGCTGTGTTTTTCGTTTTGGATAGAGCAGTTCTCACCTGAGCATTTGAGATGTTTGGGGGGCTACAATCCTCTGGTATAGATATCTCTCCTTTTGGGAGAAATCTGCACTGAACCTGTCAGCCAGTATGTTGGCAATGTCTGTAGGTTCAGTGATTTTTACATCATTTTGAACTAATTCTGAGCATATCTGGGAGTTTCCTCCCAGGTTTCTAACATAGCTTAAAAAAGGCCTTATGATTGTCTTTTGAGTCCTTAGCGATTTTTCTCTCAAAATTTGCCTTGGATGATTTTATGAGAGATCTCAGTTTTTTACTTATAATGAGCAGGGGTGTCTTCCCTTCTACGGATTTTGCTCCATCTTGTAGTAGCTCCTTCCTTTTGTTGTAGAGCTTGTTTATGGCTGGGGTCCACCAGACTGGACGCTTGCCTTTGGTACAAAGAGTCTTTGTTTTGTTTGGGATTGCCTGATCCATGCAGTCCTGGAGGTGCTGGTAGAAGGCATTTGTAAGTGATTCAGCAGTTTGGGTAATGGTTTCCACTGGCTTGGGGGCCTTGAAAGAGAACACACCAGTCTTTAGAAGTGTGAAGTCAGCTTTTGAGAAGTTCTTCACTGTGGTCTTGTTTATCTGGTGTGGAGGCTGGATGTGGACTTCCAGTGAGATTAGTTTATGATCTGATCTCACCAATGATGGGTATACTTCTGGTTTTGAACATTGTGACCCCATGTTCGTAATGATGAGATCTAGTATGTTGTCTCCTCTTGTGGGGATGGTGACTAGTTGTTCCATGGCATTTGAGTTTATGAACTATAGGAACCTTTGGGCTAGAGTGTTGGGGCTTGAGTAGTGATCCCAGTCTATATTTGGATAGTTGAAATCACCCAGTATGATGGTGTTTGGAGATACATTTATCCCCTCCAGTGTTTTCAGGAAAGCTCTGTGTGAGGTTCCTGAGTTTGAGAGGGTGGCCTGTAACATGCTACAAACTGCAGAGCAGTCTTGCCTACGGTTAATTGCACCTGGATGGTCTCAGATTCATCGTGCGTTGCCACCAACCTTGAGGTGAGGGTGTCCTTGATGAATATGAACACCCACCCTCCTTTCTTGGTGTTGTCCGGATTTTGGGGCCGGAATGCATGATATGAGGTAACACCTGATAGTGCCGGGGTGCTGTCAGGAGCCTTGAACCAGGTTTCAGTCACAGCACAGACATCGATGTTCTCCATACTGAGAAGGGCTTCGAGTGTGTGCATCTCGAGGTTGAGACTTCTGGCATTGAGCAGCATTACCCTTAGTTTTTTTCCTTTTTTGTGTTCTAGGGTGGTAGGTTTAGAATTTGAGCCTTGCCTAAAAAAGGCACAATGGGGGTGGCAAGAGCCTTAGCCAAAATCTGGAAGCCCAGGGGTGACAGGTGCAAGCCGTCCCTTGCGAATCAGTGTGGCTTGTCCAGCATGTCATCCCAGGCAGACAGACATTGGATCCCCTTTGAATGACACCATAGTTTAAGCCAATTATTACAGCTGATCATCTTATCTCTGTATTGTGGCATAATTCTTGGTGAAGGTAGGATACTGCTCAAGGTCAGGGTAATACCTGCCTGGGCTACATAATCAGAGAGCTCCTATATGTCTCTTTTCATGTAGTCCAGGGAGGTACGTCTCAGGTTGTTCACACCAGCATGGACAATGACTGAGTCATACTTGTACTTGCAGTTGAGTGACCTGAGTGCTTGCATTATGTGGTAGATTCCAGCGCCCGATAGGCAGCTTACTGTGACCTTCTCCTTACTCAATCTGGTGAGTGGGACATCAGTGTGTCTGACTATGGAGTCACCTATGACGAGTGTGTCTGGCATTGTGTTTGGCCTTAAGGCCTGTGACTGTTTGGCACACTGACTCTGTGGTCTATGTGTTGCATGTGCTGTGCCCTGTGGAGGCAGTTGTTTGGGTGTCTGCTTTGGTGGCCTCTGCTGTTTTGGTAGATTTCTGATCAGAGCCTCCGAGTATGTCTTTGTGTGTTTATGTGTATGATTTGAAGTTGTGATAGTGCTATGTGAGACTGGGTTTGTGGTGTGTGTGGTTACCTTCTCCTCCTCTCTGGTCTTGCCAGTCCTATGTTGAGAGAGCTCAGCCTCCAGTTTGGCTATATAGTTGCATCTCTCGCATGTATTTGTGTTTTGTGGGAGAAGGAGAGGGTTGTCTGTGTACATGAGGCAATTGTAACATTGCCTCAATATTCCCAGGTTCACCAGCTGAGCAGGAGAGGACACTAACAACTGATCCCTCAACATGCTAGAAGGAATAGACAAAAATGTTGGACTACAGGAAGATATCAAGCCCCCCAAACCACATTATATTGCTTGACTGACAATACCTACACATACACCATAGTTTCATAGTTTCATAGTTTACTACTAGGCTATCTGCCCTAGTGCATCTATAAGCCTAGCCATAGTGATGTGGCTATTGCCACCCCTTATAGTGGTAATAAGTGTACAGAATAGATTCCAAATATTGTGCCTCTGACTTAGTAGTGACACATTATGACCCCCTTATGTAATCGAATAACTTGACTGTGCCTCTGTCTAGTAGTGACACAGGGAGGACCCCTGGGGTAAACCTACAATCTCACATCCAGTTGTCCAGATTTCTCTTTAAGAGAGTCAGTGAGGGACTCTGTCTAACATGAACTGGGATACTCTGCTAGAGTGTGAGAAGCCTCCGAGTTATGACTCTGTCCCTACAGCATGTCCTATACATGTATGTGCTGAGGTTCAGATCTTTAGCTCTCATGGTTCTGGTGGATTTGGATTGCTTGCAGTGGAGCATGTCCACCAAATCCTGATTGGACATGGTCTTGTATGTCAGGCATAGGTCACCTGTAAGTATGCGGTATGCTACTGAATAAAGTTGGATTTCCTTTAGTCTGGAAGCATATGACATGTATTGTAGACCCCTGATCTTCTTGGTAAGGTACTTTTGGGGTCTCTCCAGCTGTTGCAAGTGCTTGGTGAGGTACATACCAAATGGGGCTTTGTATTCAATCATGGGCCTGATAAGGGAGAAGTATAGTGGTACAATGACCTCCTTTGATCTGGATGGAAAACCCTTCATGATAAGGTGGGCAAGATAGAAAGTCTTTCTAACCACTTTGGCAACATGGGTGTCAAACGAGACGTCACTATCTACATGTGCCCCCAGGTGTCTGATTTGTTTTCTGTGCTCAGTGGGTTGCTGTCTATGTATTGATTTGTGGCTACTTTGTTCCTCCCAAAGGGGATGACTACACATCAGTTGCATTCAGTTTCAGGCCATGATTCGGGCACCAGCTATCTGTCTTTGTGACGGCATTCTGTAGGATGTGTGTGCCGGCTGATGTATTCACTATGGTGCCTAGGTTGCAGTCATCTGCAAACTTTGTCATCCACAACCCTCCTATGTTTGCTTTCACATCTGAAAAGTAAATGCCAAATAAGAGGGGTCCCATGACAGATCCTTGTGGGACACCACTTGTGACTGGCTTTGAAGCTGACAAGCCACCTGCAATGTCGACTTTATGGGTTCTGTTTCTTAGCCATTTTGCAACCTATCCGGTGACATATGGTGTTATATTTCAGCTGTTGAGCTTGTCTATGATGCCTGAGTGGGGTATTGTGTCAAAGGCCTTAGCCAAGCGCAGGTAGGCTGTGTGGACCGCGTAGCCCTCATCAATGGCCCTACTGACAGTTTCAAAATAGTCAACTAGGTGCAAAAGGCAGGATCTGCCCTGTACAAAGCTGAACTGGGTGGGATCAAGGGTCTGTAGGTCACCAATGTCTCTGTTTAAGAGCTCCATAATGACTCTTCCCATAGCTTTGCAGACAAGGCTGGTTAAGCTTGTGTGGTGGTAGTTGCCAGGGTCTGTGGAGGCATCTCCTTTGTGGAGTGGGACCACTGTTGCTGTACGCCAGTGTTCAGGTACATATCCTGTAGCAAGGCTAAGGTTAAATAGCATTTGTATATATGGGTTTAGATCCTTCTGGAGTTCACATAGCATGCAACTGGGGATACCATCAGGTCCCATTGATGCTGTGCACTTGTCTTTGCTGAGTGCGGCTCTCACATGGACATCCGAGATGACAGTGAGGTTGCATTCAGCTGTGATAACTATCTTCTTTTGGGGGTGAGGGAGGGGGAAAATTGCACTGAACCTGTCTGCCAGAATGTTGCCAATATCTGTCAGGTCACTGAAATATATGTTGTTGTGTACCAACTCTGAGCATATCTGAGGGTTCCCACCCAGGTTTCTGACATAACTGAAGAAGGCAGTGTGGTTATCTTCATTGTCTTTGATGATTTATGTCTCCAGGTTGACCTTGGTTGTCTTTATGAGAGAATGTAGCTTTTTACTAGTGCTGATCACAGCTGCCTTCCCTTTAGGAGATGTAGCTCTGTCTTGCATTAGTATCCTTCATCTGTTATACAGTTTGTTTATGGCTGGGGTCCACCAGACAGGCCACTTTCCCTTGGTGGAGAGGGTCTTGCTTTTATTTGTGATTGCATGGTCCATGCTTTCTCGGAGATGTCCGTAGAAAGCGTCTGTGAAGGAGTCACCATTGTGTGTTGTGGTTTCCACTGGCCCAGTGGGCTTAACGGATACCATCTCAGTCCGAAGAAGTGTGAAGTCAGCTTTTGAGATGTTTGTCACTATACTCTTTGTATTATACTAGCACTGACACAAGTGTAGACAATTTCCCAGAATCCATCAAACAAAATGGACATGCAAAATGTAACACTTCCACAAGAGGGGTAAGCATACTGGATGTGATAATCAGAAATATGTGTACTGGATGTCAAGATGAGAAGTGTATCCCTCACTGGTAAGACCAGACCATAGAGTAATAACACTGTAGTTACACATCCCGACCCCAGTCCCTGGCCAGATTACCACAGTGAAACACATGTATAAAGCATAGCTTGCACCCCTACAAACCAATGTGGAATCAATGAAAAGCCCTGTGCAGGTCCAGAATATGGGACACACTGCAGAACATGTTATACAGGCATACCATGAACACAGCCAAGAGTGCTTGGAGTCCACAATCACAAACAACAAGACACAATGACATACACCCAGGCATCTGGCATGCTGGACTCCAGCAATTACTAAACCATTGAAGAGAATGTGGAAGCTACCACATGATAGATCAAACATAAAAAGTGAAGTAATCAGTGATCACTAGTATGGTAATAAAATGTGTCCACACATACAATCCACTAAGGCCAGGTAAAACAAGTAGAATCTGTGAATCCAGTGGCAATGTGACACCTGTCCCAAGTACAAACACAACAACAACTCACCCCAATAAATAAAAATGTATGTGATAGACGCAACCAGGTAGCCAAACCGGAGCCTGAGCACCCCCAAATCAGTACTGTCAAAACTAATCAGGAGGACAAGGTAACCACATACACCACAAACCCAGTCCCACATAGACCTACAACGACTGTAAACCAAACACATAAACACAAAAACATTCCCAGAGGCCCTAATTACAAACACACAACACCAACACAAGCCTCCAAAGCAGACACCCAATAAAACAACCTCCAGACATAGCACATGTAACATATAGTACACAAAGCTGGTGTGCCAAACAGTCACAGGACAGAAGGAGAAACAACATGCCTGATACAGTTGTAATAGGTGACCCCATAGTGAGACATGCTGCTGTTCCAGGGATGGCTTGCACCTGTTACCCATGAGCGTCTGGATATTGCCTAAGGCTTTTGCAACCTACATTGATCCTTTCATAGGCAAGGCCGAAAAGACCAACCCACCACCATAGAAAACAAAACTGGAAAGAAACAGAAAGGTAATGCTGATCAATGCCAGATGTGTAAACCTCAATATGCATGCTCCTGAGGCCCTCCCCAGTATGGAGAACATTGATGTCTGTCCAGTGATAGAAACCTGCTGTAAGCCTCATGACAGCACACCAGCACTAACAGGTAATACCACATATCATGTGTTATGGCCACAAAACCTGTAACAAAACATAAAATGAGGGTGAGTATCCATATTCAGCACAGACACCCATACATCCAGTTAACTGACAATGCTTATGTCATTGCAGTCCACCCATGTGCAACTAACCATAGGCAAAACTGCTGTGCAGTCTGTAGCATGCTACAGACCACACTCTCACACACAGGAACCCCACCCCACTGTCCTGAAGACAGTGGACAGTATGAATGTACCACCAAATACAAAACAAGGTACACACAAATTACCACATAGGTGGTAAACCATTATGTGTGGAAGGAGTAATCAGGGACCTAGTGACACAAGTGGACAGTCACCTGTTATGTGACAGTCACATCGCCAATTTGTCTAGGAAGACTGTCTATATTGGACACTGTATCATGAAAGGATTCACATCTACGTCAACAAAGGTCATTGTGCCCCTATACTGTTCCCCTATCAGACCATATTGTAATACAATGCCTCATTTGGGATGTACATTACCTGGCACCTGCAGCAGTTAGAAAGACCTCAAAGGTACCTCAGCAAGAGTCAGAAAGGGTCTCAAATATATCTCATATGCTGCCTGGCTGTAGACACCACAGCTGAATGCAGTCACATACTGCCTACACAGAGGCATTGTATGTCTGTTGTACAAGTCCATGTCCAACACAGAAGTAATGGACATGCTCCACCCCAGAAAACTCAAAGTCATCGGAGCTGTGTGAGTCAGAGATGTCAACCTTAACACATACTCAAATAGGATGTGCTGGAGGGACAGATACCTAACCCTGAGTCTCTCCACACCCTGGAACAGAATACCACTACATGTTAGGCAGAGCCACTCACTGACACTCTTCAACAGGAAGTTAGCAAAATGGATGGATAATTGTAGATGTACACTGGGGGTCTTTACTGTGTCATGTCCAGACAGAGGCACAGCTAAGTAAATCATAAATGGCCATAATATTCACATAGCAAGGGTGGCAAAAGCCACACACACTGTGGCTAGGCTTACAAATGCCCTAGGGTGGATAGCCGAGTATGACCCTATGAACCTATTATGATACAAATTGTACAGGACACTAAGGATAACCCCAAGGCTGCTGCAACTGATGGTAGTAAGCATGTTGTGAATTCCCAGATATGCTCTGGATCACACAAATATTACAAACAACATACCAAACACACACACGTATTGCCAACATACATCCTGACAGGTGCAGTGCAAACCCCCCCCCCCTCATAATGCAAAATATCTTTCCCAGCAGACTGCTGCCTCCCTGACATTATGTCAGCCTTACCACAGGATATGTACCCAAGGAGCAGTGTACAACAACAGTGGTTGTTCTCAGGAAAGGTGTCGTCTGAATGAATACTAAAAACAACCACCACAGAATCCTGAGAAGCTTGGTCTGCACAGCTATGGAAAGGATCAGCATGTACCGCAGACATAACGATATTGGGGATCTATTGACACCCGACCCTACCCAGTGTGGGTTTATGAAGTGCAGACCCCGCCCCTAAACGTGTGACTCAGTTGAAACAGTAATTGAGGTCACTGATGAGGGCAATGTGGTCCACACAGTGTAGCTGGACCTTGCAAAGCCTTCTATACAATACCCTACGTGTTCAATATAGATATGCTCACCAGCTTATATATACACCCCAATGTCACTAGAGGGGTTGCAAACCAGACCAACGACATAACTGACATGGTCAGACATGCTGCAGCCATGTCAAACTACAAACCACATATAACAGGTATCCCACAAAGCTTGGTCCTGGGACCTTCCCCGTCTGGTATATATGCCTCATAGGTACAGGCCAACATGTAAGGACTGTGCCTGAACATGTTTGCAGAGGACTACAAACCGCCTAACATATCTGACACTCCAGCTGACACAAGCATCCCACAAAAGGGCCACATAGAAACAGACAACCGGTGCCATAGCCATATCAGCATGTTAAATGGAGAAAACTGTATAGTCAACCTCTTTGGATATACAGTAAGTGACCACCAATTACCACATAGGTGTTAACTCATTACATACTTAACATGTAATGACAGACCTGGATACACAAGGTGATAGATATCCTGCATTGGACAAACATTTGGCTGTAGTGTTAACAGAAACAATCCATATACCAACCTAATCATGAAGGTTATGACATCTAGATAAGGGGAGGTCATTGTGGTTCTGCAGTTATCCTTCATCAGCGTTACAAATGACCACAACAGCCCCTGTGGGGTGTACCTCAGCAGACACCTCCATCAACTGTAAAGTCCACAACAGTACCTCACCAGGAGTATCAAAGAGCTTGAACACATGTAATGTGTTGCCTGATTAAACAGAGTGCAACTCCACACACTGCCATGCTGGCCACCCAGACGCAAGCTGTGCCTGATGTAGAAAGCCATGTCCAAGCTGGAATCAATGAACATGCTGCACCTTGTACAATCTGAATGGCAGTGAGCTATGCACATGAGGGACCTGAACCCCAGCACTGACATACATAGGACAAGCTGTAATGCATTATCCATAACACAGAAGCCACCCCTACACATGAGTAAACTACCAGTACAGGTTATCCATAGAGTCACTCGTTGATTCTCCTCAACAGGAATCTTAATGAGTGGATGGGAGATGGTAGGTTTACCCTGGCTATCAATGTTATGTCACAGGTAGACAGAGGCACAGTATACTAAACAAGACATATGTCATGGCAAACTACACTTACAATGTGTCAAAGGACAAACACACTCTCTGACTAGCATTAGAAATGGCCTAGGGCACATCGGTAGTGTTTGCCAATGTACACCTAGGTTGTGGAATACACTACTGATGTTGGATGAGGCTGTTGTAAGTAGTTCATATCTGAACATAATGCGACATGGTCAGATAGGTTCATAGGTTCATAGGCTTATACTAGGCTATCTGCCCTAAGGCAGTTATAAGCCTAGCCCAGAGTTTTGTGGCTTATGCCACCCCTTATATGGAAACAATACTGTGCCCATTAGTTTGTTGTGCCTCTGTCCAGCAGTGACACAGAGATGATCCCCGGGGTAAACCTATGATCTCCCATCCACAGGTCAAGATTCCTCTTGAGCAGAGCCAGCGAGGTGCTCTGCCTCACATGGACCGGGATTGTATTCCACAGCATAGGGAGTCTCTGAGTGATAAATCTATCCCTCCAACATGTCCTACTTATATCCCTGCTAAGGTTTAAGTCACTTGCCCTAGTGGTTCTGGTGTATTTGGAGATTTTGAGGTGGAGCATGTCCATTAATTCCTGGTTGGACATGGCCTTGCATGTCAGGCACATGTCACCTCTGAGCAGACAGTATGTGACTGAATAGAGCTGGAGTGTCTTCAATCTGGCAGCATATGAAAGATGTTGGAGTCCCTTTATCCTTTTGGTGGGAGACTTTTGGGGTCTCCCCAATTGCTGCAGATGTCGGGTGAGATACATCCCGAATGGGGCATTGTACTCGATCATTGTTCTGATAAGTGAAGAGTACAGGGGAACAATGACCTCACTAGATCTGGATGTGAATCCCTTCATGATCAGGTGGGCAATGTAGAAGGTCTTTCTAACCACTTTAGCAACGTGAGTGTCAGAAGAAAGGCCACTGTCAACCTGGGTCCCCAGGTCCATGATAACCTCCTCTGTGCTTAGAGGATTGCCACCTATATGGTAGCTTGGGGTTACCATGCTTTTCCTGAAGGGTATGACTATACATGTTTTGGCATTTAACTTCAGGCCATGGCTCTGGCACCAGCAATCAGTTTCCGTGAGTCCCTTCTGAAGGATATCCATGTCTGATGCACTGTCCACTATGGCGCCCAGTTTGCAGTCATCTGCAAACTTTGTCAGCCAAAGTCCTCCCATGTTGGCCTGTACTTCTGAGAAGTAGATGACGAACAATAGGGGGCCAAGGACTGAGCCCTGTGGGACACCACTTGTGACCGGCTTGGAGTCTGACATAGCGCCAGCAACTCTAACCCTGTGGGTCCTGTCGTTATGCCAGTTTGCAACCCATCTTGTGACATATGGGTTTACATTTAAGTTGGTAGTTTTTTCTACAATACCCAAGTGGGGTATTGTGTCGAAAGCCTTTGCAAGGTCAAGGTAGGCTGTATGGACTGCCTTTCCCTCATCAATGGCCTTAGTGACTGTTTTGAAGAAGTCGACCAAGTTCAGAAGGCATGATCTGCCCTTGACCAAGCCAAACTGGGACGGGTTCAATGTCTGCATGTCCCCTATATCTTTGTTTATGAGCCCCATTATGATCCTCTCCATAGCTTTGCAGACTAGACTTGTTAAGCTTATGGGGTGGTAATTACCAGGGTCTGTAGAGGCACCGCCTTTGTGCAGATGTGCACAACTGGACCCTAACCAGGCTGTTGTGCACACTATGGAAATGTAAAGCAGTGATAGGACTAAAGCCCAGGATACTGTCCACCACAGTGAAAGTACTGAACCACTACACTATACAGCACTACAGTGTTAGGTCAGTATGAACGGATGTTGACAATTGTATGCAAAGTATCCCATGCAAAACCTGCAGGCACAGTATAATCCCTGTTGTGTTCAAACAAAAAGCATTTGGACAGTAACTACACAACATGCCACCGAACACACACCCATAAATTGGAGATATTTGTTGAAGGTCACACTCATCCACAAATGTGATGGGCTGCAGAGTTCAACATATGGAAAGCTCACACTGGGCATGCTCACACACTTTGATAAATGAGACATCTTTCACACAACATGCCATGGGAAGGCTGAACTGGGCATGCTCACACACTTACTCCAAATGTTCCTCTTAGCAACTGGGAAAACACACCACTGGATGCTCATTCCCCTTTCTAAACACTGATGATGTCAGCACCCTATAAGCATATCAAGAGAAAAGAAACCCCCCCAACAATTCGAATAGCGCGCTCTGCGAATGTGTCCATCTCTGGTGTCATAACATAGATAGGTAGTGGTTTGAATCCAGCAAGTGGCAAATGTGTGTGTGAAGGGGGTTAGTGTGTGTGTATGAAAAGAACATCCCTTTTGGCAACTGTGGAAACACACCACAGGATGCCCATTCCCCTTTCTAAACACCGATGATGTCAGCACCCTATAAGTATATCAGGGGAAAAGAAATCTCCCAGTAATGCGAATAGCGTGTTCTGCTAATGCATCCGTCTCTAGTATCATGACATAGTTAGGTAGGTGTTTGAATCCACCAAGTGGTAAGTGTGTGTGAAGGGGGTTAGTGTGTGTGCATGAAAGGAACATCCCTTTTGGCAACTGTGGAAACACACCACAGGATGCCCATTCCCCTTTCTAAACACCGATGATGTCAGCACCCTATAAGTATATCAGGGGAAAAGAAATCTCCCAGTAATGTGAATAGCTTGTTCTGCTAATGCGTCCGTCTCTTGTGTCATAACATAGTTATGCAGGGGTTTGAATCCAGCAAGTAACTAGTGTGTGTGTATAAAAAGAACATCCCTTTTGGCAACTGTGAAAACACACCACCGGATGCCCATTCCCCTTTCTAAATACCGATGCTGTCAGCACCCTATAAGTATATCAGGGGAAAAGAAATCTCTCAGTAATGTGAATAGCATGCTCTGCTAATGCATCCATCTCTAGTGTCATAGCATAGTTAGGTAGGGGTTTAAATCCAACAAGTGCCAAGTGTGTGTGAAGGGGAATAAGTGTGTATGAAAGAAACATCCCTTTTGGCAACTGTGAAAACACACTACGGGATGCACATACCCCTTTCTAAATGATATCACAATTATTTATGGCTTTTGATTCCAGACATGTCGCGTGTGTTTTGCTCACACAGAATGCCCATGTGTGCGGGTTGTTTCTCACAATAATGCATGACATTGATTAAACCAGTTATGGCAATGCACACATGATGTATGTGTGTGCCAAATACACATATGTACCTGTGACCTTCAATAGTTACCATGTGTGATGCCTGCCACATGTGAATACATGGTATTTGCACAGGATAACATTATGACTGTGGTCTTCTGTGCAGGTGCTGCATGTGGGATGTGTATATACAGTGTGAGATGTAGATGCTATCAACCTAGTAGTGAGGGATACACACCTGGTCTGGGGCATATAGTCTACATGTTGTTGATGAACAGGTGCTGCATGTTTTCACCTGTTGTGGGAGTGGTAAGAAGTTGTTCCATAGCAATGCAGTGACCACATGCTAAGAACCGTTCAGCTAGGGTGTTGTAGCTACAGTAATTCATTAGCATTCAGTAATATGTCAGCATTCCTGGTGAGGGTCTGATGCCAACCAAGGTCAGGGTTCTATCAGCCTGTGCCACTTGCTCAGTGAGCCCTTCCATGTTCCCTATCATGTATTCCAGTGAGGGACATCACACATCAGCTGTAGTGGCATGGACAATGACTGAGTCATATGTGTCCATGCATCTGACTGACCTGTATGCTTGTGTTATGTGGTGGGCCATAGTGCCCCATGAGCATATCACTGTGACCTTCACCTTGTCCAACCTGGTGAGCATGACCTCACTGTACTGGACAATAACAGTACCTAACACAACTGCAGCAGTAGTGTTGTATAGCTGTACAGACTGTGCTTGTTTGGCACACAGGATTTGTGTGCTATGTGTTATGTGTGCTGTGTTCAGGCCTAACGTATGCCTGTGTGCCAGCTACAGAGGTGTCTGCCACTCAGGCAGGATGCTATCCTTAGGCTCCACAAATGGCCTGGTGTGTTTCCATGCTTGTATTGCTGTCAGTGTAGGTCTACATCAGACTGGTATTGCAGTCACTGTAGTATTTCATGCCACCTGACAGGTTATGCCAGTACTGGGTTCAGAGTGCTTAGTCCACAGTTTGGCCATGTGTTTCCATCTCATACATGTGTTGTACATACATGGGTAGGGGATAGGGTTGACTGTGTACATGTGGCAGCTGTGACATTACTACATGGCTCACATATTCCACAACTGTACCATAGAGGTGACTGACAACTGACCTTTGCACATGCGACCATAGTATTGAGATTGCATTGGTGATTAACAGCACATAGGGCCAATGGTGAACAAGATACATAGGTCCATAGGTTCATACTAGACTATCTGCCCTAGGGCATTTATACACCTAGCCAGAATGTGTGTGGCTTTCACCATGCATTGTAAATCTATCTTGCTATGCCCTTTTCCAAGGTTAGTATACTGTGCCTCTGTCTGACAGTGACACATAAGTGATACCCAGGGTAAACCTACAATGTCACATCCAGTCATTAATATCCCTCTTGAAGATAGTCACTGAGAGACTCTGCCTAACCTCTATTGGGATAATATTCCAGAGTGAAGGGAGCCTCTGTGTTATGAATGTGTCCCTCCAACATGTCCTATGTATATCACTCCTGAGGTTCAAGACTTTCCAGCGTGTAGCCTGATGGGATCTGAATATTCTTAGGTGCAGCATGGCCATTAAGTCAGGGTTTGACATGGCTTTATATGTCAGGCACAGATTGCCTATGAAGAGGCAGTATGCCACTGAGTAAAGCTGCTGTTTCTTTAACCAGTCAGTATGTGGCATCTGTTTGAGCCCTTTGATCCTCTTGTTGAGGTACTTTTGTGGTCTTTCCAGTTGCTGCAGGTGTCTGGTAAAGTGCATGCCGACAGGGGCATTGTAGTCAATTATGGGCATGATGAGGGATGAGTAAAGAGGCACAATGTCCTCCCCTGATCTACATGTGAATCCCTTCATGATGAGGTGGCCTATATAAAATGTTTTCCTAACCACTTTGGCCATGGTGTTGTCAAATGAGAGAATGCTATCAACTTGTGTTCCCCAAGGTCCATAATTCCTTCGTCTGCACTTAATGGATTAACACATATGTGGTACTTTGTGGTCACTTTGTTTTTGAAAAAGGGGATGACTATACATGTTTTGGCATTCAGCTTGAGGCCATGGCTGTGGCACAAGTCGTGTGTTTCCAAGAGGCCCTTTTGGAGGATGCATGTGTTGGCTGGAGAGTTGATTATGGCGTCCGGTTTGCAGTCATCTGCGACTTGCTCAGCCACAGTACTTCCATGTTGGCCTGTACCTCTGATAAATATATACTGAACAAGACAGATCCCAGGGCTGAGCCTTGTGGGACACCACTTGTAACTGGTTTTGAGGCTGACATGGCTCCAGCAATTCTGACCATGTGTGTTCTGCCCTTGAGCCACTGTGCAATATCTGTAGTGACATAGGGGTTAATATGTACACTGGTGAGCTTCCCTAGAATGCACAAGTGGGGTATTGTATCAAAGGCTTATGCAAGGTCCAGGTAGGCTGTGTAGACCACCTTCCCCTTGACAGTGGCCTTGGTGACTGTTTCAAAGAAATCAAACAGGTTTGAGAGGCAGGATCTGCCATTAACAAAGCCAAACTGTGTATGATGACATGTCTGTAGGTCCCCAATATCTATATTTATAAGGTTCATGATGATCCTTGCCATAGCTTTGCAGACCAAGCTATTCAGACATATGGAGCGAATAGTGTCCAGGATCCGTTAAGGCACCACCTGAATGTAGAGGGACCACTGTTGCTGTACGCCACTCTTTGGCCACATATCGTGTAGTAAGGCTGGGATTGAACAGTAGTGTTATGTCTGGGTGTAGCTCTTCTTGGGGTTCATGTAGGACACAGCCTGGGACACTGTCTGGTCCCATTGATGCAGTGTTTATTGCTTTGGAGAGGGCAGCTCTTACCTGAGCATCTGAGATGTCAGGGGGGGCAGCACTCTACTGGGAGAAATATTTGCCCTTTTGGTGTGGAGTGGGGGAGAAGGTAGCAGTGAACCTGTCCACTAGGATGTTGGCAATGTCTGTGTGTTTGGTATTTCTTGTGACATCTTGGACTACCTCTGAGCATATCTGGGAATTACCACCCAGGTTCCTAACATAACTACAGAAAGCCTTGTGATTATCCTAAGTGTCTTGTGGAATCTTCTCTCAAAGATGGCCTTAGACAATCTAATGAGTGCCTGTAGTTGTCTTCTAATACTCATCAGTGATGCCTTCACATTTTGGGAGTTTGTTGTATCATGTAGTAGCTTCATCTTTCTATTGTATAGTTTGTTTATGGCTGGTGTCCAGCACACAGGATGTCTGCCTTTGGAGGATTGGGTCTTGCTTTCATTTGGGATTGCATGATCCATGCATTCCTGAATGTATCCATAGAATGCCTTTATACAGGTATCTGCAGTCTGGTCCATATTTTCAACAGGCCTGGGGGCTTTGAAGGTTTCCACATCATTTATGAGGAGTGTGAGCATGCTTGACATGAGTTGTTGACTGTATTCTTCTGTGCAGGGGGTGGCCTTGGGATGTGAATATCCAGTGAGATTAGTTTATGGTCTGATCTTACCAGTGAGGGATACACTTCTGGTCTGGAGCATAGAGTCCCCATGTTGGTAATGATCAGGTTCAGTATGTTTTCCCCTCTTGTGTGAGTGGTAACAAGTTGTTCCATAGCATACTGGTATATAAATTCCAGTAATCTGTGGGCTAGGGTTTTGGAGCTACAGTCATGCTCCCAGTCTATGTTTGGGTAGTTTAACCCACCCAATATAATGGTGTATGGACAGACCTACATATTTCCAACTGTTTTCAGGAAGGCCAAGTGCGGTTCTTGTGTTAGTGAGGGTGGTCTGTAGCAGGCTATAACCTGGAAGGCAGTTTTATCCATTGTTACCTGCATATGGATAGTCTCTGATGTTTGGTGCTTTGCCACCATCATGGAGGTGTGGGTATCTTGGATGAATATCAATACACCCCCTCCTTTTGTGGTTTTGTGCAAGTTTTGGGCCTGAAAAGCATGGTATGAGGTATAACTTGGTAGTGCTGGAGTGCTGTTGGTAGCCCTGAATCCGGTATCTGTTACCGCACAGATAGTGATGTTCTCCATGCTGAGGAATGTTTTGAGTGTGTGCATCATCAGGTTTAGAGTCCTGCAGTGGCATATATGACTGCTCACGTGGACAGATGCCAGGTAAGTCATATGCAAAGTGTCACAGGCAACGTACATGTGCACAGGAGAAACAGTGACATTCTGTCAAGTGAGACAAGAACATACATATAGTAAGCTATGCAGATGTCACTAGGAGTCCACAGAAGCTGTGTAACTCTGCATGGCAGGTCAGATCAGTATTCCAGGGTAACTGCAAGGAAACATGCATGCAAACATAGCTACTGTAAGCAGGGCTGCATGTAGTCCTTTGTACAACAAACAAGCTTTACCACTATCAGTAGGTAACACTGCAAATGCTCACCAGCTGACATATGAATACCTATGTCACCAAAGGTGATACTTACCAGACCACGGACAGAAATGACATGGCCAGACACGCTGCATCCCACATGAACACATATCTCAAGCAACACAGACCTCACAATGTCAGTGTTCATAACAGGCACAGCCCATAAGGCCAAACACAATGTGTACCACACCTATAATAGGTGATGCCATAGTCAGAAACACTGACGTCCCGCCCTCCAGACTGAGCAAGGGGAGGGTCACATTTAGCTACCTGTCGGGTGATAGAATGTGCCAGATAACACAAGCACTCTGGTCACTCCACAGCAAGTACAAGTATGAGGCAGTCATTGTCCATGCTGGTGTGAACAACCTGAGACATACCTCCCTGGACCACATGGAAAGAGACAAAGAGGAGCTCTTACATCACCCTCTCAAACTCAGGAATCCCACACAGCCTTCATGACGACACAGGAGAGTATAGATTTAGCTGCAAACACCATCATACTGGGTGACGTCAACTACCCAAACATAGACTGTGAACATTACTCAAGTCACAATACCCAAGCTCTAGGGTTCCCATAGTTCAGAAACTCTTTAGCTATGGAACAGGTAGTAAACATTCCCACAAGAGGGGGAAATTTACTAGACCTGATCATCACAAACATGAGTACAAAATGTTCACCACTTAAAGTATATCCCTCATTGTTGCAATCGAACCATATACTAATCACACTGGAGTACTGGATCCCCCACATATGCAAACCTCAAACACATCGATGTGTGTGTGGGAAATGCCCCTATTAGCAACTGTGACAGTACACTACAGGATGCAGATTCCCCTTTTGAAACACTGATGATGTCAGCACTCTATAACTATATTACCTGAATTAAAACTCCCCAGTAAGTCGTATAGCACGCTCTGCTAATGCGTCTTTCTCCGGTGTCATAACATAGTTAGGTAGGAGTTTGAATCCTGCAAAGGAAATGTATGTGTGTTAGTATGAGTGGGGTCTGTGTGTGTGCATAATGCTATGAGGGAAAAGTGCCTTTTGCCAACTGGGAGAACACACTACAGGATGCACATCCCTCTTCCTAAACACAGATGATGTCAGCACCCTCTAAGTACAGCATTAGAAAGGATTTCTTCCACTAATGCAAATAGCACATTCTGCTAATGTGTCTGTCTCTAGTGTCATAACACAGTTAGGTAGTGGTTTGAATCTTGCAAATGAAAGTATGTGTGTGAGTGGGGTTAGTGTGTGTGCACAATGCTGCGGGTAGGATGTGGCTTTTGCCAAATGCAGGGTGCACATTTCCCTTAACAAACTGTGATGTTGACAGCACCCTATACAAACAACATGACAACAGACAACTGCCAGTACTCAGTATAGTGCTACATGCTACTGTAACACGCACATGTACCAGAACATACCTAGATAGTGTTTTGAAACCTGAATGTGGCAAATGTGTGGATGTGACATGTTTCTGTGTGTGCATTTCCGTATGGAAAACATGTTGGATGTGGCAATCAGGGTGATGCACATTACACTTTTAAACTAATGAGGTTGCCTGCACCCTGTGAGTACAGGTAGAGATGAGGAAATCGGTAGTAATCCGAATAGTGCACTTTTCAAATGTGTACCTGTCATGTGTCGACAACTACTCATGTAGGGTAATAAATAATGGAAATGGCAGGTGAGCGTGTGCATGTGTGGGGGTAGCAGGGTGTGTGTAAATGCATGTGTGACGGAACAGATACATATAGCTGAATCTACAATACAGCACATGATGCACATTCCCATAGTCAATGGTAGCATGTGATGGTGTGCAGCTGGTACACTTTGGTAAGTAGTATGGGTGCAGATAACAATTCAGGACATTCATACAGTTACTGCAACAGGAATGCTGGGATATACACACAATCATAGTGGAACAGTGAACAGTTACCAACATGTTACTACCTATACACATCTATGTAGTCACCCTGTGCATCAGCAACGTGTTTACCCTTTCCTGCACTGATGTTGTAGTATGCAGGGGGTGGCACAGTGTCATCATATGCACATGGTGTGGGTTAGGTATGCCCAAGCCAGCCATTGCTACCGCCAATTGACATGTGTGTGTATGTGTGTTTGTGAGGGGCAGCAGTACAGGGTGGACCAGTGTTGGTGCAGTGTGTGTGTGTATGTGTTTGCCCTAGGTGTTATATTTCTGCATGTGTGTAAGCATGCACACAGTCCCACATAATGGCTGCCATGTACAGGGTTTTGTGGCCAGCCACAGACTGCACCTGTCAGGTCATCCAGATCAGTGTCTGTGGGCATGGACACGGTACCTGTGCCTGGCAGGGGTGCTATTGACCATATCCGGTACTAACCCAGACTGGGTACTGTCATCGGAAGTCGGTGTGTGTTGACTGGACACAGTTCCCTGTTGGGACTGTCCAGAGCCACGTGCACGTGGTCTCCTGGGGCGTCCTGATGACTGCACTAACCCAGCATTGCTGGGGCTGCTGCTGGCACTTGAGGTGCGTGAGTGGGCCTGTTGTCGGTGGCGGCGACTGCCAGCTGCTGCTGTTGCCGGCATATGGCCACGTCGACGCCGCAAACGCACACCATCGCCCTGGCCCATGGACATCTGGTTGTGGAGCAGCTGTTGTATGTCCCCGCAACGTCTGTCAACGACATCTGTGAAATTATGAATAGCATT
Organism: Protopterus annectens; assembly: GCF_019279795.1. Classification (NCBI taxonomy): domain Eukaryota; kingdom Metazoa; phylum Chordata; order Ceratodontiformes; family Protopteridae; genus Protopterus; species Protopterus annectens. The sequence goes on from NC_056735.1 coordinate 791,833,428, forward strand.
CGCAATGTCACTCATGCCATCTGTCATGGCTGTGCAACATGCTGTCAGCTCCCTCAGACTCTGTCTGGTGTACCTTTCCATACGCACCTGTGCCTGCATAACAGTCCGAAACATAGTGGAGGTTGACATACCTCTTTGGGCACGTCAGCCAGAGGCAGTACGGCCACGGATGCCCCCACGAGAACGCATGGGTGACTGTCTGCGTAACCAGACACCTACAGCAACTGGGAAAACCCCAACAGTACCTCATCAAGAGGATCAAAGGGCTCAAACAGATGCCATATGCTGCCCGGTTAAAGAAAGTCCAGCTGGACTCAGTGGCATACTGCCTGTTCAGAGGCAATCTGTGCCTGACGTATACAGCCATGTCCAACCCAGAAGTAATGGACATGCTGCACCTCAAGAAATCAGAATCCCATACGCCACGCTCAAGAGACCTGAACCTTAGCACTGAAATAAATGGGACATGCTGGAGGGACAGATTCATAACCCAGAGGCTCCCTTCACTCTGTAATGAACTCACAGTACAGGTTAGGCAGAGTCCCTCATTGACTCTCTCCCATAGGAATCTGGATGAGTGGATGGGAGATCATAGTTGTACCCCGGGTATCATTTCTATGTCACTGTTAGACAGAGGCACAGTATACTAACCTCGGAAAAGGGCATAGCAAAATAAATTTTAATTGGGTGGCAAAAGACAAACACATTCTGGCTAGGCTTATCAATGCCCTAGGGCAAATAGCCTAGTATGAACCTATGAACCTATGTGTACTGCTACACTGCTTCTGCCATATGTTGTATGTGTGTGTGTTGTGGGGGATGTGCAGGTAATGGCCAGATATTTCTGCACAGGAAACACTTCTGGAACACTCTGGGTGTTCATCCCAACATACTGTATGTGTGTTGCCACCCAACACTGTGATGTGGACACACATTACTCAGCCTGGATATACATATCCCAACAACACCACAAGCACAGTACACTACCTTGCTATGTATGTATGTAATTACACAGTTATTCACTAGTTAGGACTGTGATGCTATCCATGCAGCCCACTGGGCCAGTGGAAGCCACAACACACACTGCTGGCCCCTTTGCAAAAGCTTACCACAGACATCCCACATAGTGCATGTAATATGCACACACATATCTAACCCAGACCGTATGCACACCACTTATTTATCCTGCCCAGTGGACTACAGATACAGGCACATTGTATAACAATAGCAGGAGGCTACTGCAGCACAGGGCAGATTCACATGAAGGCAAGGCATCTGTGGTCAGCAGTGGTAAGATGCTTCACATTCACCAAATGCACAGATATTGGCAACATTGTTGCAGACAGCTTAGGTGCAGGTATCCCCCCCATTCTCCTACACAAGTGGAATTAGTTATCACAGATGAATGTAACCTCCCTATCATCTCACATTTCCAGGTGAGGGCCACCCTCAACATTGCAAAACACACAGCATCACTGTTACAAAATGGTATCCCTGGATGTGTGATACGTTCACCCCTAGAGGACATAGCACCACATTACAGACTGATAGTAAACCGTGGCCATACTACAGGATATGTACCTGAACAGTTACATACATTCACAGTGGTCCCACACCAATGAGGAGGAACCTATACTGACCCTGTGAACTACTGCATCATATGCATAACTGGCCTTGTGTTCTAAGCTATGGAAGTTTTAAGTATGGACGACATGTACAGCAATATTACATATGTATATATATCAGGACTATGTACACACAACCTATCTCATGGACATACCTATAGACAGTGAACTATGATACATTTGGAGGTTTCACAGTAAACACAGTATTAACCTGCTACTTTGCATTACCTGTGTTTGTGTCAGGTGTTGCTATGTCAGTGGTGCTACTTGCTGTTTGCTGCTTCTGCTGCTGGTTTTGTTGCTGGCTCTTTCTTTTTTTTCTCTCTCTCTCTCTCTCTCTCTCTCTCTCTTTCTCCGTCAGTTTTGTGCAATGAATGTATTGCATGTGTGGAGTGTTAGTACTGGATGTTTTTGTAGGTATCTGCATAGGTCCATGTGATGGCCTGTACACCAATTGTAAGGCAGCATTTGCTAATTGCATGCAGCCAGTTGTATACTGATTGCATGTCTCACTGTGATTTCAGGACAGTGCTATAAAAGGGTATGTGAGATAGGCGTTGCCCTTTCAGATTGTAAGGGCGTGGACCATGCTGGTATGCTGTCGACAGTGTTCTGTGAGTGTGAAGGTTAGTAAGTCTCTCATGCTTCATGCTGTGTTGTAAATTCAGGTTGCTGCATTTCTCTCACCTGTTCCCTGTAGTGAGTGTGTATGCATACTGACACCTACAACTATATTTCATATGTATTAATATATATATATATATATATATATATATATATATATATATATATATACATATATACATATATATATATATATATATATATATATATATATGTGTGTGTGTACATATACATACTTTCATACATGTACATTAGCTGACATTATTGGGTACAAGCTAACAATTAGCAGGGCTGTTTCTGTTAACACTAAACTAGTATGGGAATCCAGTAATTGGAAAGTATAATTCTACCTGACATGCTTTGGGTAGTACACATCCTATATTGCCTTTATCTTCATTCCTACTATTACATGTTCTACTTATTTTAGCACTATATTCCTGTATGAGAGTCATGGCTTACTGGTAACTCATACAGACTAGTGTCACACTGGTCTTGTGGTAGGGCCTAATAGTATGCTTTTATTTTACTTTCAAATTGAGTACAGGGCCTTTCAGTCAGAGTGCTGGAGGCACCTTTAAGCAGTTAAAAGGGTTAGTAGGTCTCACAGGAGTCAGGCTGTGTTGCAGATTCTGGTTGCTGCATTTATCTTCCCTGTTTCCTGTAGTGAGTGTGTATGGATACTGACACCTACCACTATATTTCATATGTATTAATATATACATATATATATATATATATATATATATATATATATATATATATATATATATATATATATATATATATATATATATATATATATATGTATGTGTACATATACATACTTTCATATATGTACATTACCTTACATTATTATGTACAATCTAACAATTAGCAGGGCTGTTTCTGTTAACACTAAACTAGTATGGGAATCCAGTAATTCGGGCATTAAAAATCCACCTGACATGCTTTGGGTAGTACACATCCTATATTGCCTTTATATTGATTCCTACTATTACATGTTATATTTATTTTAGCACTATGTTCTTGTATGAAAGTCATGACTTAGTGGTAGATCATACAGAGTAGTGTTACCAGGGTCCTGGGTTCGAGACTGACAGTGGGGCTTTTTTTTCTTTCAGGATGAGTACAGGACCTGTCAATCAAAGTGCTGAAGCCACCTTTAAGCAGTTAAAAGGGTTAGTAAGTCTCACAGGAGTCAGGCTGTGTTGCAGATTCTGGTTGCTGCATTTATCTTCACTGTTTCCTGTAGTGAGTGTGTATGAATACTGACACCTACCACTATATTTCATATTTATTAATATATGTATATATATATATATATATATGTATATGTATGTGTACATATACATACTTTCATATATGTACATTACCTTACATTATTATGCACAAGCTACCAATTAGCAGGGCTGTTTCTGTTAACACTAAACTAGTATGGGAATCCAGTAATTCAGGCATTAAAATTCTACCTGATATGCTTTGGGTAGTACACATCCTATATTGCCTTTATATTGATTCCTACTATTACATGTTATATTTATTTTAGCACTATGTTTTTGTATGAGAATAATGGCTTAGTGGTAGGTCATACAGACTAGTGCTAGCGAGGTCCTGGGTTCGAGACTGACAGTGGGAATTTATTTTTCTTTTAAACTGAGTACAGGACCTGTCAATCAAAAGTGCCTAAGCCACTTTTAAGCACTTAAAACCAGGTCTGCGCTCGTTTGCGCGGAGCTCACGCATGCACACTAGCGGTGAGCTCCGCGCACACAAGCAAGCACCTGCCGCTATTTTCTTTGAAAGAAAAGAAAAAGGGGTGACAGGAAAGTGGTGAAAAAGAGGTCACAAAGAGGGTAAAACAGTAGGCAAACAAGCTTGGAATTTGCAGGAAGGATGTAGGTGAGGCCCATAGCTTCCCATGTCTTTCTCAGCAACAGCTGTGCATTTGTATGCAATTAGGTGTGACATTTGGAACCTTCCACCCCGGAGAGAGGTGTCAGGACAACATTAATACCTGTTGTACAGCCAATTGTAATTAACAGTTTCAATGTCCAGTGGATATGTGTGCAACATGGACAGCTATGTATGGGGCGTAATTTTTTTGTGGGTACAGAGTGCCCTTTTTTTGTTTTTTTTATCAGGTGAGAGTGGTATGTCAGGTGAGGTAGTCAGTATAGCTGGGGAGGTAGGTTGGGTAGGTTAACAGACAAGACAGACAAGACGCATACAGGGGCGGTGTATGACACATGTGGGGGGGTTACACAATTGATGGGGACGGAGGTTGGGATATCCAGGGCACATGAGCCCACAGATGGCAACAGTGGAACTGATATCCCCACCCATAGGCAGTTGCCACTGTTCCTTCACATCCCAGGATGGGGCTGTGCTGGGGGCTGTGCAGGCGGGACAACGGGCATGCCCGTTAGTTGTGCTACCCGGGCCTCAAGCTGGCGTAGGGGCCCAAGAACAGAGTCTTGGATCTCCCTTCGCACCACAGACCGGACACCTTGGAGGGTGAGTGGACGGGCTCCTCCGGCCACACTTGCAGAGGGGGGATGGGCCCCATCCCCTGCAGTGCTTCCACCCGAAGGTGGCACAGGGCCACCGGAGGAGGGTCCAGCCTGGGCACTAGTGCCAGGTGCAGTCACCAGCTGAAGTGGGAGAGGTGGGTCCGCTGGGACCTGCCTTCCCAAGCGTTCTGTGTTTGTGAGTATGTTATGTTAGTTTGGGTTAGTAGCATATTATTCCATTCAAATTAGTTGTAACAGCATGCATTGGTATTCCCATTAAACAAACACCCAGATATTAACACCATTGAACAACAGGCATATCAATATCACATGCATTATTTGAACAGAAATACACAATCAAACAACATGCAGGGTTGATTAATGGCAACAGGCCATCAGGTTTGCAGGTATGAACAGGGCACATGCAACAACGGACATGCATATATTTTTGAAACAACAGGACAAATGTCCATGGTTAATGAAATGTTCACATACCAATATTTAGTGAGTTTTTAATTTGCAATTATAGGGTGGGGTGGGAAAGAAAATGATGACACATTCATACATTATACATTAATATACATTTGTAATAGAAACACAATTAACTTGTGGGTGATAGTTTAAAAATGATTCTTTATTGACTGTCATGCTAGACCTGTTACAGATACATCACTATCCTAGTTATTGTGACTTTGATCAGATACATCCTCCTGCTACACTTTGATGACAGGGCAGGGGGCAACTATGGATGTTTAGTATGTCAGACAATCATTCATTCTATCTGAAAATTGTTGACTGTCATCACCATATACAGATTTTGGCTTAGACATTCAAGATTCAAACACACTGCAATCAGTTTGGGATGTTACTTTTTAATTCCCACATGCATGTAGTTCTGTAGAACCACACTGAGGCTTATATATTCAGGGGTTATTACTAACTTTATTTATTGATACATGATCCTTTCAGTTACTCTCACACATCCTGCTATTTCACAGCTCAGGTTGGTACTTCTTAGGCTTTTTTCACATATTAGACCTGTGGTGATTCAAACACTTTCCAGCAGCCTCACTTCTGTCATGATTCAGCATTTCAACAGGGGATATATCTCACATGTGATTAACTCAGCTTCTGAGGCTGTACTCTTGAGACTACTGCAGGTTATACTACATTTAATTAATGGCGGGACATCTGTATTACAGAACTATTTATTTCTATCAATTATATTTCCAGTTTCACTTGCATACTGATGAACTTGTTGCAGCCATACCTGCAGACTTTCACTTGTTGCTTGCACATTCTATTACTTTTAATCAATACACTGCAGTGTTCTGCTACGTGTTACACTATAATATTTATTTACAAGTACTAGGTGGGGTTACTAACCTGCATGGTGGCGCAACCGCACCAGCCTGTGGTCATGCGCCCTTCGATTCATAGAGCGGACACCTGCAGCTGTAATACAAAACAAGTAATATTGGAATACACATCTCCATGGTATCAGCTAGTTGAATTCCTTACATACATAAGTAAAATGTAACTTACTCAGTAGTGGGGCGTTGGGCATATCCCGGGCCTCCTGGATCCATTGGGTCAACTGGTCTTCTTTCCGTCGCTTCAGGTCCGCATGGTGGTGACGGACCTGCTCACCAGTACGTGGAATCCCAGTAGCACTAGTGAGATCATGAGCCAACTGGTCCCATGCCTCCACCCTGTATGCTCCCCATGAGACCTGGCCCTGCATGAGTTGGGCCTCATGATGGTGAACTAGGAGCCAGACCATGTATCTGGACTCCTCAACGCCCCACCGCTGTGCTCAAAAGCAACGTCCCACCCCTACTCCACTCATTCTGCCTGCAGGTCTATTCTATAATCGTTTCTGCTGTGTATTCCCGCCTATGGGGCTTATATATGCCGATTTTCCCGCACATTTCTATGATTGGCCGTTTTGGAATTGTATCTAATTCACAGAAACTGCTTTATCATGCTCCATTTCGGATTATATCCTATATATATGCTGTTTCTGCATTTTTAGGTACTGCTGTCATGGCTTAGTGGTTTAGTACCTTGACTCTAGTGCATAGTATCTTGGGTTTGAATCTGACCACTGATTTTTAATTTTCATGACTGTCTAGAAATGAGTTCAGGACCTGTCAATCAAACATGCCAAAAGCACTTTTAAGCACTTCAAACCAGGTCTGCGCTCGTTTGCGTGGAGCTAATGCATGCGCACCGGCGGTTAGCTTGTGGGAGCGATGCGCACCTCCGCGCAAACGGTGTGCGCTGGGATAAACCTTAATTGGCTAGTAACACGCATGTTGAGCTAAGCACAGCTAGTTGCACACAGTTTGAGCCTGTTAAACTGGTGCTTAGCTACGGGCAAGCAATTTGCAGCCTTTGAAACACTATTCAGCTACGGGCACTCTGTCTCACAGCAGCTTAGCTATCACTACATTTCTAAATAATTTTATTATTGTAGTACTTGACATATATATGCTCCATTTCATTCCATTTTACAAAAGGAAATACTTTTACATTTGTACAATACTGTCAGGCCTTTTTAGTGCTTATTTTCAAAAAAAAAGGTTGTTGTGTGGGCTCGAACCTTGCCTGCCTGCTCTTAAGCCGACAACTCTACCCTATGCTATTACTTCTTGGCTTACTTTGCATATTTAGTTCTTATATCCTTTTCCACTGATTGCTAACTGCAGTTGTGCTAGTAGCACACCCGCGCACACGAGCGCACACAGTAGCAAACATTTACGGGGTTTAAAAAAATAAAACAGTTTTTATTTTCATTTTATAACATCTGTTCACTTTTTACATTGCTGGTCTGTGGGGGCATGTGTTGTGTAGTGTGTTTATTCACATTTCCATGGCCTCTCTCGTGGCTGTTTACTTTCAGCCATTCTAGACTTCCGGGGGCGTGTCCGCTTGCAGGGCTTAGCCTACGGACACGCCCCCTACTGTCTTACACGGACCGGGTAAGAGTTACGGTGTGATTCAGCATGCCTCATACACCTCATGCATATGCATGACATGCTGACATCACACCGTTTAACTGCAGCCTCCGTGGAAGAGTTATAACTCTTACACGGAGGCTTCCTGAATCTGGCCCATTGTCTTTCCAGGGGCCAAGGCCTCTTTTCTGGGTCTATATTAGATCAGTGAATGCTTAAAAAAGCAAACATTGATTAATCGACCTTATGTCAGCAAAAGCGTACAATCTCGAACTGTCAGATCACTGATTTTTTTTCCTAGGGAAAAAAATCGCTGATCCAAAACACATACACACAACACAAGCACACCAAACAAACAGAAATCCACACACATACACCTAAAATCTGACACCTAACCTTACACTAAACTGTGCACACACCACTAACTATCTACTTACCTTAACCCAAACCCTACCCTAAGGTCCGTCACTATCGCACACTCACCTTACCTGCTCACTAACCCTAACTCACTTAAATCCGCCCTAACCCTCATGTCCACACAAACGCACACATACCTAACCCGAGCCCTAACCCTAACTCACCTAACCCACCCTAACACTCACATCCACACTATCTCACACTTACCTGAATCCAACCCGTAACTTTCTACCACAGCACTGAAAATACTGAAGCAACAGAAACAGACAACTGAATTCTTTCCCTAGGAAAAAAATTGAGTTTCTGCTGCTTCGATATTTCTAACTTTTGCTAAAATAAGGTCGATCAATCAGCGTTCGCTTGTTTAAGCATTTGCTGATCTAATATAGACCCCTCTTTTCCTCCCATGTGCCTGGAGGCTATCTCCTATCCCCCTACTAATTATGCATACCCTAACACAAGTCTATAATCTCACATACACACACATACATACACACACACACACACACACACACACACACACACACACACACACACACACACACACACACACACACGTGCACACACATATATATATATATATATATATATATATATATATATATATATATATATATATATATATATATATATATATATATATATATATATATATACAGAGAGAGAGAGAGAGAGGTATGTATGTATATATATATATATATATATATATATATATATATATATATATATATATATAACATTTATCTACATTCATCTATCTACACACACACACACACACACACACACACACACACACACACACTGTGTGTGTCTGTGTGTGTGTGTGTGTATGTATATACTTACTTCAAAACAATAGGCTGCCAAATCTATAAAAAAACAGTGAAGCTATACAAAATTATCCAAAAAGCCATGAATTAAGTCTGCATTTCAAAATCATGATGGGAGCTTTCATCATAAAAGCAGAAAAAGAAACACTATAGGCAGTATTAGTAGTACTGCACTGCACAGATATACAAGGAGAATGTGCAAGACATGCCAGCCTGCACACATGCAAATGAAGAAAGTGCAAATTAACTGCATTGGTTTTCACATATGTGAAACCAGCAGAAAGAAACATCTAGGTACACCACAGTGAAAGATGGGATTGCATAAGATCTGTTAAGAGGTATGCAAGAAAATGTGTATATTTTGCACAAGTGTAGCTGTTGTCTATATTTGTAAGTTCCTAAGTAACTTATTATATTTTTGTAGTTCGAAGGTAAGCGCAACTCAACATTAATATAATTATAGGCTTCAAAGTGAGAACTTGTATGTACTTAAGCTGTGTGCTGCTGGCTAGCAGCTTAAAGCAGCAATCCTGTCATGTGGGATTCTATTATGTATACCATACTAGGCTTTTATACATTTAGAATGGGGATAGAGAGTAAAGTAGGAAAAAGTGGAGGGACAGACAAGAGAATGCAATAGGATGACATAAGAAAGTTGTTCTGGAGAACATGGGATAGAAAAAGTAATCTTTTAGGGGTAGACTTCCTTTTTCTGAAATAGTTCCTTATATGAATCTGTGCCTAAAAGGGCCTGACAGACTTTGATGTTGAGAGGGTGGACACATCGGGTGGCTCAGTGTTCAGTACCAATCAGGCTGGTGAAATTTTGGACATCGCAAGTGAGGCTTTCATATGGGCCCTGCTCCCTCTCCACAGTAATTTCTACTGCAGGTTCTACTATGTCCTGCCTGGATGTTGCTTTTCTATCCAGTTCTGCTGGAGGTGAAATGTATTTAGCAGCCAGTCATTCAGTAATTATTCTCAAATAGTGCTGTGTGATGCATACAATATTTATAGTTTTGAACTTCTGCTGTTCCTGCAATTGAAACTTTGCATTTAATCACTTTCATCAAAGAATATGTCAGGTTTGTATAGCTCAGGCTAAATGGCTGTGTACAGCATTACCAATTATCATGCAAAAAGTGAATAGACTTATTCCTAGAGACCATTTTGATTTTCCTCATTGTTATTATAATACTTCACAAATGTAAAGTGTCGGTAATGTATTGAAAGCTTCACAACACTTATTTTCTTTATCAGTTTATCTTATCCACAACACCATGCATTTTAGCTAAGGAAGGGAATGGAAAGGAAACAAACTTGTTAGTAAAGACAGATGCTGCTGCGGCCATGGAAACTTTGCAGTTTATCCATTTCAGCAAAGAAATAGCTTGGTAGGTATGACTGTAGTGCTACTAGCACTATAAACAAGCCTGTAGTAATTTAAAATATGTACTCTTAAAGATTACCAGGGTGTTTTTCATGTTTAGTATTATACTTACTTTGTAATTTTAAAGGGTCATTAATGTAACGGAAGCCTCCAAATCATTCCGATCAGAATGTTATGTACAATACCGTGACAAGCATGGGGGGTAAGTAAAAACTTGCAATTGAAATAAAGCTTTTACATTTACACAAAAATGTGTCATCAAATGCTATAAAAGCATCTGTGAAAGTAGCTTATGCAGTTTTCTGAAGATTTAAGTGAAACAAGTTGTTTCATCGATCAGACTCTACTGAATGTATTTTGGATTTTACTAATTGTAAATGATGAACCCATTTAGTTGGCAAATGATACTGTCTGTGCCTTGTACCATTAAAAGTGCCATAGGAAAGCTCAACCAGAGATGGCAATATGCTTACACAATATATCAGTCTTTATATTCGTAGATGCAGTACCAGAATTAAACATCAAAAATGATCACAAACACTTGTTCTGTAGTTCATATCAACATCAGTTCTGAAACATGATTACAAAAAAATCTGTTCCTTTTACATGAATTTTTAAAACAATTATTACAGTAAAAATAAGTCTATAATTTATGAAGTTAAATGAAATAGAAAATCACACTGAATGAAATTACTGTAGATAAACTAAGCCTACTCAATATAATACATTAAATAATAAATAATATGAAACAAAAATTAATACAAACAGCTAAGACAAGCATGCAGAATTGTTTAATGGCATGTAAAACATTAAAAAATTCCATGTTAAACTACACATTAATGTATCTTTCTTTTATGCATGACATATTATATTGAAAGCTTTACTAAATGTGGTATACCATCACTGAGGCATTGGGAAATTTCACATAAAGATGATTTGTGTAGCTGAATGAGGATTAGGACTCTGCAAATTATACGGCGGGTAATGCAGCAGCCTAAAAAAAAAAAAAAAAACATAAAGACCACTATGACTCCAAAACACATTGGAGGATATCACACAATAATGCAGAAAAATGCTACTCATGAACATGAATGAAAGCATTAGCAAAAGTATGGAGTCATGAGCTTTTCTTCTTTGGCTTTATGGATGCAAGTTAAGATATTGTAATTTAAATGTCATTAAGCCATTTATAACAAACCTAGATGTAAACTGTTTGTAAGAATAGAATGTAGGCCAGGCAGATTGAATGCATATGATTTTGTTGAGTTCTATAAAGGCAAGGGCAATATGACAGATTTCATGTCCAGAAATACATTTTCTTAAGAGCCACTATCCAAACTGGCAGAACACATTGCTGTTATTGCACTGAATGATTTTCTCAAAAGCCAGCCAAATGGACAAAATGCTGAAAGAAAAAGTATTAACCCAGTACTCTAAGAGACAAAGGTGTATGGCCTGACAGATATAACCCATATTATCAGTGATGACAATGTTTCCTCCTAACTCGATGCCAGCAAGAATTTTATTTTTTCCAACAATAACAAATTCATCTTGATTAGAGCCAAACTAGTCATACCTCACTGTTGTCAAGGTAGATCTATGCACGTCAAATGTGGTTCTCCAAGGAACAGCAGGAAAAAATATTAGCAAGTATATAGAAACTGCACTTCAGATATTTGTGAAATGTTAAGAAAATATGCAAGACAAAACAGCACTAGCCATATGTATCAGAATTACCAATACAGCCCCTTACAGAACTTTGTCCATACTGAACATTTCTTGGCTATAACTGGTATTATAGTATATATATATACATACAGGGATCCCACATTTGCAAATACTGCTATCCTATTTTTTTGAACAGTAAAAGTATTTTCACTGTTTGATTTAACTCTTCTTTCATAGACTGACAAGAACGGGTAAAGACTCACAGCTCTAAAAATGAGATTCCCTTTTCATGAGCTGACATTCTAGAAATGATATCTGACTTTTAAGTGTGGTATCTTATTTTTAGAGTTACTATATTATAATTTTAATACATGCATACTTTATCTATCTATCTATCTATCTATCTATCTATCTATCTATCTATCTATCTATCTATCTATCTATCTATCTATCTATCTATCTAATCTATCTATCTATCTATCCATTTATCTATCTATCTGTGCATATATGGTTGTCTCTAATAGATACAGGCAATCTATAAATGGTTTATCTCCCAGGCCCCTGATTGTAAATGTTTCATCTCCCAAGCTCCTACTTACACTTTTCAAGGGTATCAGAACTTGTCAGAGATTTGGGATGCATGGCTAGGCTTAAAAAGGCCCTTGTGGTTGTTAGCCTAGTAACCACCTATGAACCTATGAACCTATTGGTGTTCTGCAACATCAGACAGTCATGTATATTCCCCAGAAAGCTAGGTGTGGCCAATAAGCTGTGTGATAGTACAATGTGACAAAGGTGGTACACTTCCATTATACATCACTGGAAGATGTGTAGGGAGGTACGTGTAGAAGGGTGCATTGTACACAGTTATTGCAGTGATGAAGGCTGGGAACCATGAAGTTATTATGGCCACTGACGTGCATGTCCTTCACATACTCAGTCGTTATGTTACATTCAAGGGAGTAGTCAGCACTGTGACCACATGCAGGTGGCTGTACCTCTTACCCTCTACCCCAGGACAAAGGTCACATACCTAGGGTCTATATTGGATAATCAAACTTTCAAAAGTTTGAGAGTCATATGCTCGACACCATATGATAGAATTTTTAAAAGTTTGAATGTTTTAATGGAGATCTCCATACAGTGCAGAATGGGAAGATTTCCATTTTCTTCACTGTATTGTGATCTCAGAGTTGGTATATTTAAAGAGTGAGGGGTGTGGGGGGTGCAAGGGGCTTGCCCCCCTGCTTAATACATTCAGGTAGGATATTTGTGCAGTCTATTTTTTTTTATTAGATTTTCGAACTTTTAAAAATTCGATCATATGGTGTCTACCATATGACACTCGAACTTTTGAGAGTTCGATTATCTAATATAGACCACATACCTATTGGTCTGATTATAGGGTGAGATGTCCACATTATACTTTGGTGGTGTGTCTGTCTCCTGATTCAACAATCCCTCCATGTGTCTCGTCAATGCAGGTGTTATCATGTCTGTGGCAGCAGTCTCTGGTATATGTTGATTCTGTCTGTATTATATTAATATCACAGCTGGAGTCAATGATTGCCCACAAGCTGTACTCCTTCAGGCAGCTGTTCAGACACAGCATGTGTATGTCATCTGCGATGTCCATCACTTAAGTAATGGGCAGGAAACGGCCTAGCAGATACCCCTGATGTACTGACCTGATCACTGAACTTGAGATGTATGTCAGGTCACACATTTCAACATAGTGAGATGTCATGTGTGTAACATACTCATCTGTCCATTTGGTGATATAGCTGCTCTTGGACATATATTCAAGTGTTGACTGAATACCTCAGTGTGGATTTTGTCAGATGCCTTGACCTGTTCAAGTTCCACAAGATGATACTTTTGTCATCATGCATTCCCTCGATGACCTCTTTGAGGACATCTATCCTATGTAATGGACCTGATGTAGCAGTAGCAACACGCACAGGTCTGTTGCACACACTTGGAATATTACTAGTGTACATGTAGAAGAGGTCCATGATAACATGTTGGTCTGCCTCACAATCGGGGAGAGTCAGGATGTCCTTATACATGTATGCATGGTTCTGGTGCTGTCCCCCCAGCTCAGGTGGATGCATGTTGATGTACACTCTCATGTAGGAACATAGGCTGTGTGGAGGGTGTGTTCAGCTGTGTATTCAACCGTATCAGGAAGGCGTATGTGTTGGGTCATGTCATAGGTAATTGGTGATGTTGTCACAACACCTGGATTCTGTGTGATAGGCCTGGATGAATGTAAGACAGTGCTTACTGCCTATTGTGATCTGTCCTATAGTTTTCACAGAATCACAGATGCAGCTATCATTGAGAAAACCCCAAAGTTGGGGATTAAACCTTATATCAGTTAATGGGTGAATAATTGGCTCACTGAGAGAACACATCATGGAAAGTTGGTGAATCAACCTATACCAGTTGAGCTGTCACCACTGGCAAACCCCAGGGAACTGTGCTTGGTCCTTTACTGTTTGATCTGTATTTCTCACCAGTTCAGGCTAAAGTATATGGCCTTTGGATTAACAAGTTTGATGATTCTTACATATAGTCCACCCATGGTGATATACTACAGGAGGAACTAACACACACAACTGAATGGTGGCAAAGGCACACAATATACAAATAAATGCAGAAGTGTATTTGTAATGTTAGACAACAACACTGATAAATATTCATATAACAGCAATGACCAAAAGAACACCAGTGAGTAACAGCTCAACTTTCAAAATTTAATAAGCAAAAATGTCTCACTTCTCTTAGTGCCTCGGCCAACAGCCTTTACAGAGTAGAAAACAGGATGCACATTCAAAGTGATATATATAGCAAAACTTCATCAATTAATACATTTAAACAATCAATTAATTATTCAATTGTAAAATCTAGAACTTTTAAAGTTACAAAAGTTATATAAAACTGTGTCAATTGTATTCCTTATTTAGTCCATAAGGACTTAAAGTATTATATTTCATAATTAAAAGAGATTCCTTTTGTCTTAGCACATTTTTTTGAAGAATAACATTATTAAAATGTAATGGTACATGTTCTAAAATAGAAACTTTCATACATTCTAAATTACCATCATGTTTGTTATTAAAATGTTCTGCAATGGGACTATTCATCTTTCTGTTTCTCACATCTCTAACATGTTCCTTTATTCTATGGGATAGAGTCCGTTTAGTTTCACCAATATAGTATTTTTTGCAAGAGCAAAAAATAGCATAAATAACCCCTGTATTAAGACAAGAGTATTTAGCTCTATTGGAAAATTTTTTTCCATTAATTTCTTTTATTTCCATATTTATATATTTACAAATAGAACAATTATTACATGGGAAAGTACCTACTTCATTAATATTAGTTAACATGAAATTTTGTTTTTTCCTATATACACTGTGTACCAAAAAATCTTGTATATTTCTACCTCTCTTGTACGATGTCACTAATTGTACATTTCTCAGTGAGATAATTTCCTTCTTAACAAAGTCCCAATATTCTCTTATTGTACCATTAATCACAGGAGAAAAATTTGTGTATTTAGTTACAAAAAATAATTTATCTACATTTTGTTCATTATTATTATATTTTATAGAACTGTATTTACTATTTGATTTTTTATTATTAAATACTTCATTAAAGCTATTCATAACATTTAATTCATTATAGCCTCTATCAATAAACATATTAGCCGCTTTCAAAGCTTCACTAGCAGCTGAAGAGGCATCACTGCTTAGTCTTTTAATTCTAATGAATTCTCCATATGGAATGGCTGTTAATGTGTGAGTCGGATGACAACTAGTGCCACACATTTTCCAATTCATGTTAAAGGAAGTTGTTAAATTGCCTTCGTATATCAAGGATTCCTTTGATTTTCTGAACAAAATTAAGAATATCTGTTGGTTAGAAGGCATGTATTTTATCACCACTGATGTGGTGAGTTTATATACAAATATAATACACAGATTTGGTCTGGAAGCAATACTAGCTTTCATGGGTGACAACCCTAAAACACATTTTATGTTGGAACTCACAGAGTTCTGTTTGACCCATAATATTTTTGAGTTTAATGGCACCTTATATCAACAACTGAAGGGAACAGCGATGGGGGCTGCTTTTGGCCCAGCCTATGCCAATTTATTTATGGGCCTTTTTGAAAACAAATATATTGACAAACATTCTTTTTTTAAAAAATATGTCATTGGTTACTATAGATTTATAGATGATTTAATTTTTATATGTGATGGGGGATACAATTTATCTACTACATTTATTAATGAATTGAATAATAATGAATTTGGTATTAAATTTGATGACACTTGTATAGGAGATAAAATTAATTTTTTAGATATTGCACTTATTGGAATTAATGGCAAAAAAAAAACTACAAGTATACATAGAAAATTTGATAAAATGAATTGGAAAATGTGTGGCACTAGTTGTCATCCGACTCACACATTAACAGCCATTCCATATGGAGAATTCATTAGAATTAAAAGACTAAGCAGTGATGCCTCTTTAGCTGCTAGTGAAGCTTTGAAAGCGGCTAATATGTTTATTGATAGAGGCTATAATGAATTAAATGTTATGAATAGCTTTAATGAAGTATTTAATAATAAAAAATCAAATAGTAAATACAGTTCTATAAAATATAATAATAATGAACAAAATGTAGATAAATTATTTTTTGTAACTAAATACACAAATTTTTCTCCTGTGATTAATGGTACAATAAGAGAATATTGGGACTTTGTTAAGAAGGAAATTATCTCACTGAGAAATGTACAATTAGTGACATCGTACAAGAGAGGTAGAAATATACAAGATTTTTTGGTACACAGTGTATATAGGGAAAAACAAAATTTCATGTTAACTAATATTAATGAAGTAGGTACTTTCCCATGTAATAATTGTTCTATTTGTAAATATATAAATATGGAAATAAAAGAAATTAATGGAAAAAAATTTCCAATAGAGCTAAATACTCTTGTCTTAATACAGGGGTTATTTATGCTATTTTTTGCTCTTGCAAAAAATACTATCTTGGTGAAATTAAACGGACTCTATCCCATAGAATAAAGGAACATGTTAGAGATGTGAGAAACAGAAAGATGAATAGTCCCATTGCAGAACATTTTAATAACAAACATGATGGTAATTTAGAATGTATGAAAGTTTCTATTTTAGAACATGTACCATTACATTTTAATAATGTTATTCTTCAAAAAAATGTGTTAAGACAAAAGGAATCTCTTTTAATTATGAAATATAATACTTTAAGTCCTTATGGACTAAATAAGGAATGCAATTGGCACAGTTTTATATGACTTTTGTAAATTTAAAAGTTCTAGATTTTACAATTGAATAATTAATTGATTGTTTAAATGTATTAATTGATGAAGTTTTGCTATATATATCACTTTGAATGTGCATCCTGTTTTCTACTCTGTAAAGGCTGTTGGCCGAGGCGCTAAGAGAAGTGAGACATTTTTGCTTATTAAATTTTGAAAGTTGAGCTGTTACTCACTGGTGTTCTTTTGGTCATTGCTGGTATTTGTAATGTTGTCTGTCTGAAAAGTAGAGCTCCATGTTAATGACAGCATTGACAACAGTCTTGCTATGCAGAAACTCAGTGATGCAAGCACTGGGAACACATTAAAATAGCCGATCTGAACTTTGACCATCAAGCGACCACACTGCTATTGAAAGCTTACATTGTGCATGTCATACGTCATGCCATCATATTGAGATCTAGGATTATATGACAGCATTGCAGTCAAATCTGATTACAGCACTAATACAATATAATGTGCATTTTACACGTACCTCACCAGTAGCATGTAGCAGCTGGTCAGACCATAGGGCTTTCTCAACAAGATAACGCAGGGCTTACACACCATGCCATGATGTATCTGGATAGATTTAAAGCCATGTCACTGTAAACTTTATTGTATAGAATGAGGTGACTTCTGCCTCCCCAGCCCAATTTCTGACCCTGCCCTGGTGGGAATACTGCATATCCAAAAATATGATATAGCTGATGACATCAGCAGTGTCTGTTGAGGAGAAGACAGTGTTCCACACGCTGGCGTAAATTTCTTTCTATAATTTCAGTCAACAGCTCATGCACATAGACAGTTGACTGTAGTGAGAATAGAACCCCTACCTATCTACGCGCACAGACTACAAAACACAGTGCTTAACTCAAGTGCCACAGCCCAGGTCTGGTTTACAGAGGAGTACAGGGGAACTTATAGTGTATGACATCAGCAGACCATGTGGGAGACAAAAGATTGGGAGGCCTGTATAAAATGGATGTGTAGTCATGAACAAGTATCAAAATACTGACAATCCATGTAATTGGAGAAGTAATTGTAGGATACACATGTCTGTTCTGTTGTCCAGACATACACACTCAGTTGAATGCAGTGTGAACAGAACTGCTAACTAAGTACACAGACTACAGAACAGAGTGCATTATGCAAGTGCTGTGGTACAAGCCTGATTCATATGAGTGCACGTGAACTTAGGGCATGATAATAGATGATATTAGCAGGCCATGTGGGGGTCAACAAGCTGTGAGGCCTGCATAGGGACATAGCTTCATAGGTTCATAGGAGGCTACTAGCCTAATAGCACCTTTGTTGTTTAGAAGCATAGCTATGTAAAAAAACAAGTACCCTGATTGAGCATAGTTGGATGGTTGTTTTTAGCAGAGCATGTTTGTGAGTGGCACAGACTGGCCTTGTCCATGTGGGATGTAGGTGCCAGCCCAGAGGTGATTGCACTTGAACAGGGTCATTGAGGAGCACTGCTTCACATGCAGTGGCAGCCTATGACAGATGAGTGTGAATCATTGTGGGATCTGTGAATCATTGTGGGATATATATGTCTCCCCAGCATGTTCTGTTTATGTCACAGGCTAGGTTAAGAACCCTGGAGCAAATTATAGTTGTCCAATTTGAATTGCAGATGTTCATCATTTTCAGAAGGGCAGGGTCTGAGACTGCTCTATAGGGCAGACATAGGTCACATCTCAGCAGCCTGCATAATACCATGTGCAGTGAATGGTATATCAGTCTTTCCATGTATGTCATGTTTGGAGGCCTTGGAGTCTTCCAGGTACAACCCCATATTCTCTTCAATTGCTGCAGGGGTCTGGAGAGGTACAGAGAAATTTGAGCATTGTACTCAATTATTAGTGTGATAAGAGTAGAGTATAGCTGAGGTATGAGTACCCTGATCTTGGATCTGTTGTCCATATGTATGATGTGTGCAATGCAGATTGTGTGTCACCACTATGGGCACATAGAGATGAAAGTATAGATTGCTAACAACATGTGTTCCCAAGTCTCACAACACTGTGTTTGAGCTTAGGAGGGTGCTATGTATATCATAATATAAAAAAGGTTACAAAGAGTCATTGTAGTCTTAAAGTTCAGTCCATGAGCTTGTCATCAATTATCAGTCTGTGTCAGTCCCTACCGCATTATGTTACCATCTTTGGGGAATTCTAGATGAGTGTGTCCAGTTAGCAGTCATCTACAAACTTTGTAAACCACAAGCCATCTACTTTTGCCTGTGCTTCATAGAAGTATTTCAAAAACAGTTTTTCTGTGGTATTTCACTGATGAGCGGGCTAGTGGTGGAGGTGCAGTCTCCAATTTTGAGACTGTATGTTCTATCGTTCAGCTAGTTGGCTCTCCATCTAGTACTGTATGGCCTAATTTCCAGAGGGAAGAGCTTCACTATGAGGCATGAATGGGGATAGTGTCAAAGGCCTTGTAATACTCAACATAGGCAGTATGTCCTGTTATCCATCATCCAGATATTTGGGGTCAATATGCAATAATTCCACAAAGATCAATAAGCAAGATCTATCCCTGACAAAACCAATATGAGTAGGGTCAAATGTGTTGAAGGTCACTTATATCCCTATGGATATGGTCCATGCTAATTCCTACAGTAGCCTTGCAGATGAGGCTTTTTAGGCATATGGGCAAATAGTTGTATTTCTGCATGTTACCAGATTAATGTGCATTGCATAGCACACAACATTTGATATCACCTTTTGTAGTGTGGTTGATATATGTGTGGGAAAAGTACTGAGACCCCAGAGTTGTAGTGTTTAAGGATGCCAACACATGGATGTATTTTAAATAGATGACATATTGTTAGATAGGGCCCTCAGTTTGTAAGTTTCTACATATAATTTCATGTCATACAAAGGAAATGGACAGCAAACAGCAGTAATACAGCATGATCTATACATTTCCATAGTGCAATGAGCAGCCAGTTTGAGTGATGGTTAGCAAAGTGTATAGTCATGCAAGACACACATGTTTGCACATAGTTAAGCAGTGTGCAAATGTGAGGCACATTGCTAAAATCTGACAGTACTGAGTGTATGAAATAGACCTGTTGCTTAACTGACTCTGTGGCAGCATGTGTTAATACATTGATACATTCATTTTTTTGGGCCATAAAGTACTGAATTCAAATACAGATGTCTGTCATCATTTAAAATACTTTTTATTACAGATTGGTAATGCAATGACATGAATTATTTATACCCGATGTGCTGCTGTGTGTTGGCGTAGTGCAACAGTGTTAAGCTTCATTGCATGGGGTAACTGAACCTATTTGCTGCAGCTCACATTTGGTAAGGGATCCATTGCTTCTCCAGCATTGCTAAAGTCTGAAAGGGAGTATTGACTCTCTGGACTACACCTGCTACTTAACTAACTCTGTGACAGCACGTGGTAATGCAGTTAATGCAGAGATTGTATCTAATACTTTTAAATACTTTTGCCTTACCATTGTTATGCACTGGTGCATGATGTGCACCTCAATGCAATAAAGCGTTAAAGAGAAGAAATGGGGAAGACAGGACAGTGGTGAAATGGGGAGCAGGCATGGGGAAGAACAAATAGAAAGCAATACAGGAATGTGCAGGAGGGAGGTAAGAAAAAAACATAACTATCCATTTCTTCAACAGTGAAAACTGATAACATATGCAGAATATTACCTGAATTTGGACTGTTACCTCAAGAGAGAGAGGTGACCACAACACAATCATGTTGCATAACCAATTAAACCGAATTAAGTGTGTCAAGAAGATACATATGTGAATTGGAGAGCTACGTATGGGATAATTTTTTTTGGGGGGTACAGGTGCCCATTTTCCCATTTTTTTCTTTCTTTTTTTTTTTTTTTTTTGGAGAGAAAGAGGAATGTTTTGGAAGGGACATAGGTATGTCTGTGTCTAGTAAGTTGCAGGCAGACAAGACAAACAAGAGACAGGGACTGTGATGAATACTAGAGGTCAGTGGACACCACGGATGGTGTGAGGGTGGGGACACCCAGGACATATGGTAATTAAGCTGGATGACAGTAAGAAATGAGTCCTCACCCACTGGACTGTCATCACTGACACCCCACTCCACCACTGGCTGGAGCACTCAACATCTGCTTCTCCTCCTCCTGGTCCTATGTAAAATGAGGGAGAGCAGCCCCTTCATCCAGTGTATGTGTGCACCAACAGTGCAGCACACAAAACTACACACCATCCCTGGCAGCTCAGCATGGGTGATAAACTCACTGCCTCTGCCATTGCTCTGAGAGGCAACCACCGGACTATCCTTGAGGGCAGAAGTACCCAAGGAGGTAGGTAGTGCAGTCACAGCAGAGGTGGTGCTGGCAGGTTGGCTGCCAGACATCCTGGGTAATGATGCTGGGGCCGGTGAAGTGGGGGCAGGTTTATCCTCTGGGGCAGGCCTACCCTGCTATGCTGCAGAGCATTTCATGATGTGGTACGCATGGATGACATGGACACATTTTGACGACACATAATATTATAAAACAACCAAAAAATAAATAAAATGAGAGAGATAATGGTTGTGGTGAGAGGAAAAACATTTTTAAGATTAGTACCTTCATATGTAACATGCAATGCATTAATACAATTATTTGACTATATTATCTTAACCTTTACTCTTAGGACTACCACCCCCTAACAGATAACTATCACTTTTAAGGCTACCAGCTCTTAACAGATGCACACTTTACTACAGATTGCAGCAATTACTCCTTCACATGTGCATATATTGCACAGGTTTACTAGCAAAAAATAAAATAAAAAAAAAATGTACGTAACATCAAATGGAAACAAATAAATTCAGCAGATTCAACATTTATGTTGAATATCGAGCATGACATTAGTGTAGGTGCAAACGTAAGTTAAACTCCTACACTAGCATTCACATTTAAGGAGGGGGCAAGCCTCCCTGCACCACCTTGTGAGAGACTGCACCCCCCACATCCCCTGCAAACTATATAGTCTAACTCCGAGATCTCACTACAGTGAGGAAAGGGATACATTTCCCAATCCACACTGTACTGTGATCCCTACGCATAACATTGAGCACATATCAGTGAATGCACAGTTGCATTTGCTGATATTTTCTCTCAGTCTCCTAACATTTGGCAACATGGGAATCAGCCATCTGCCGTTCATCATTTCCTTGTTCACTGAATCTACCTTCAACATTTTAATAGTAAACCTACTGCGCATATGTGCGTTCCAGTTATACAGATTACAGTTTAGAGCTGGCCATGTGTGCCATTAGTATACAGTCTTTACTTTAAACATTTAAGTAACACATAATGTAATAATTAAGAGTATTGTATAGTTGGGAAGTGTGGTATTTGAACCCACCACCTCTGACTAAAGTCTACTGTTGTACTCTTGGTTTGTGCTACAGACTAATGCATGCATACTTGTTTTTACAGTTGAGATATGCATGCTCAGTTTGATACAACTGTATAAAATATCAAACAAGCTATATATAACTTTTAATGCAGCAATAACACTTCTTTTCTGTTGCATGCATACCACATGCCCCCTCATCCTCATCAATCTAGTGCCATGGGTCCTAACATTGCATTCCCTTTCCATGGCAGCTGTCAAAAAAAAAAAACAGAACAAAACAGAATGCCATTATGAATGGCAGTCTTGCTTGCATTCAATTTTTCAGACTTACAAATACTCTCGGTAGTTGATACTTACACATCTGTGGGATGTCCTCCATCCTAAATTCCTCAATCCAATGGTTGAGGGTATCTATCTTTCTCCTTGAGAGGTCATTGTAGTGATAGCTGCAATGTTCAGCAGTGCAGGGGATACCGGTGGCACTAGTTACAGCTTGGACAAAACTATCCCAAGCCTCTGACTTATACTGGGATCCAAAATAGTCCCCTGCAGCAACCTGCACTGTGATGTTTCACTAGCAGTCCAACAAAAACCTTGGACTCCTGGACACCTTATCTCTCTAAGCCTTAAATCTCACATGCTCACCACAAATGTCTGCCATATCTATCATGGATCACAAGCAATGGAGACTGATGGTTTCCTACCAACTCCAGTTATTGCATTTAGTGGGAATGTGCACACTGTTTAAAAATGTTGTGCACTGCTTACCATTACACAAACACATTGCTTGGGGGTATGCACTGCTGATCTATGTGTTTGAGCAATGGTAAGTAGTGCACAACAGTGGCAAGCAATGCAATTCCAAGGTTATTTGATGTACAGGCTGTTGTGTAAGTGCATTAGTCAAATGTGAAGGCCATGTCAATCCAGATAACAGGAATATACTTACAGGAACATAGCACACAATCTAGAATCTAAAGGTTGCACACTCTGTACTACAACTCCAAACCATCTGGACTCCAATACTGCACTTATACCTGCTGCCACAGAAATAATTACATGACAGTGTCTATTTTAATAATCATTCTTTTTTCATTTTTTATTGAAAGGTTTAACAATAAAACAATATATGATAATTGAAATATTATAAAGCAAATATAAATATCTATAAGAACAATGATAAACAACTAAAATAACTATTTACAATGGTGACTACTATAAAACAAAGCTTTTTAAGCAGAAAAAGAAATGTAATAAGGGTAGCTGTTCATTAATTATTAAAGCCTGTTTATCCAACAATTCTTTGAATTTCAACCATATATTATATTAATAGATGATTCTAGATGATCTTGTCTTGATCATGATAAGTTCAATATGACAAACTTCAGTTGCCAAGCTTACAAATTATTTCAAAGTATGTGTCTTATTCTTCCAGTTCTTGTTGATGTCTTTTCTTGCTAATTTTAAGATACTACATAAAAGAGGGAATTTATTTTTGTGACACAAGCGGGAATAGTTGTATTAAATAAAATAAGAGATTTGGTCAGCATAAATGTATCATTAAAAACACACTGTTAGAAAGAATTTGTATTATCCCAATGTGTTTTAAGTTTTATACAATCATAAAAAGATATGCTGCCAGTCAGCTTTAAGATTTACTTTACATTTCCAGCATCCTATGTCTTTGTTAAACATCAAATCAGCTTTATGCAGAGTGATAAAGGTTCTATATAATAACTTCCAAGAGAATATACTCCAACTTAGTGATGAAGTAGTTTGTTTTGAAGATGGAAGTATTAGTTTTTTTATCATCTTCACTTGGGAAGTTATTAATAAGTCTAAAATAATCCCAATAGTTTTCTCTATGACATACTGTTGATTTCTTAAGTACCTTATATATTTTAGCTAGAAGTCCATTTCCAATTATATTCTGTTGCATTAGAATAATGAGTAAATAAAAGAATGTGGGGAAAGAATTTCTAACTATTGGTTGCATTATATTAATCTTATGTTCAACCAAACGTCTACAGTTTTGAATTTCTAACTGCATGTCTTTGCTTAACTCACATTTATAAATGATATGGTCAACATTTTGTCACTTCCCATTGTCTAGTAATTGAAACCAGTATAACAGGTTTTTGTCTTTTAATGTGGTCATTGTTGTGAAATTAAATGTATTAATACTATTTTGAGTGCAGGCAATTGTAAATACAAAGAAAACTAATGCTTTATATTTAGGGTTCCTGAAAATGAAAATTTTAAAGGAGGCTATTATCATATTACTATAATAAGAGTTAACTGGTTTGCTTTTGTTTTCTATAAAATCCAATAACCAAAACATTCAGGACAACCAAACAATTCCAAATTCGACTTTATTAAAAAAAACATTTAAAAATTAAGTGCGTTCATTTATTTTGTTGTAGACATTTTCAGAAAAAATAAAAAAGACCTAAAAAGGCCATAACATCATGAAAAACTCTGAAACACCCCCTTTTTCATGTATCAAACAAGACGTATGTAACAATGTATCAAAAAAGTACTAAAATTCCTTAACATGACCTATGCTATTTAAAAACAGAGAGATAGTCGTTAAAAACATTGCAGCACTGAAAAACACTAAAAACACTATGAAAAAAATAAGCATGAAAAGACTGGAAAATGGCCTTTAAAATATGTCAAAACTTGAAGTTAGTGAGTTTTATGTTCCAGTTCACTAATTGTCAATACTCCATATCCAAAGTATCCAAACAGAACTGTCAACATAGCCCTTTGTACAATAACAAATTCCATCCGTCATCTTTGTGTACTATCTAAAAACTCAGATGATCATATAAAATATTGCAACACTAAAAACAAGGTCAAGTTATAACAGCATCAAGACTATGTACCGAGGATGGTGTTTTTAAAATAAAGGTTGAAAAAATCTAACTTCTTGCCTATGTTCGCAAGGTTATAAGGAGAGGGATATAAGTGCAGTATTGTCTGATGTTAATGACTTAAGAAAGACTCATGCTAGGCCATGGTTTGCTTCTTATAACCAGAATGAAAGGAAAGGAAATGCTAGAATGAAGCCATCATCATGAATAGAACAGACTAAAGTGACTTTATAATATAGTAGTGATATTGGTAATATTTGTAATGTTATTAAAACCAACTGGAAGGTTCTATTGACCAATATGAGGTTAAAAAAAATAGTTGGAGATGTTTCATCTTGTGGTTTTAGGAATAATTTGAATTTAAAATGTTTACTATGTAAAGACAAAGTGTCATCAGAAAAGAGGATTACATTCAGTAAGATAGGAACATTTCCATGGGGACGATGCAAAGCCAGTGGGCAAATCAGCATTGACAACAGCTTTCAGCATCCAATCACATATAAGATATATCATCCACGTTTGTTTGTGAATTGCCTCTTTAGAATTGTGATATATCTTGCAAAATGCAGCCAATGCCTATGTTTTTATGTGGGCAAAATGAATGGGATGTTTAAAGATCATATTCTTCAGCATATGAAGGACAGGAGGCTGCTTTTGCAGCATAATACACTAGCGCAACATTTAACAAAATGTGTGGAGTACAAATTCACATTTTTGATGCTACAAATTTTGAAAAAGAACAAAAGAGGTGGGGGATATGACAAAAAGGACTGAAATAAGAGTTCCATTGGATAGCTGATCTTCAAGCTGACAAACATCCTGGCTTGAATGAGATTATACTGAAAAACCTATTCTAAAGGGGTGTAAGCTTGTATCCTGAATGTGATTGGTTTATTATTTTTATAAAGGGTGGAGGGATATTCTGATTAGTAGGATCTGATGAAGGGTAACTTCCCAAAAGTGCTTATCCTTTCTTATTTACAACTGCTGTTTTTTATTGTTTTTACATATTTTATTAAAGTTCATTTTAATAATTCACTTTTGGTACATATTTATCAGTGTGGTGGTCAGTGTGGTTATTTTTGCTGAAATCAATGAATGTGGGGAAAGAATTTCTAACTACTAGTTTCATTGGATTAATCTTATGTTCAACCAATCTACAATTTTGAATTTCTAATTGCACGTCTTAGCTTAACTCACACTTATAAATGATATGGTCAACATTTTGTCGCTTCCCATTGTCTAGTAATTGAAACCAGTATAACAGGTTTTTGTCTTTTAATGTGGTCATTGTTGTTAAATTAAATATAGTAATACTATTTTGAATGCAGGCAATTGGAAATACAAGGAAAACCGATGCTTTATTTTCAGGGTTCCTGAAAATGAAAATTTTAAAGGAGGCTATTATATTAATATAATAAAAGTTAACTGGTTTGCTTTTGTTTTCTATAAAATCCAATAATCAAAATGTTCAGGACAGGCAAACAATTTCAAATTTGACTTTATTAAAAAAAATTAAAATTTAAGTGCTTTTGTCTATTTTGTTATAGACATTTTCAAAAAAAATAAAAAAGACATAAAAAGGCTGTGACATAATGAAAAACACTTTGAACCACCCTCTTTTGTATGTATCAAATAGGAAGTATATTACCCTGTATCAAAAAAACACCAACATTCTTTAAAGTGACCTATACTATTTAAAAACAGAGACAGTCATAAAAAGCATTGCAGCACTGAAAAACACTGTGAACAAATAAGGCATGAAAAGACTGGAATATGGCCTTTAAAATATAATGTCAAAACCTGAAGTTATTGAGCTTTATGTTCCAGTTCACTAATTGTAAATACTCCTTCATTTCAACCTAATAAACTTATAGTATCAAAACAACTGTCAGCATATTAGTGAACTGAAACATAAAGCTCAATAATTTCAGGTTTTGACATTATATTTTAAAGTCCATTTTCCAGTCTTGTCATGCCTTATTTATTCACAGTGTTTTTTTTTCAGTGCTGAAATGTTTTATGTGATTATCTCTGTTTTTAAATAGCATAGGTCAGTTTAAGGAATTTTGGCATTTTTTGTACATTCTTATATACTTCCTGATTGAGATATATATATGTATATATATATATATATATATATATATATATATATATATATAAGGTGTTTCTGATTTTTTTCATGATGTTACAGGTTTCTTAGGTCTTTTTTATTTTTCTGAAGATGTCTACAATAAGACAGACAAAAGGGTTTAAATTTTTAAAGTTTTTTTTTTCAATAAAGTCAAATTTGAAATCGTTTGATTGTCCTGATCATTTTGATTATAGATTCATACGTGTTTACTAGGCTAATGACCACAGGAGCCTTTTTAAGCCTAGCCATGCATCCCAAATCTCTGACAACTTGTGATACCCTTGATAAGTGTAAGCATGGGCCAGGGAGATGAACCATTTACAGGTTACTTGTGTTCATTAGAGACATAAGTGCCAAACCAGGAATGAATTTCTGGTTCCCCATCCAATTGTCCAAGTTGCACTTGAATTGAGTTAGGGAGGAGCTTTGCTTCTAATGGATAGGGAACCTGTTTCATAGATGGAGTACCCTCTGGGATGCATACTTATCTCTTCAGCATGTCCTATTTATATCACAGACAAGGTTTAAGTCTTTAGAATGGGTAATTTTGGTGCTATTTGTTTAGTGGATATGCTGGAGGTCCATCAGAGTGGGGTCTGACAATGCCCTGTATGCCAGGCATAGATCTCCTCTCAAAAGTCTGTAGATGACATAATACAGGGATACGACATTAAGGTGGCCTGCATAGGGCATATTACTTACTTTTAGTGAACTAGTATTCTTTTAGTGAGTTACTTATCTGGACATTCCAGTTGTTGGATATGCCTGGCAAGACACATACCAAAGGGGCATTGTACTCAATGATAGGTCTGATGAATGCTGAATACAGTGGAACAATGACTTCCTTGGACTTAGATGTCATACTTTTATTTATAAGTTGTGCAACATAGAATAATTTCCTCATCACTGTAGACACCTGATGATCAAAGGCTAGATTACTATCTACGTGTGTCTGTGTCCCTAAGTCCATTACTACTGGGGTCAATTCTAAGGGGCATGTTGTCAGTATGATAGGTACCAGGGATGGATGACTTCCCAAAAGATACTATTATGCATTTCTTGGCATTTAGTATTAGTCCATGGCTCTGCATTTCTTGGCATTTAGTTTTACTCCATGGCTCTGATACCATTGTTTGTCTGTGTCAGCCCCTACTGGAGAAGATTTGTCTCAGTGCGAGATTCAATGACAGCTCCTAATTTGCAATCAACTGCAAATGTAATCAGCCAGAGACCACTGACATTGGCCTTGACTTCTGAGAAGTAAATACCAAAAAGGAGCGGTCCTAGGACTGATTCCTGATGGACTCAACTTCTGACTGGCCTCTTTGTAGAACTGAACTCCCCAATTCTAATTTCCTGTGTCCTGTCTGTGAGACAGTTAGCTATCCACCGGGTGACATACGGGTCTGTACCTAAACTCTTCAGTTTGTCAATAATGCCTGAATGACGTATTGTGTCAAATGCCTTGGCCAGGTCAAAATAGGCAGTGTGAATGATTGCCCTCATCAATTACTTTGGTTACCTTCTAAAAGAAGTTACCAGGTTGAGTTGACATGATATGCCCTTGATGAAACCAAATTGGGTTGGGTCTAATGCCTGGAGGTTTACTATATCTCTATTGATCATCTCAAAGATAATTATTTCCATGACTTATTGAAATTTATTTTTCTATGATCTGCTGTGGCTGCTTTTGCTGTTTGGTTTTCTATAAGAAATTGTCATAATTGAAGACAAGGAATATAATTCTAAATCTGGAAGACTTGATGTACTAATTAATGGTTTAAAGCCAATCTAGGCTTATTAGGAAACCATAAAAATCTCAGAAACAAAGAATTGTACTCTTATATTTTTTGAGAATGGACGTGATAATGACTGTATTATATAGAAATAATTTTAGGAAGGATAATAATTTCAATTAAAGGGAGTCTCTCTTCCATAGTAAAAAGATATATTCCATTTATTAAGAATTTGTTTTATGGAATTAAAGTTATTATTATAATTAAGTATTATTATATCTTTACTATTATCAGACAAAATTATTCATAAGTGATTTTACCATCTTTGACAATGTATTTATGTCATTTCTTATCTATTTTATTAATATTATAATTAACAGGTAGTATTTTTGTCTTATTTTCATTAAAACTGAGTCCTGATTTCTTCAGGAATATTTCTATTGCTTGGAATACTGCAATAAAAGAAGAATTCCAATCAAAGTTAATAGGATGTCATCTGCAAATAATTATATTTTTCAGATTAAATAATTATTTATTAGTATTCTTTTCATGTTTTTATTTGTTTAATTTGCAAAAGGTTCTATAACTAGAGTGAAAAGCAATGTTGACAAGGGACAGCCCTGCCTAGCACCTTTAGTAATCATAATTGATAGGGAAGTATGTGAGCCAATCTTAATGTGCACAAAGGAATTTTCATAGAGAAGCTTGATCAATTGTAAGAAATTGTTTGAAAAATTACATTCCCCTAGTACTAATAGTAAATACTCCCAATTAACTGAATCAAATGCACTATTGATATCCAGACTAACCAAATTAGTTATTTTTTTGAATTATTAGTATAATCAATCATTGATAGTATTTTCTTGATATTATCATAAGTGTTCCTGTTCATTATAAACCCAGTCTGATTATTGTTTTTCAACATTGGAAGAAATTGTTTTATTCTAGAGGCATAGATTGCCACAAATATTTTATAATCTACATTTAACAATGAAATCGGTCTGCATGAAGAATATTGTGTTAAATCCTTGTTAGGTTTTAAAATTGGGGATATTAGGGTATATTTCCAGGATGATGATACCTTCATAAGTACTTTAACTATTGAAAATGCGCTAGTAAAATACTCAAAGCATCCTTAGTCATCATTTTGTATAGTTCAGTCATTATGCCATAATCTTCAGGTACCTTATTGGGTTTTAGTTCATTAATTTGAATTTTGAGATCATACATTGATATGGGCTTGTCAATTATTTTTATTTGACCCTCTGACAGTCTATTTTCAGTATATTTTATTGTAAGTGTTTTAATTAGATTTTGTGCATCCATTGTGTTGATTAATCTTATTAGAATGAGACTTGAAAACATAATAGCTTCTATTTCAGAAACCTTCCTTTTATTACTAGAGGAGTATAATTTTTTGATGTGGTTACATTTAACCATCATTTTTGTTCTAGTAGCCAATTTATGCATGGATTTAGGATTTGTGGTTAGTTATTTTAATCTTTTCTTAATTAATCATAGTTTTATGTTGTAAAAATTCTAAATATTTTCTGTTTAAACTATTTATTTCCTCTAAGTTATTTTTTCCTTTCTTGACTATCTAATTTTAACTTATCAATTTTCTCCTGTAATTCTGTCAATTCTTTGCCCCATTGTTTCTTTTTTTTTTTTGTGCATACCAACTTGTAATTTTGCCAAAAATTGATGCTTTTATGGAGTCCCATACAAAAATCTCTGAGGTGCTCTCTGTATGATTAATTTAAATAAAAGTTTGATATTTTATTAAATAATTCATTTAAGTCTTTCATATTGGTTATATATGCAGAAATCCTTGTATTTGGGATGTTATTACTAGAATTCAATATAACTTCAAATGTTATTGCATTATGATCCAACATTGGGCAAGAGACTACTTTAACGTTATCTGTTCTACTAGTGATTTCATTTGAAACATATAGGTTCATAGGTTCATAGGTTCATACTAGGCTATCTGCCCAAGGGCATTTATAAGCCTAGCCCATAGTTATGTGGCTTTCGCCACCCCTTTAGTTTGAATATACTCCATCTATTCATTATTGAGTCCCATGCCTATGTGAGAAATGTCTAAAGAAGAGTGAGTCTGATACTGAAAACTCAATCTATATCTCTCATATTATACAGGTCAGTAAACTCCATCAACACCTTCACTGAGGCAGGTTTCTTCCTCTTACAGCTAGTGTTGGTATCCTTGTCAGACAAAATACAATCAAAGTCACCTGTAAAAATAATATTTCCTTTTGATATTCATATTATTTCACCCAACTGTTGTTTAAATGTTTGCATTCCCAATCCATTTATTCAATAAACATTAATAAAAGTATATATTTTCTTTTGAATCTCTAAAGTCATTGAACAATACATGCCTTTTTCATTATAAATGTACTCAGGATTTTAGGTAGACATACATAATTTTTCTATAAAATAGACACACCTCTTCTCTTTTGTTTATAATGAGAGCTACTCAATACAGGAAAGTTTTTAGTAATAATATGTCCAAACCTTATTTTATTAAATGTGTTTCCAGTAAAACTTGGAAATGAAATATTAAAAAATTGTATACACTACCTCTTTTGCAACCATTATTTAATCCATTTATATTAACTGATATGCATTTCAAGTTGGTCATACTACTGAAATAGGAAAAAATAAATATTACATATAATACCCTCATACGTTTGTAAATAATATGGTACTGAAAACTATTATTATATCCAGTAAGCAGCTTACGCATATATATTAGGTAATTGAGATTGTTAGCTACAAAGATTCTATCAAGAATAGTAGACAGCAAAAAAAAAAAAAAAAGAATTAATTTGTAAACTACTATACATGCACTGTTCTTTCCCATCTCTCCCTTCCATGGAGTTTAAAACTCCTGATTTGAACAGTAATCCTATGCAAGTACTATCAACTACCTATAAATAAGTATCTAGCATCACTCTACTACTTTTAAAGTTATGATATATGAGTTTCTAACTTATTTACCAAAATTAAAAGGCATTAGTATATTCATAATATTTGGATTATAAACACTCATTTGCTTACTACAAAACGTATAAACTGTAAAATATAGCAGATCTTGTAGTCATTTGGTTCTATTCTGTTTATAAGGGTCTATATAGTATTATAATAAATCCAATCACTTCTTCTAGTTCTGAGAAAAGAGAGATTAACACAGCTAAAAAACAATACATATAACATTGTTTATAACAATCATGCTATGTTACTAATATGTTATTATATATTATTGATAATGTGACTAATTAGTTAACTATTTATACTCAGTTTTGACTATAAAATCGTACCTTATTGGATATTGTCAGACACATATGATAGTTCAAAGAACAAATACACTTCCCTAAAAATTGTTGTCTATTTGTAGTGATTTGCATATACAATTATCTTTCCAAACATGTTGTTTCTATAAATAGGATATCGTATTCACTAGAACATACTATGAGATATAAAATAGTAAAAGAGTAACCATGATTTCTAAAATAACTAATAATATGTTCCCAAAAGTATATTTGTACTGAGGGAAACATATGGTTGGCAACATACCCACTATGGTCTTTTTAAAAGACACAAGATTTCCCAGCTTATCAAAATGACTGTGTAATTTTGTCTGATTTTGTGTAAAACATGTTATTACTTTCATATTAGTTCCTCTTTACTATGCGGCAGACTTTCAATTAACTTTAAGAGCACATCCACACAGAAAGCAACACAGATCATCACCACAACTTTCCAATAAATATATACATATATTTTGTCCACATATGCAGAACAAGTCAACCAAGGAAGAGGATGACATCAACAGACATCAAGACCATCCTCCTTTCTTTAAATTAATAGAACAGAATGTAATTTGAATAAAAGAATATCTTAGGATAAAAGTTAAATTGAAGAAATCAATTCTATATTGTATATGCTACCACAGTATTATAAAATGTATTATATAACTTAAAGAGATAAATACGGGTTTTACAGGTGTTAAAATAGTATTTTTGAGGTAAGTGTAAAATGCATTACATAATTAAAAGAGAGAAATACAGGATGTGATGTTTCTCTATCTCACCTTCATTCTTACTAGGTTGGGTTTGGATCTGATCCTCTGATCTGTCTTGGCATTTATTTTCAAGCTCAAGGCTCTCTGCCACCTTGTGGCTAAAAACTCTATCCCAGCATGCACTAGAACCCTATTCAGATCTTATTTGCCACTAAACAAGATCGGGTGTTCATCTGTTAGCTCTGGCTAAGTATTATCTTTGGGCTTTTTTCTTTTAGTTTCAAAGCCTGCTATTATTACAGTCTCGGTGTATGAATTTTTTATTATGTTGATAGAGAATTGCAAATGCACCTTAGTTAGCTGTGATCTGTACCTTTAAGGAGCTAAAGGAAGAGCAAGGGGTGTGGTTAAGTGTGTCAATGCTAGTATTTAAACTCACTTGTAATGGTGTGAATGTTTTGCTTGTCTGAAGAAGTTAGTGCAAGGTACTAACGAAAAGCTTTTACAGTGGCTTAATAAAATTTGTTGTTTTTCATGTTTTTTATGTTTTGGACTGGCCTGAGTCGAGTTCTTGGCTTTTGAATTAGCGGTGGATTTTGCTAGTTTGTTTTTCCAGTCTTGAAAGTTTATTTCTTAAGTATTATCTTTCTTTACCTTGTTTATTCTTTAAAATTGCAAATTTATCTCTGATTTTAACTTTAATTGTGCTTCTAAAGTGAATACGTGTTTTTTTGCTGCTATTGTGTTGTATTCTGCATTTGGCCATTGTCTTTCATTTAGGCCTTGTTCATAGGTTCATAGGTATGTACTCGGCTAATGATCCTGGAGCCTTTACAAGCATAACTCAAAAAAAAATTGCCCAGGCACCGTGCCACCCGATGTTAGTTCACAATGCCCATATCCAGTTGTGCAACTGGAATGAGCCCTGAAGTGAACTTTCTGTTACCCATCCACTTGTCAAGATTTCTCTTGAAGAGGAACAGTGAGGTGCTCTGCTTGACATGAATGGGAAGCCTATTCCAGAGTATGGGCGGTCTTTGCGAGATGAAGCTGTCCCTCCAGCATGTTCTGTTAATTTTGGTAATGAGGTTGTGATCTCTGGAGCATGTAGCAAAGCGGGATTGGGATTTCTTTAGGTGTAGCATTTCAAGTAGGGCTGGGTCGGGCATAGCTTTATAAGTCAAGCAGAGATCACCGCTAATAGATGATAAGAGACTGAGAACAGCTGAAGTTTCTTGAGTCTGTCCATGTAGGACATGTGTTTAAGGCCTAGGATTCTTTTTGTGAGGTACTTTTGTGGTCTCTCCAGCTGTTGTAGATGTCTGATCATGTACCTGCCAAATGGGGCATTATATTCGATGACTGCTCTAATGAGGGATGAGTAGAGAGAGATGATGACCTCTTTCTTCCTGGATGCAAAACCTTTGGTTATAAGATGATGGACTTTCTGACCACAGTGGCAATGTGGTGGTCGAAGGTGAGGTGGCTGTTAACCTGGATGCCGAACGCTTCACTGTTCAGTGGGCTCCCATCAATGTGGTAATTTGTGGGAATTGAGTTTTTCCCAAAGGGGATGATAATACATTTTCTGGAGTTAAGCTTCAGGTCATGGTTCTGACACCAGTCATTGGTCTCAGAGAAGCCCTTTTGTAGGATGTCTGCATCACTTGAGGAGTTGATAATGACTCCTATCTTGCAGTCATCAGCGAACTTGGTCAGCCAGAGTCCTTCTGTGTTGGCCTGAACTTCTGAGAAGTGGATGCCAAAAAGGAGAGGGTCCAGGACCAAGCCCTGTGGGTCTCCACTCATGACTGATCAACAGTCTGACTTGGAATCTGCAACTTTCACTATGTGGGTCCTGTCTGTGAGCCAATTTGCAACCCACCTAGTGATGTATGGATTGATACCTAGTTTGGTGATTTTTATCTATGATACCTGAGTGAGGAATGGTATCAAAGGCCTTGGCCAGGTCGTGATAGGCTGTATGCACTGCCTTACCTTCATCCACAGCCTTGGTGACTGCCTCAAAGACGTCAACCAGGTTCAGAAGGCAGGATCTCCTTTTGACATAACCAAACTGTGTGGGGTCAAGAGTTTGGAGATTGCCTATATATTTGTTAAGCAGGTCTATGATGATGCACTCCATAGCTTTGTAATACCAAGCTTGTCAGGCTAATGGGGCAGTAGTTCCCATGGGCTGTAGTTGCTCCCCCTTTATGGAGTGGGATGACTGTAGCGGTGCGCCATTCATTAGAGACATAGCCCGAGGTAAGGCTGTGACTGAACAGGGCACACAGATGTGGTGCCAGTTCATTTTGTAGCTCATGTAGGATGCAGCCAGGGATATTATCAGATCCCATGGATGCTGTATTCTTGCTTTGGACAATGCAGATTTTACCTGTGCCGCAGAAATGGTGGGTACCAGACTTTCATCTGGTATTGTGATAGGGCCCTTTGGGGGGAAAGAGAAGGGTAAAGTTGGCACTGAATCTGTTGGCCAGCATGTTGGCTATATCTGTTGGCTCAGTATAGGAGGTGTCATTGTGCAATAACTCAGAGCAAATCTGGGTATTGCCTTTGAGGTTTTTGATATAGTTATAGAAGGCTTTGTGGTTGTTTTTGGTGTCAGCCACAATTCTGCCTTCATAGCTGGCTTTAGACGATTTGATGAGAGCTCAGCTTTTTTTTGAGACTGATAAGGGAGGTTTTCCAGTATTGTGACTTCATTTTTTTCTGCAACAGTTTCTTCCTTCTGTTGTAGAGTTTATTGATGGCTGTGGACCACCAGATTGCCTTCCTTTTTTTGGAGGAGAGCATCTTAGTTCAATTTTGAATGGCAAGGTTCATGCATTTGTGTACATGCTCATACAGTGCATTGGTGTATAATTCAGCAGTCATGCAGCTATTTTCCATTGGCATGGGTGCCAAGAAGTTAGCCATCTCTGCTTTTAGGAGCCCAAAGTTGGCTTTAGAGAAGGTTTTCAGGGTGGTCACCTTAGTGGGGGGTGTAGGTGAGAGGAACATTTCCATGGTGATCAGTTTGTGGTCAGATTTAACCAGGGAGGAACTGACTATAGGTGTGGAGCAATTGTCTCCCATGTTGGTGATAACCAGGTTGAGGATGTTGCTTCCTCAAGTGGGGGTCAGGATGAGCTGGTCCAGGGCATTGGAATTGATAAATTCCAGAAAGCATTGGGCCTGTACATTGGTACTTGAATAGTTTTCCCAGTTAATGGAAGGGTAGTTGAAGTCACCCAGTATGAAAGTATTGGGTTGGACCATATGAGAGTACTGGGTTGGACCTTGATAGATTCCAGAGTGCTTAGGAAGTTAGCGGGTGAGTCTAGGGACAGGTTTGGGGTTCTGTAGCAGGCTATGACTTGCATTGCCTTCTTACCCAGTGTTAGTTGTACCTGAAGTATCTCAGATGTATTATGTTAGGCTACCAGTCTAGAGGTGTGCATATCCTTTAAAAATAGGGAGACACCACCACCTTTCCAACTTCCAGATGTATTCTGGAGCTGAAAGGTATGGAATGAGTTGTAGCCTGGGAGCACAGGGATGCTTTCTGCCTCTTTAAACTAGGTCTCTGTTACAGCACAGATGTCGACATTTTCCATTTTGAGGAGAGGTTCGAGCGAGTACATCTTGAGATTTAGACTTCTAACACTGAGCAGCATAACCATCAGATTGCATTTGTTTGTAGCTGTTATGGTGGAATTTTGGTGTTTGGAAAACTGCCTAAAAAGGCACTATAGTGGTGGCAAGAGCCTTAGCCAGTACCCGGAAACCCAGGGGTGACAGATGCAGGCCATCTCTGGCAAAGCATTGAGGTTTGTTGATCATGTTATCTCAGGCAAACAGATACTGGATCCCTTTAGAATGACAGCAGAAACTTAACCAATTGTTGAAGTCAATCATTTTCTGCTCGTACTGTGGTATCATTTTGGGTGATGGTTGAATACTGCTCAGGGTTAGGGTCATACCCACCTGGGCCGCATAATCCAAGACTTCCATCACATCTTTTTTCATGTAGTCCAGGGAAGTACATCTCAGGTCATTCACACCCACATGGACAATGACTGAGTCATATTTGTACTTGTGGAGTGACATGAGTGCATGTGTTATGTGGTGGATCCTGGCAACTGATAGAGAAGTGACTGCCACCTTCTCCTTGTTCACCCTAGTGAGTGGGACATCAGTGTGCTTCCCAATTGAGTCTGCTATGATTAGTAAATTGGGCAAAGTGTTTTGCCTTAAGGGCTTGGGTTGAAGGGCATGCTGTGGTGGTGAGCTATGTGTTCTGGGGTGGGTGTTGTGTTGCAGTGGTTGAGTGCATTTCTGTCTTGGGGGTCTCTGTTGTTTGGGTAAATTTTTATTGAGAGCCTCCATGAAGGTGGGTGGATGATTTGTGTTTCTATGTGTGGGTTGTGATGGTTGGTGTTTTGGAGATCTGTGTGTTCTATGTAGTGAGTTACAGGTGTTGACTCTCTCTTCTTGATCAGCTAGTCCAGTCTTGGTTGGAGCATGCACTGCTTCCATTTTTGTGATATTAGTGTATTTCTCACAGGTATGAGTGTTGGGAGGTAAGAAGAGAGGGTTGTATGTTTACATTAGATAGTTGCCACACTGTCTCAGAATGCCCAAGTGCACCAAGTTAGCAGAAAAAAGCACAGGAAATTGCCCTACAATCATAACAGGGGGTGGTGGTCATAACTAATAAGTACTGGTGCTGTTACTGCATAAGAACTGCTAGTGCTGATAGCACCTAAGTATGCTACAATAAATGCTACAAAAGCTTGTTATGCTACAATAAATGCTACAAAAGCCTGTTAAAGTGCTAGTCAATTATGCTAGCTGAAGTGCAAGAAGTAAAAGAACAAACTCATTTGAAGGGGAAAATTGAAGAGAAAACTTCCTGGCACCGGTAATAGTTTACCTCTGCTGAGCACCACTGCACGGTGCGCAAACATTTGCTTTTAATCCAGAAAGTTTAGAGGGATAGAAAAAATGTCCAAATGGCCGATAAACTACAATTACTGGACCAGAAACCACTTATTTTGTGGTAGATAGGATACCTAGTGCTTACCACTCCCACTGATAAGCTAGAAGACTTCTGTCCAGCACAGAAATGTACAACTTCTTCCCCAGGCTCGTTTTACAGCTTAAATAGTCCATTTAAGTTAGAGGGCTTTTATCTCTTTTATTTCTATCTTTCATGTTTCTTTTCCTTCACATTTTTAAAATACAGTTCATTTAAGTTAGAGAACTGTTTCTTCGCCTGTTTAAGTTAGAGGGTATTGTCTAACCATCTAGGTTGTTCCGGTCACAGCAACTTAGTGTCACATAGTGCCACTTCTTTTTTCCTACTGTGTTTCCTTTTTTAACAAATAGCTTGACCCTTTAAAATTAGAGGGTCTAGCTTTAGTTTAAAAAAAAAAAAAGATTTTCTCTATTTTGTCTCTATCCAGTAGTTTTCTGCCTCAAAATGTCTAACAAGGATTCAAAACCAATGGGTTTCAAAAAATGCAAAGGTTGTGGAAAGAAAATGCCCTTAAGTGATAGACACACACTTTGTGTTTATTGCCTAGGGGCTATCCATCTCCGGGTGTCGTGCTCTACTTGCCATGCCTTTAATCATAGAGCGCTCCCGAAGAGGAAAAACAAATTAATAATGAAAGACCTTTTAAAAACCCTCTTCTCAGAGACTTTGGAAGAAGGTCCAGGTTTCTCCAAATTTGATAAGTCTCCCACCTCAAAGTCTGACAAATCTGACAAATCTGGGAAGAGATCTTCTTCCCCTTTATCGGAACTGACAAAAAAGATACCAAAAATGTCCTCCTTGGATCCAAAGCTTATCGGATCCGACAAATCATCATCAGCTCCGGCACTATCTACATAGGTGCCGGTTGAGTTTTAATTATGGAGCCAGTCTCCAGCCTTGGAACTGATCTCCTTTACACTCAGATCTCTGATCCTACAATGATCAAAATCTCCAACCTCCTTGACTCGGTCTTCCAGCAGTCTTTCAGATGATGAAGTGGATCAGGTGGTGCAGAGGCTTTTGAAGACATTGGCACTGGCCATGTTTTTGTTGGATCTGACCTGAGGGCTTTGGATCCTACCACATCCAGCACTTCTGCTCCAATTCCTCCTCTAATCCAACCCCTGGCTTTGGATTCAGAAGATCCAGAGCTGGTCTTAGTGGAAACCATGGATCCAAGACCCACTATGGGATCTATGAATCCAACCATGGCTCCGACATCCTCTGCTCCACTGGAGCTGAAGGAGTCTAGGAGCTGATGTTCTCCAGTAAGGTCCAGGGAGGAGAGTGGGATCAGACAGTTGTTAGGTCCTGCTTTGCCTCTTGGGGCCTCGGCTCAGTTGAGCTCAGCTCCTACCTCCATCTCGGGTCCATCGTATTTGGTTCTGCATGGGGTCCCTCAGCTTCTTCAGATCCAGGGATGTCCTTTGATCAGGGATGGGGGCTTTTCAGGTGATGAGGAGAGTGCTGTCTCCACAGACAGCTCCACAGTCATCTCTGGATGTTCTACTCCCTAAAGTATCAGTGTCTGCCCCTATACCCCTGTAGTCACAGGGACGCAGAGATCTTAGGCTTCAGTATGCCCCACAGGGCAATCCCCACTCTTCTGAAACCTCTCCAGAGTAAGCCCTCTGAGGGGGTCCCTCGGAAGCGACTATGCAAGACGAATTATTTAGGATCTCTAGAGGAGTCCACCCCTTCTGATATGACCTTGATGAAGCTGAAGGGTCCCCATGGTTGCCTCCTGATGATGTCTCCTTTGCAGACATTCAGGAAATGCTAAAGCAGAGAGAAGGCTGGAAGTCCCCTAACCCTTCTGCGGAGGAGTCCATATACCTGAAGGCTTTTAGATCTCACCCTTCTACCTCTTGGGTGTCTCTGCTTTTCAATGAACTCATGGACCTAGTTTCTTGAAAGGTGTGGGAGTCCCCAGATTCAGTGGAACCTGTTCCTAGGAGGCCTAACAAATTTATTACATCCCCTTCAGACAAGGTTTTTCTAACTAAGGGAGTCCCAGTAGATGCTATGGTTGTGGCACAAGCCACCAAGAAGGAACTCTCAGAGACATCTTCTTCTGTCCATCCCCCTGAACAAAGATTTTCAGACTATGGACAGATATGGAAAGTGCATTTTTTCTTCAGCGACTTTTTCTCTCAGATTGCTGAACTACCTCACTCATTTTACAAGACTGCAGAGGGATCCCTTGAAAGAGCTAGGAGATACTCTCCAAGGTTCAGTAGCTGCAAGGATTGCAGATTAAGTATCTTCTCAGCTTTCTACCTTAAATTCAGTTGTCAACACATCCATGAGACTCATCTTATATGCAACAGATGGACCAAGTAGAGCAGCAGGTTCTGGAATTTCCCTAAGGAGACATTCTTGGATGTGCCTATATAACTTTGCGGACCCCTTTAAATCTTCCTTTGTGAATGCCCCATTCAATGGCTTATCCTTATTTGGGCCCAATATCAATGACACACTCACCAGGTGTGAGCAGGAAGGAAAAACTCTGTCTGCTGTAGGAGTCCATTTTTCCATGCCTACTAGACCTCTTCCCAAAGGTCAGAAAGGAAGTGCTAAAATGTGGATCCAAAAATCTCAGAGGTCTTTTCAGGGCACACATGGTGAAGCTTCTCCCAGAGGAAGAGGGGAAAGTAGTAATGGAAGACACCGACCACACAGCAGAGGGGGTTCACATAATCAGGGTGACAGAGAATTTTTCTTTGGTAGGCCCTTTCAGCATTCCTGAATGTAGGCATACCTCTCCAACTCTGGAGGCAGTCAGAGGTCACTTATCTTTGTACCCAGAAGCCTGGAAATAAGTGACAAAAGACAAATGGGTAAAAATTATCATATCCAGAGGTTACACTATACACATTTCCCTTCCCGTTCCAAAGATACAAAAGGTTCTGGATGTCCCACCCAGTCAAAAGGAACAAGCAACTTTAGAAATTCAAAATTTGCTAGAGTCATCCAGTCCACACAGACCAAGAAGGATCCAGAACATACTCAAGATTCCTTTTAGTTCCAAAAAAAACAGGGGATGGGACACCCATTCTGGATCTCAGCATTTTAACAAATCAGTAAAAAAGACCATGTTCTGGATGGTAACACTGCAGTCGATACTCCCATACCTGGGACAAGACAATTGGATGTGCTCTATAGATCTCCGGGATGCATATTACCACATACAAAATGTACGGGCAATCCAGGAGTCACCTGCACTTTTGGCTGGGAGCCAGTCACTACCAGTTTTGAGCTCTGCCCTTTGGCCACACTACAACCCCCCCCAGAGTGCTCACCAAATGCATGGCAGTAGTCACAGCTCATTTGAGATGTCTAGAATTCCAGGTGTTTCCATACTTAGATGACTGGCTCCTAACTGCCATGACCAAGCATCTACTAATAAAAACACGAGTGGCAACTTTGCAACTGATCTCACCTAGGGATTACAGTAAACTATAAAAAAATCTGCCTTAGTGCCTTCTCAGCATGTGGTATTCATAAGGGCAGAATTAAACTCAACAAACATGATATCCAGACTTCCTCCAGAAAGAATTCAAGTTCTAAGGAGCCAGGTCTCATACTTTTTTAAGTAGGAAAAAAGTTCAAGCAATTCTAAGAGAACCTGTGAATTATTGCAGCAGCAATAGTGTTGATCCCCCTAGCATGTCTGCACATGAAAATTCTCCAGTGGTTGCTATC
The DNA here is from genome assembly GCF_019279795.1 of Protopterus annectens. Taxonomy (NCBI): domain Eukaryota; kingdom Metazoa; phylum Chordata; order Ceratodontiformes; family Protopteridae; genus Protopterus; species Protopterus annectens. The sequence continues at coordinate 791,875,727 of NC_056735.1, forward strand.
CACTCAGTGGTCTATGCAAGACCCACCAATGTCTCACAAAATAATTATAATGGAAACTTGCAAGAAGGACCTTTGTTGGTGGCTTTTCTCCACTCAAGTGATTCTAGGTTGACAGTTTGTATTTCCCCAGCCACTGGCCACAGTGACCACGGATGCTTTTCAGATAGGGTGGGGGTCATTATCTGGGAAAAAAAGTCCAAGGCACCTGGCAGGATCATGAAACTCACTTGCACATCAATGTCCTGGAGATGCAAGTGGTGCTTCTAGCGTTGCAAGCATTCCAGTACTTTCTTCTACTAGGAACTATTGCAATATTGACAGACAACATGTTAGTTGTACAGTACATAAATCAGGAGGAATCAGATCTTACCTCTTTTGTCAAGAGACCCTGAGAGTAAGACAATGGGCAACCTCCTCCTAACATTTTCTGATAGCAATGCACATCCAGGGAATTCCACCGTGATAACAGACAGACTATGCAGAGTGATTCTGATGCCACAAGAGTGGTCCCTAAAACAGGAAGTAGCAGAAAAGATTTTCCAAAAAATGGGGCCAGCCCTGCTGTGACCTTTTTGCGACATCCATGAATGCCAAATGTAGCAGCTACTTTGCCATTATCCCCCCTCTAGGGGAGTCATCAAGGGAAGCACTTGTTCATGAATGGCCCTCAGGTCTCCTCTATGCTTTTCCTCCCTTTCCACTAAATCCCAAAGTACTTCAGAAAGCCAATCACTTGGGAAAGGACTTGATACTCATCACCTCATACAGGCCTCATCAAATCTGGTTCTCCTTCCTGGGGCCTCATCTTCGAGATTAGCCTTGGATTCTGGACCCGGTTCCAGACCTTCTGACTCATGAGTCAGGAATGCTCCATCCATCCCTTCAGACTCTCAAACTCTCAGCTTGACTGCTCTGATTCCAAAAATAGCCAGGTTTCCAAACATATCCTCTCTAGTTAAACATATTCTAATCTCTTCTCATAAAACTTCAATAAGAAATATATGTAAATGAAAATGTAAAATATTCTCCTTATGGGCTCCTCACAACCATATCAATCCCTTTTCTGCATCAGTCAATTCCATTCTAGAATTCCTAGCAAAACTATTCAATGAAGTTATGGGTGCAGCTACTATTAGAATTCAGCTAGCAATGATCTCCAATTTGCATTTATTAGACTCAGGCTCCAACATTATGTCTCAAAGGCTTTGCAAAGCCTTTCTTAAGGGTACCTTATTATTAAGACCACCTATCAGAGACTTTCCAGCATCATGGGACTTAAATTTTGTTCTATTACATTTAATATTTCCTTCTTTTCAACCAGCATTGTCTTGTGAACTGAAGGTTGTGACCTGGAAAACAATTTTCTTGATAGCAATTACCTCTGCTAGAAGGGTGTCAGAGTTTCAAGCTTTGTCTATAAAGCCCCCTTATCTGCTATTCCATAAAGACAGGATGTCCTTATGAACTAACCCTTCTTTTTGCCCAAAGTAATTTCAGAGTCAAATTTGAACCAAACTATAGAATTACCAGTCTTCTTGACAAATTAGACAGAATACATGTTACTGGATGTACATAGACAAGTATACTTTTATTTACACATAACTGCAGAATTCCAAAATTCTGATCAGTTATTTATTTCTTTTAGACTCAAAGAAAGGTTCCCCTGTCTCCAAGGTTACACTTTCAAATGGTTTTTAGATTGTATAACTGCTGTCTATAAATCTCAAAATAAAATAAAGATCTTCCCAGAAGTTTTAAAGCCCATTTACAAGAACCATTGCTACCTCTTCAGATTTCCTGGCTAAATAACCAATTGATACCATTTGTGCTGCAGCAACATGGGCAAAACCACATACCTTTATCACTCATTGCAAAGTCAATTTGGCCTCCAGGAACAGGGCCTCTTTTGGTTCCACGATTCTGAGGAATATACTTCCTTGAGACAACCAAGACTCTATGTGCTAGGGATGCTATCCCAGCCTAGTAAAATGAAGGCGAGATAGGACAACATCATATAAAGAAGTTAGGTACTTACCATAACATTCCATGTGTGTTGTCCATCTTTGCCTTCATTATTACATCCCACCCTCATTCCCCCTTCCGTACTTTACTCCTGGAAGACCAAGTCTATACAATTGGTTTACCTTAATCTCTGATCTTCTTCATCAGACTCTAGTTCTTTCTTTGATACACTCATACCCTTATGATAAGGGCAAACAAGATCTGGAGAGGGTTCTAGTGCATGCTGAGATAGGGTTGTTAGCCACTACCTGGCAGAGAGCCTTGAGCTTGAATATAAAGGCCAAGATGGATGTGAAAATCTGATCCAAACCCGATCTAGTAAGAACAGAAGGCACTCCAGCCGAGCATCAAACCAAGAAATTTCTTGCTGTGAGGTGACAATGATACTCTGCACTGTCCACAAAAGTAACAACATTAATATTACTTATCACACTGAGCTACTGGACCACTACAGAAAGTAATACCAAATGTTGTGTCATACACACTGCACATCAATCTGCTAACATGCAAAACTACAACTATTGACCCATAAGCCTAACAAGCCTCATCTGCCAGGCTAGGGAAGGGAACGGCATGGACCTTATCCATAGGGACATAGGTGATCTTCAACATGCTTGAATTGACCTATGTTGTGTTTGTCAAGGATGGAGCATGCCTAGTGAACCTCGTGGACTTCTTTGCTATTGACCCTGAAGACCTGGATGACAGATAACAGGACATACCACCTATGTTCAGTTATCCAAGGCATTTGACAATATCCCTCATTCATGTCTCATAGTGCAAATGTCCCATCTGTGAATTAATCTGTACAGTATTAGCTAGATATTCACCTGGTTCACAAACAGAAAACACACTCTCAAAGTTGGGGACTGCACTCCAACTAGCCACTTACCAATGGACTACCCCAAGGATTTGTGATGGGCCTTCAACTGTGTGAACTACTTCCCCTAAGTGCAGGCAATGGTAAGGTGGCCTGTGGTTTACCACTTTTGCAGATGACTGTTAACTGGACACAGTCATATAGATTCCCCCAGTGATGGTATCATATTAAAGAATGGGGCTGACAAACACAAATGATTGATGCTAAACTCACAGATTGAACATTACAGGAAACGATGCCTCTTTGCCCCCTTTGGCAATGAAGTACCGCTCTTAATTATGATACACATAGCAGCCTTCTCAGCTCAAACACAGTGTTGTGAGACTTGAATACATGTTCATAGCAATCTACAATTTCATCATTATGTCCCCATACTGGTGAGATACACATTCTGCATTGCGCACATCATACATATAAACAAAACATCCAACACCAGGGAGTTCATATCTCTGTTGTACTCTCTGGGAGAATGCAGTTCCTACAAACATTACATTCATGGAAAGATTTATAGACCTGTCACTGTACTCAGTACCCTGCAAGCTCCTGAGAGGTGACCTGTGCCTGACCTACAGAGAAGTCTCAGACCTTGCCCTATTGGAAATGCTGGGCATCTGCAAATTACATTGGACAGGAGTAACTTGGTACAGGCTTCTCAACCTAACCTGTGACATAAACAGAACTTGCAGGGGAGACATATATATCCCAAGTGACCCACAGTCCTCTGTTATAGGCTCCCGCTGAATGTGAACCTTTGCTCCTCAATGACCCTGTTCAAGCACAACCTTCACTATTGGCTGAGTGATTGTTAAGTCACCTCTGGGGTGGCACCGATGTCCCTCATAGACAGGGCCAGTTGTTGCTGCTCTTAAAATTGCTCTGTTAACCAAGACCATGTAAATATGCTTACTAAGGGTACTTCTGTTTTTACACACCTAGGCTGTTATTGCTTCATGTATACTGACAACCATGTACTCCTAAAATTTACAAATATAATATGTGAGAGATGCAGCTGTACAATGAATCTAGAATAACTGGTCTCTCTCTCTCTCTCTCTCTCTGTCTCTCTCTCAGGCAACAACAAAACAGATACCGAACAGGTTTCAGCACACGGACTTCATCTCCTCAACAAACTAAGTGCATAACACATAACCCCACATATGCAGAGGTAGTCATTAGAAGCTTAGAAAAAGAGAAGAAACCTACAAATGCAAACCTTCTGCACACATCACAGTCCCAATGGAACCCACTACACATAAAAACAAATGTATCGGTCTGTCACCCATGAAGCCCTTAAGGCAAAACATCTGAAAAACTATGGGTTGGTCATAGCTGAATCCATAATAATACACACAGATGTCTCCCTCACCTAATTGTACAAGGAGAAAGCCATGGTCAGCTGCCAGAATCTGCAAAGTCATGCAGTCACTGAAGTCTGTCAACAACAAGCACAGTTACACCTCTGTTGTACTCATTGTTACAGTAAATGAGTTAAGATGTACCTCACTGGACTATATAAAAAAGATATGCCTGAGCTCTCAGATTATGTGTCCCAGACAAGCATGTCCATAGTCCTAAGCAGCATTCTACCTTCACCCAGGATGTTCCTTCAATACAAACAAAAAGTAACAACTTCAACAACTGGGTTAGCTATTGGTCTCACTCCAGATGATCCAGTATTTGACAACCTGTGATGATATGGCTGACAGACCATGGTGTTTTGCCATGGATGGTTTTCATCTGTCATCTCTTGCCTTTTGGTTACTGGCAAAGTTAATCTCCTTCCTCCTGGTGGCTTTTTTAGTAAATGCAATAAGAATAAAATTCCTGATGTAAAAATATCATCAAAAGACAAACTCAGGGTTGTGCTGCTTAATGCTAGGAGTCTAAATCAGAACCTATATTCAATGGAGGCACTAATTACTTGGGCAGATGTCAATGTTTTTGCAGTCACAGAGACATGATTTAGAGTACTCCAGCCATGAAAGGCTAATGTCTTCCACACAGCTAGGCCACAAAATGAAAGTGAAAGCACCAAAGGAGGAGGAGGAGGTGTATCCAGCTTTATAAAAGACAAATACACCTCAAAGTTGGTTAAGCAGTTCTACTCTCTAGAGGTACTCCAAGTCCATCTAATTTTAGGAAAGACCCCACCCCCTCCACATCATTGTTAGGTACCGACCCACCAACATGAACCATTAAAACCACACAGTGTATTCCTGGACATACTTGAGTCACTCATAATACAGCCAAACATTCTAGGCATGGGTGACTTTAACTATCCTTCCAACGATCAAGATACATATATGAGCTCAACCACACTCACCCAAAGATTCCTGCACTTTGTAAACACAAATGCTCTGAAACAGCTAGTCCACATCCCCACAAGGAGCTCCAGTGTCAATGACCTAGTACTCAATAACATGGAAGATTGCTGCATTACCCCATACTGAGACCCTCCCTGGTAAGGTCTGACAATAAATCAGTCATGTTCAATGTAACAATCAGATTTATAAGGGAACAATGGTACAACTTGGCTAGGCTTGAAAAGGTCCTAGGAAAATTAGCCTAGTTACCTCCTATGAACCTTATTCACCTAAGGCTATTATGGTAGTAGCCTCATAGGACTTTTTGAATCTATGCACCTATGCAGGCCTGCCAACATCTTGTGTCACACGTGGCTGCTGATGTCATGTTCTCTAAGTTCAGCTGCAGTCTTTCAAAAGTCAGACTTGTGGCATGGTGCTTTCATTATGTATTGTATTCTGTAGTCTGTGTATTTAGATAGATAGGGATTCTATTCTCACTGCAGCCATGTGTGTGTGTGTGTGTGTGTGTGTGTGTGTGTGTGTGTGTGTGTGTGTGTGTGTGTGTGTGTGTATGTGTGTGTGTGTGTGTGTGTGTGTGTGTGTGTGTGTGTGTGTGTGTGTGTGTGTGTGTGTGTGTGTGTGTGTGTAATCTCTTGCCTGACATTACAGACATCCTTTTACAGTAGCATGTGGGACATTGTTATTACCATACCCTGAAGAGCCAATGCTGATGTCATCAGTTATATCAAATTTTTGGATATGCAGTCATCCCAACAGGGCATGGTTGGACACTGGCCTGGAGGCCAGGCAGACATCTCCTCATCCTATACCAGCCAGATTACAGAGACATGGCTTTTAATTTAACCACACACATCATGACATGGTGTCTAAGCCCTCTGTTATCTTGCTGAGAAAGTCCTATGTTCTGTCCAGCTGCTGCATGTGTCTTGTGAGGTACATGACTATGTATCAATTGTAACCCAATGTACTAAATGTTATCCTACTTGCCTACAGGAATTAACCTATAGGTATATCAATTGTACCAGAATATTCGCGGTCTTATGAAACTGATAGACTCTAGCAGTATTAAGTTATTGCTCAATTACTAACTGTTTTGAATGCATTATAACTCCTATTGCTATACTGTTGCATATGCTAGCAATGTTAGTACAAGTTCATTCTGTGTTTTATTATAGCTGTTGTACTTACTTTTTTACTGTAATTTTTGCTAACCTTCTGCCACTCATTACCTGTGTTGTCTTCTCTCTCTTCCAATAGTACCCTAACCTTCACTGTACTGCTACCGCTATACTATCTGTCAACATACCATCGGCTGACAAAGGACCTGTGGTTTCAACTGACTGCCTTTACTCCCTGCACCCCCTCTCAAGGAAACAAATATGTATGTTACTTTGTCCTGCCTTTAAAGCATAATTGTATTCTCTGGTGTTCCAGGGGCTCTAAAGTACGCTCTGAGCCTGGTCAGCCAGCAGCCTCCTACCTCCTCAACTAGCTACCTTGTTAACCTTACTCCTCCACTACCTCCTAGTGCCCCTTGTTTTGCTTTTCCTCCCTCTATTATCAGTACTAGCCTACCCCCGTTATTGTAGCTATTTGTAATAATAGCTTTGCCCAGTAGATACCACTACCTTCCCTTTCATCCTTCTTCTCTTACTTTTCCTTTCCTTAGTCCACTGTACTATTCTACACTTCCCTGAACCTAGAACTACTCTAAGCCTCACACTTCTCCCTCTAGACTAACTTGCTATATCAGCCTGCTTTTCTTAGACTCCTACATTTTTTCTCTGCTTCATCTCACCTTAGACACTCTTGACTCACCTTTACTGGCAGCTCTGCTGATTGTTTCTCCTCTAGCTCTCCACTCTGTTAGTTCCCGCTCCGCTCCCCTACCCTACCCCCAATTCCCACCCACCCCCAGTGGTCCTACACTTATACTTCACTGACCACTTCCCCCCTTCCATTATTCTCCTATCACTTACCTCTTTAATTCTAAGCCACTCCTCCTACTCTATCTCCTGATTTCTTACTTAACTCCCACTTAACTCTTTATCACTTAGTCTCTCCCTTTACTCTATCCCCCTATTAATTCTACTTTACTCCCTCTCTGTTCACATCCTCTGCTCTTCAATACTATACCTTAGGACCCTACTTATCTAGTCCCTACCATTTGCTCACCAACCCAACATATAACCTTCTTTACCTCTTTAAACTTTCTCCTTTACTTATTTTAATACCTACCTTCAAGCTACTCTTTACATACATTCGCTTACCATGCCTCCAACAAATATAACACTACTCACCACCTCCCTGCTCTCAGCTATCATACTAGCATCTCTTACCATTCCCTATTCACTTACCTCCTATGAATATCTCTCTCTATCTGAACAAAACCTCTACAGCCAACAGACTTTACCCTATTCTCTCACCTTCTCCATTAACCATTGTAACATAACATGTTACTCTACTTATTTATTAACAAAGTTCCATAGAACAACCCATTTCACTTATTACTCTATCAGAAAGACCTTCAATAACCTATCTAAATTTCTAAAATCATTCAGACACCCCCAGCAACACCCCCTCCTAGATGGTGACATTCACCCAAATCCTGGACCCTATACTAACTCCACCACTGATCCTACCAAATTAACAGCTCCCATAGTTTCTACGATTAAAAAAACATCTAACTCCCTCCTTATAGCTCACCTTAACATTAGAAGTATTAATAATAAACTTACCCACCTGCACGCACTCCTTGATATATACTCATTCGACATTCTTTGTCTTACTGAAACCTGGCTAAAACCAACTACTCTAGACAAAGAAATCACCCCTCCTGGCTATAACATACTCAGAAATGACAGTAAAATAAAAAAAAGGTGGGGGTATAGCCATTCTCTATAAATCAAGCCTCAAAATATCCACAGTTAATGTGCTTCCATCACTAGACACCAAATCTGAAACCCTATCCATCAAACTTGAAATAAATAACTCCAAATCTATCTATATAATCTGCATTTATTTACCTCCAGGTAATAACACAAATTCTCTAGAGAACCTACTGAGCCACCTCTCTATCCAACTACCCCAGGAGACTATCATACTTGGTGATGTTAACATAGACTGGTCTACTTGCAATTCCCTAAACCCTACCAACCATATAAACCTCTTTGGGTTCTCACAACTAATATCATCTACTACAAGAATCCATAAATCCAGTAAAAAGGAAAGTACTTTGGACTGGATCCTCATTAATAGCCACCCTAACTCTTATACTCCAGGAACACTCCCAGATGACATCAGTGACCACACACTTACCTACATTATTAGAGAAAAAGTCCATACTGCAACTACTCATCAACTTAAAACCTCACGCTTAAAAATTATTTAATCCAGATAGCTTTATATCTGAATTAAAAGCATGTGACTGGTCACCACTAACCTATCTAAAATTAGACGAAGCTGTTACCTACTTTAATACTAACTTTCTTAAAATCCTAGACTCCCACGCACCCTATCGCTCCACTAGAATAAAATCAAAATCTGCTCCATGGCTCACACCACAAACCAGACAAAAGATACTACTCAGAAATAAAATCTGGGCCAAATGGAGATCTACCAAATGTCCTTCAACCCATCTCCAATTTAAACAGCTAAGAAATGCTACAAAGAAAGATATTCTTAGAGACAAAAAAGACTACTACCTACATCTTCAAAAAAACAATCAACAAACTCCACAAAAATTCTGGTCTGCCATAAACAAACTCCTACAGCCAGGTCACACTACTACTCCAGACCCAATCGGTTTCAACAAAAGTAACTCCAACCTGATCCCTGACGCCTTTAATAACTACTTTACAGAAGCCATTAAAACCCTGGCTAATTCTTTACCACCCATTGCTGTATCCCAAACAAATACCTGCAATCCTACATCACCTACCTTTCAGATACAACCAGTATCTACAGCTCTCATCTGTAAGCTTCTTCAAAAATTAAAACCTTGCACCCCTTCTGCTGACCGACTCCCATATGAATACCTACAAATAGCTGCAAAAGTCATAGACTATCCCATTTCTATCCTTATTAACAGAACTATCTCTGAAGCTAGAATCCCTACTTTATGGAAGGTATCTCATATCATCCCCTTACATAAAGGAGGACCATCTACAGAGCTTTCTAACTTTCGCCCTATTGCTTTACTCTCCCCCTTAGCTAAGATAATGGAAAAATGTATTCACAAGCAGCTACTTAACCACTTACTACAAAATAACCTATTGGCTAACTGCCAACATGGCTTTAGGCCATTTCACAGTACATCTACTGCCCTTCTATCCTTCACCGACTCTATATACAAGAATCACAACAACAACTCTTTCTCTTCTGCTCTATTTATCGACCTGTCAAAAGCCTTTGACATGGTAAACCATAACCTGCTGCTTGACAAACTCAATCCCCAAGCCATACAATGGTTCAGATCCTATCTGGAAAGTAGACAGCAAGCAGTACTTTGGCAGAACAGTCTATCTTCACTACTTCCTGTAAACATTGGAGTCCCACAGGGCTCCATCCTAGGTCCCCTACTCTTCTCCTTATTTATCAACAACTTACACATCAACATACCCCAAGCCACCTGCATTCAATATGCAGATGACTCCACATTAATATGTACAGCCACTGATATACCCTCTCTCCATTCCCTCACACAAACTGTTTTTCAAAATGTTGAAAACTGGTTTATGCAACACTGCCTCCTCTTAAACCCCAAAAAAACAAAGCTATTGCTTTTTACTCCTACTCATAAATCAGCCACTCCTTTCTTCTCTATAACCTCTAACAATGGTACCAACATCTTCCCAGACACTACAACCCGTCTACTAGGGGTAACTATCGATAATCATCTCAATTATGATGAACACATAAACGCCACCATTAAGTCTGTTAACAGAAAACTTGGCTCACTCTACAGAATAAAACCTTCCTTACCCCTCTGCAAGGAAAACAATTGCTCAGACCCACCTCATTTCCACCCTCTTTTATGCCTCTGTCGTATATACCAATCTATCCAAAAGCAACCTCACTAAGCTCTCCATATGTTATAATAGCATAACTAGATTTATCACAAGTTCCGCCTTTAAAACTCACCACTGTCTTAACATCAAACAACTAGGGTGGCTAGAACTGCAAAACCATATACTCTTTCAACAATTGCTTATAACACAAAAGATTCTACACCTCCCTAACAACACTCCTATCTTGTCTAATCTTATTACTCCTTACAATAATCTACCTACATTACGCTCTGCTAACAAGCTCCTAGTTTTATCCAGCAAAGCTAATAACAAAGCTGGTGATTCTCTTTTCGCTAACACCGTAGGTAAAGTCTGGAATCAACTTCCTGCTGAATTATCTACCATTAATTCTACTTTTCTTTTCAAAAAACATCTTAAAAAACATCTGAAAGCACACTGGCTTTGTCCATGTACTAACCCCCATTGATATCTTTTTTCTTCCATTCTTTAATCTTAACTCTATTCCTACACCTGTATCCACTGCCTTCAACTCTACTCTTACTCTCCTATAATGAAAATAAGATACATTTATTATTCCCTTTATCTAATAATTGCTCATAACTTTCTAGTGTGATTTTGTAAAAAAAAAAAAAAGTTTTTGTTTATTTTACGTTTTGTGTATAGAAATGCTTAGTTCAATTTATTTAGTATTGCCTAGTTTTAATTCTGTAGAATTGCTTAGTTTAACTTTGTCAATTTTCTGTTTGGAGCTTTTCTCCCTGGGCCTCTACTGAAAATGGACATATATCCAGCTAGACTAGCCCGGTCAACAAATGTAAAATAAAATAAATAAAATAAATAATAAATACATTGAAAATAGAGCATTATACTGTATTACTGTTCTGATGAGATTTGATTACAGTGCTGTCATACAATCCTACGATCTGAATATGATGGCATGACTTATGATGTGCACCATATGTTTGCACTGGAAAATTATTAAAGACAGAAATTAGAAAGTAGCAATATACATTTCAGTTTCTGACTTCACAACCCTTACAAGAGCATTCACTATAAAGTTGTAAAATTATGATGCTGTCAACCGCCTAACTTGCCAAGGTCAATATAAGTCAAAGGTACAATGACCAGTTCAATAACACAAATGCAGATATACTAAGCATCAAGTTAGCCATGCACTCTGAGCATCTGACACAGCTTTTTAACCCTGAATCCAAAAGATAGAAAACAGGGATATGTCCCAGTTATCATCACTTGCACAGTGTGTTGTTGGGGGGACAGGAAGTCTAGGTTGACAGAAAAAGATCAGTGAGTGTGTGTGAATAAGAAGGAGAAGAAGGCAGACATTGGGATAAAACAACAAAGAGCCAGTGAGACAAAATAAGTAACTGCTGTGTATGTATCTGTATGGCTCCTCCAGGTAAAATTGGTGTGCAAGTATCTGCATGAACACAGCCAAGCTCTGTCATAGCTCTACATCTTAGTCTGTCAGATAGTTTGAGCTATGCATGGTAGAAGTGGCAGTACATCACTGTCTTCCCCAATCATGAGAACTGTCTCTGCCAGGAGTTGCACTGGCATGTCTATGCCCACAATCAGATGCACTGCTGCTACCTGAATGTGACCAATGTCTGCTGGATAAGCTACCTTCATGGGGACACCCAGGACTACAACCCCATGGCATGCCATGTCTGGGCATAGACAGCACACTTACAAATGGAACAGTGGAAGTACTGCCGCTATGGGAGCATGATCAGGAATGGCGGCTTTGGGTGACAATGCTACCTGATGAATGTGACTGATGTCTCCTGGATCAGCTACCTTAATGGGGACACCCAGGACTACAACCCTATGGCATGCCATGTCTGGGCATAGACAGCACACTTACAAATGGAACAGTGGAAGTACTGCTGCTATGGGAACATGATCAGGAATGGCCACTTTGGGTATTAACAGATTATGTGGCTGACCTACACCCACAAGGATGTCATTCTTCTCCCAGCAGAAGTTCTATCACAGACACTGCTTGTTCCATAACAGACACCCCTCAGTCCATCACAGACACCCCTCATTCCAACATATCATTCATCCAATCTAGTGAATCGGCAACACAGTGGAGGCAGGCACACATGTCATATTGTGCCACATCCAGAACCCTGAGCATTTCTCTGGAGCAGCTATGGGAATGTGTCTGTGCCTCAGTGGCAGCCCTAACCATCCAGTGAGTGGTATGGGAGGTGATACCTGCACCAGGTGGAGGAGAGACAGCAGACCCCCTCTGAGCACTTTTATCAATCCTCCTGTGTGGCACCTTGCCTGCACTTTGGCTATGGCCAGACTCAACAGGCACTCAAGCCACAGTAGCCGCATTTCTCTGATCAATGTCCTCACCTTCCACCTGTCCAATATCTGTGGGTTCAGTGAACTGGTTAGGTGTAGGCATACTCGCTGTGTATGATCGAAATGCAGAGGATGGCTGTATGTCAACCTCTCTGTTAGATTCAACTCCTGCACCCTCTGACTGTGCCTCAGTTTGGCCACCATCATCATCAGAGTCTACTGATGCACTAACATCAGGTGACACAGGGCCCACACTCCCACTGTCTTTATCACCAGTGATAAAAAGCAAGAAACACAGGAATACATTAATACCTGCACTATACTGCAATATATGCCAACAAACTAACAGTACTGGCTCTATTACACACAGTACAGCAATACACACAACAGGCCTGAGATCAAAAGCACACATTGCAATATTTCTTTAAACTGATCTGCAGTACTGACATCAAAATATTTGGCTTACTATTTGCAGGAGACATACTGTGCTGTAGTCAACACTCCTGGAAGAACTTAAGCAACAGGTAAAGGCAACATCATCACAATTAACAGTAACACAGGGGGTAATACATTTACCACTTTATATGTACATTAACTCTACTTTCAACAAGAATGTGGCTGACAAATCCAACCTAACCTTATAACTGTAGTAATCTTCAATTTCCCCAAAAAAGACATGTGACACAGAATTAACATGTATTTCAATTGTGTAGCTATATAACGATATTCAATGGTTCAGATAAAAAAAGCCTACCTGGAAGTTCCTCCTGGGATGTGCTTGCTGTCTCAGAAGGTGTTGCTTTCACATCCAAAACATGCTGTATTGCACTGTCCTGGGAGCTGTCTGGATCTTGGATATTTGCCAGAAACTCTTCACTGGGGGTAAGTGGTGGTTCCCTAGCAGGCCCTCCCCTGGTAACCAATTGGTCATGGGCAACTGCAGTTGCTTGCCTCCTTGCAGATGGGATCATGTCAGTGATCCTGTGGCACACATGTTCATATGTTCTGCTTTGGCCACCAATGACATTCACATTTTAGGAAATCTGCTGTCATATTCACAGCTCCTGTGACATTTCTCCCATCCTCTTTCCAGGAGAAAAGCAAAATGTTGCCAAAAACCTATCTATGATAACTTGATTTTTGGCATCACTGAAAGGGGGTCTCCATGGATGGACATGCCTGAGTGACACTGTGGAGGTGTTTTAAAAGACAACAGAAGTATAATACACATAAGTATCACATAGATACAAAATTTTATGTGATACAGTAATTAAATACATCACTAATTATATACATCACTCTTTCACTACCCCCTCTCAATCCACAGCTCTTCTCTCCAACTACAAATCCTCCCATATTAAACTACCTTTTTCTAACCATGCTTTCCTTACCATTCCTAACACTCTGAACCCCCATTTCCCTACTACTACTCCCAACAACTTTATACCATACCAGCTCTCATACCTCCAATCAGCTTCTACTATCTACTCCTTACCATACTCCCACACAAAACCATTTCCTCCCTCACACAAATAATAATTTCTTTTTCATCTCCTCCTCTCTGTTTCAGCTTAACCCTCTGCACCTATTTAATCCTAAAAGTATTTCCACTACTGCTAAGACACTTACTCTTAAGCAAATACTAGACCATCCAGAATACCCTAAATCTAAACCAAAACACATTAAAATAGCTTCCTTCAATAACCTCGTCTTAGATGGAGACATTCTCCCCAACCCTGGACCTAACCCACCTACAAATAGCAATTACTGTGTCCCTTCCTCTAACCTTTCATCCCCCTACACTACTCTTACATTTTTCACACTCAGTTCCCAGAGTCTCAATAACAAAGCACATCAGTTTCAAGCATGGCTAAGTCATAACCAACCTGACATTATAGCCATCTCTGAAACTTGGCTCAAACCCCACATCTCTGTCTCTAAAATCATAGCCTCTGGATTTCACACTCTTAGATGTGACCGTCCAAAGAAAAAAAGTGGAGGAGTTGCATTAATCTATTCCCAGCTACATACCTTAATTCCCCTAACAAACCCCATTCCTAAATTTGCCAGTGCAGAACTAACAGTCGGTCTATTAAAAATGAATAACCACAAAAGCCTCTTTATCATCGCCCTTTATATCCCACCCAGTAATAACATCTCAACCCAAGACATACTCCAATAGGCCTCAGCTGAAATTAACCTTGAAACTTACATACTAGGTGATGTAAACATCGACTGGAATAAAATCAACAGTCCCATACACTCCCTATCCATTAACCTCTTTAACATTATTCAAGTAACCCACCCCATCACCAGAACCAATAAACAAAATCCCCCAGGATCCACTCTTGACTGGATCTTAGTCACCTATCCAAATAAAATTACCAAATCTGGCACCATCCCTGACCACCTCCAGCTTTCATTTACCGTGCAACCACCTCCCATCCACACCAACATCAATATATTCAGACCCTCAACCTTAGTAAATTTGATCCCAAAACCTTCTTTAACTATCTCAAACAAATGAATTGGAACATTCTAAAAACCCTTCCACTCGATAAAGCCATAGACCACTTTATTTCTACTTTCCTAGACACTCTAAATTCCCTACCTCCACCAATAAAAAAAAGAATAAAAACTATAACTGCCCCTTGGCTAACCAAAGAAACAAAGCAATTTATGCATCAGAGACAAATCCTGGAAGCTTTACCAAAAGAATAAACGTCCCAAAACCCTTCTCCAATATACACAGCTCTGTAACTTTGAAAAAAAACAGAAATTTTCAAAGACAAACAATCCTACTGCACTAAGCTAAAGTCCAATCATCCTAAAAACCCTAGGCTTTTTTGGAACTCCATAAACTTAGTCCTCAACCTAGGCTTCAAAAATAACCCCTGTCTGGACCCAAGTAAATTTGACCTAGAATTAGCCTCACTATTCAACTCTTTCTTTGTAGAGGCAATATCCGACCTAATGAAAACTTTTCCCAACAACGACCCATTTCTCCTACATCCCACCTCATCTAAGTCCCCAAATAATTTCCCCCCTATGTTTGAGCTTAAACCTGTCTCCACTAACTACATAAAAAGATTTCTATCCAAATTTAAACCCTACTGTAATGCACCTGACAACATCCCCTCTTCCTTTCTCAAGTCTGCTGCCAATGGTATAACTCTCCCAATTAGTAACCTCATTAATAGATCCATAAAGGAATCCTATTTCTCTAAACTCTGTCATTCTGCCTTTATTCTTCCTCTCCACAAGGGAGGCAAAATCACTAACATTTCAAACTTCCACCCTATAGCTCTTCTCTCTCCAGTCTCCAAAATCCTAGAAAAATGCATCCAATTCCAACTTATGCCTTTTCTGACTGAAAACCAACTGCTTTCCCCCTACCCAACATGGCTTTTGACCAGAAAATAGCACCATAACAGCTCTACTCTCATTCTTAGAAACTGTCAATCAAGCCCGAGATTCTGGAAACGTAGTATCCACAGTGCTCTTAGAGCTCTCTAAAGCATTCAACTGTTTCCCATAAGCACCTTCTAAGTCACCTCTCAAACCTAAATCTCTCCCAAAACACTCTTTCCTGGTTCTCAAGCTATCTGTCAGATATATCTTAGGCTGTGAAATGGAAAAAAGAAACCTCACCTTTCTTACCCACCCCTACTGGAGTACCACAAGGGTCTATCCTCAGACAAATGCTGTTTAATATCTTTATCAGTAACTTTCACTATGCTATTTCTAATGCCAAAGTCATCCAATATGCAGATGACTCTACACTTGTCTGCTCTGCCTCTAACCTCCCTGAACTCCTATCTAAAACTCAGACTGCTTTCTCAACTACTGAGATCAAGATGCACCAAAATTCACCTTTCTCTCAATGCTAACAAATCTAAAATACTATTATTCACACCCTCAAAATCTTTCTCTTTTGATAAAAATTCCTTCCAAGTTCTTAGCCAAAGCAACTCTCTGATCAAAGTTTTTCCCTTTGCCAAACTACTCTGTGTAACTATAGATGAACACCTCAAGTTCGACATCCACTTTCAGCAAAATATAAAGAAAACCCACCAAAAACTAGGTATGCTATATAGGAACAATCACTTCCTCTCTACTTCTACGAGGCATACTCTGGCCTCCTCTTACCTGCGTTCCTCCCTTCAGTATGGCACCCTGCCACTAACTAACCTATTCTCTTTCAACACTAGCAAACTTGAAAGCTGTTATAACAAAATTTCTAAATTTGCCACCAAAGCAAAACATTCCATTCATTACTCTGTTACCTTCCAATCCCTCAACTGGTTAGAATTCACAAATTACCTGGATTTCCTCCAGCTCACTACAGCACATAGACTAATATTTAATCCAACCAAATGCCCCACTCTAGCTAACATCCTTCCCCCATACACCCCAAATAGAACTCTCAGATCTGAACACCAAAACTTAATTACTGTCCACAAACCTAAACGTCCTGCTGGACAACTTCTCCTCTCCTTCTCCTTAGGTAAGAAATGGAACTCTCTCCTTTCCACACTAAGGACAATGTCAAACACAAGCATCTTCAAAACTCAGCTTTACACCTAACTCTCCTCCAAACGGAAATGTATCTGCATTCTCCCTACCTAGAACTCTTAAAAAGCCCCTGGGAGGGTATCCTCCTGAGTTCCTAAGCACCTTATAGCTGGCTACAACCTTCTATAGCTAATTTCCATACGATCTCTTACACTCTGTAAATATTGTAAATAGCTTTTGACATTTGACTTTAACTGTGTGAATTTGTTAAAATGTATCTGCACGATATTTTTCCACTATGTGAATATTGCTCATGCTTTGTATTATCTGATATGTATTTGTACTTGAACTTTCATTTTTATTGGGCTGCAATCCTTACTGCAATCTGTTTCATGGAGCTTTTCTCCCTGGCCTCCACTTAAAATGGGCTCTCTGGGCCCAGTGGACCTCCCCGGTAATCAAACTGGAAATAAATAAAATAAATGTGTTTCCAGATAAAACAGAAAAGGCAGCCAGTCAGTATTACCCACTGGAGAAACATAAAGCAATCTAGAGATGTGAAATACTAACAACATGCAGGATGCAAAACAAGGAGAATAACAAGGGCAACATATACTTGTTTGTGCCATAACAGTAACTCACCTGTGCTCCTCCCCCTCAAAGAAGAGTCCATTCTTGTTTGTGCAATAACAGTAAATCATCTTTGCCCCTCCCACAAAAGAACAGGCAAATGACCCATTTTGCTACCAAAACATCTTTGAAATGCTAAAAGTGCTATCAAAGGACCTGCTCCTGCAACATGTGTACATATTTACCACACAACATTCCATTTTCATGTATTGTCAGTAATGTGCACCTCTGGAATGGCTTGACAAACAGACCTATGTTATCAGTACACTTCTAACTAATGCATACAGATAAAAGTGTAAATGTCTTTGCTTCACATTATTCTTAAATATATTCCAGCATATGCATTATGTAGGTTACAAAATGGGACCATACCTGCTGAAGTTCAGCACTCCTCTGTGCAGATATATCCTGAAGAAAAAGTGTTTTTGAAGTCTTCCAAACAAATACAACTTTCCTCAGCATCAGTTTTGCTAGCTGCATGTTTGCCTTTTTATAATGGTGTGGATTATTAATGGATTGCAGCTGTCTTTGTCTGTGCTTCATAGATGGTAATTACAGCATAAGCAGCTGAATTGCATATTAATCAATTAGTGTGGTGGAGCTATTCAACAAGCTATAAAGCGTCCATGCAGACTCCATATTGTTTATTCCTCTGGATTTTTGTCTACACAGACAGACCTCTGGATTCTCTATTCTTCCAAGCAGCCATTTAGGAACAGGACAGCAGCACTCCATGCCTATTAATGAAGGCGCGCTGCCTGAGCTCCTAATTTTACACGGAGCGTCTAAGAGTACATGGGCATGTCTGAGAGCAGAGCTCTCAGAATATACATGCCCCTGCAATGAAGAACAGCAGAGTAGTAATAAAAGAATGAGCAAGACTGCTCATAGGTGTTTGCATATCCCCAGCAACATCCCCCCACATGTGCATGAGCAATAGTTAAAACAGCAAATATAAAAATGGTATATTTTTTTATGAAACAGATGAAATGTAACTGTAGGTGTGCAGATTTGCTCATCACTTAGCTATGCTTAATGCAGCTTAAATAGCACAAGAGGATAAAAAGCAAGATATAAGCAAATAAAGCAGTACAGCAATAGTGTAGTGGGCAGAGCATTTGCCTTACAAGCAGTCATTCCTGGTTTGAGTCCCACTCCAGTACATTCAATTTTCCATGTCAAATCGCTTTATGACCAATATTTTTAGTTTCATATCCTACTAAATAACATATATTTGTGAACTGGAGTACTGCATTAAATGCAGATATGAGGTGTCCATGTCATAATGTTGCAAAGTCCACAGGTAATCACAAGTGCCCCATACGGTATATGTAGAGAGGAATCAGGGATACAAATGGAAGGTAAAATGAGTAGTGAATGATAACTCCATACAGTTTCCAAACCCACCATCTTCCCAAGAACCATAAGACATTACTGTCTATATTAGTGCGGTGGTAAGTGGGAGTAAGCACTAGTAAGCAAGTGTAAGCACTATTAAGCAGTAGTAAGTAGGAGTAAGCATTTTTAAGCAGTAGTAAGTGGGTTTAAGCCTGTTTGCATGGGGATAAGAAATGCACACACAAGTTAAGCAATATTGAAACTAACTCTCTGTAAGCATATTTCACCGGAGGTTAACATAGCTTACCCTTGTGCAAACCCGCTTACAATTGCTTAAAAGTGCTTTAATCAATCTGCATGCAACAGCCACTGTCCTGGCCAGAAACAAAATAAACAGCATTTATAGGTCTTGAACTCAAGACCCAGTACCTTTAGTCACAGTAGTTAACCACTAAACCATCACAGCAGTACATAAGCTTGAGGTGTCACCAAACAGATCCTCACTATAGGAAATGCAAACTGAACATGTGAAAGGACTCTGCATACAGTCTTATGTTGTATAACCTACTACATAACATAATTATGTGAACTGGAGTACTGCATTAAGCCCAGATGTGAGGTGTCATTGTAATAAAATGTTGAGATCCTCTAATAAACACAAGGAACCCATACAGTGTACGCACACATGAATCATGGATACCAAACACATATATAACATGTAATGATTAATAAATCAATGCCAAAAAGCAAATAGCATGCAGATTAAAAATTAAGCAATGCTAAACATTGCACAGCCCAGCTTACTAGGTGTAAGCAATGTGTAGGTCAGCTAACTCAATTTGCCCATTGGTATACCCCTTTAAACAATGCCAACCTTAGATAAACAGGTTTGCCCATAGCCTAGCCTTTTCAAAACCATCCAATCACTGCAGGAAATTGGCCCTATTTAAACCCAAGGGTGGGAATACATTTCATAACTGATTGTAGCTTCCCCTCGTAGACAGTATGTCTGGAGTGGGAGAGGGTGTGCACTTTAGGGTGCAGCGCTGGGGCATCCAGGAGTTCAGAGTCATGGTAGGACTCCTTGTGAAAGACCATGACCAGAGACTGCTGAAGGGCCAGTACCATGGTTCCCAATACAAGGCGGAAGCCTGGGACCATCTCACCCATGACCTCGCGAGTGCCACTGGCATACCCCGAACTGATGAGCAGGTCAGGCATCACTATGCTGACCTGAAGCGGTGAAAGTGGGATCTCTTGGATCAGTGTATCCCAGACGTGTGTAAGTATCACTCCACTACCTGTTTAATAATTTCCAGCTCATGTATATTATGGATCTTATGTGCTTCACAGTGGCAAGTGAGCCGGCTGCGAACCATAAGGCCCATGGATGTTGCTTGGAGCGGTTGCGATGTGAGGCAGGTTAGTAATACTTTTGCATGTACTGTCATAGGAAATAAATCTAAAAGTAATAGTAAGTTAATTGCCTGTATAAAAACCTGTATTGTTTAAGGCATGTGCTTCATACAGCATAGAATATGGCAGGAAGAGTCTCACGTAGGTTGTATGTAAAAAAAGCATAATAGCCTGACAATAAAGGTCTAACTGGTGGACTGCATGTATTTACTCTGGTATCATATGGTAATGTAGATTTGCAATCACTTAATAGTACTGCTGTATTAAGCACTGTTACCCACACAGTGCAACATAAATAAAATATGTAGGAATGTCTGTATATGACTGCTGTAATCCCAAAAGGTCATGTAGTACAACTGAGAGAGACATAAACAGAAAACAGTGAAAAACCAGTCAACAGAATCCCAATAGCACATGCAACTGGGACGTGAACTGTTGTATCTTTAGCACACACAGCCATGGTTCGAATCCTGGGAGTGGCAGTAGGCTGCATGTAAAATCATACCCCACAACTGTACAGATATGTCCAGAATTTTCAGTAAATTGGCCCATATCTCCTTCCTGTCCCCCTGTCACCCTGAGAAATCAGTGGGATGATGCCAGATGTTTAAGCAGCAAACAAGAAATACAACTGATTGCCATACATCTATAAGAACAAATGTGTCACTCTAGCAACTCCCTAAAAAGTTATGAGAGTAATAAGCCAACTATGTCCAATCTACACCCCCATGTTGTCAAGTTGTGACAAGAGTGTGTACAGTAACAGAGCGAGATGTATGTGCACAGTACTAATGTGGAATCTGGTAATTTGTGTGGCAACATTCAGGTAGTGCTAACAAATATTGCTCCCACAGGTCCATCAGATACGAACACTGTGCCTAGAAGTAAAAGATTGATACCCTTTACTGGTACTGTTTACTCTGGTATTGTATGACATTGTGAGTGTTGCAGTTGCTCTAAATAATAAGCTATCATTCATCACTGTCACCCACACTGTGCTACATAATATAGCTGTCTAGGAAATCCTGTATAAGAGTGTTGTAAGTCACTAAAGGTGTATGAGGGCAATAGTTGAAATATGTCCCTGTTCACCTGCATGTTGTCAAGACATGCCCAGAGTCTGCGCAAAAAGAGATGGACATGTATGTGCATACCATCAACCTGGAATCTGTGAGTATGTGTAGAAACAGTTAGTGTTAACCAACAATTCCTCCACAGGTATACCAGGTAAGAGGTGTATACTGCAGGTAAAACCAAGTCATGTATATAGTTGTTGACAGTCATATCACTGTCCAAAGTAAGGCAATAGGGTAGTGTAATAATACTTGTAAGGTACAGATAACAACACTGACTAGGAAAGTAATGTGAACTACAGGAATATACTAGCTGTTAATTGACATCTTTCTCTCTCCCACACCATATCTGCAACAATAAACTAAATACCCATCTCAATTGGTATGTGCTGTCTTAACTGTAATGTTGGGACATATGTCCTATTGTTTGTTAATTATTTAAATCTGTTTCTATGCATGTGCTATGTTGAAATACTCCCACATTGATGGCATGGTGCCATCAATGCACCTGCATGCTGTTGTACTTAACACTGTGGTCCCATATATGCGTGTGTTCTGTTTGCTATGCAACTGTTCCATATCTGGCATTTGGGTTAATGGGAATATCTGTGCATGCTGTTATACCTAATCCTGGAATGTGTTGACTATTACTAACCCACATTTGTTGATAAAACATAAACACCATAGCACGTATGAGAATGCAGGTCCCAGTGGACCCACCTGTCCCACCTCAGCTGGCCATGGCACCAGGCACCAGCATGTTTGGGGTCCAACCCAGGAGCTCCTCGTCCATTAGTCCTGCACCACCTTCAGGTGGAACTGCCTCAGGGGATGGGGCTCATCCCCCTGGGAGTGGGCACAGACAGGAACCTGTCACCTGTCGCCAGGTCTGGGTCGTGGTGCATAGCGAACTCCGCAGGGAGGTCAGAGATCTGCTACATCAGCTTGAGCACTGTGTGTTGTGACTAGAGGGTCAGCCTGGCTCTCTGACTCAGCCCCCAGCACAGCCAACGTTGGTGCTGTGAAGGTGCAGTGGTGACTGCCCATGGGTGGGGACCTCAGTCCCACTGATTCCACTAGGGGGTTCATGGGCTTCTGATTTCCCAACACCCCTCCCTATCAAGGTGTTTACCCTCCACATGTGTCATATACTGTCCCTGTATGCATCTTTGTCTTGTTTGTTAACCTACCCAACCTACCTCCTGAAATATATCTACTCTCCCTCCCCAACATCCCACTCTCACCTGAAAAAAAGGGCAATCTGTTCCCAAAAAAAATCTCGCCCCATACATAGCTGTCCATTTCACACACTTGTCCACTGAAGACATGTAATCTGGTCTAATTGGCTTAACAATATATTATTGTTATCCTCACCCTTCTCTCAGGGGTATGATTGTCTGAATCTACCTCCAAATTCAGTGTATATGCACAGCTGTTGCTGTAGAAGAAATGGGCAGCTATGGGCCTTCCCTACACCCTTCCTGCACATTGCTAGCTATTTTCCCTACTGTCTTTCCCTTTTTGTGCCCCTTTTTCACCACTTTCCTATCAATCCTTTTTTCTTTTCTTTTAAAGAAATGAGAGTGGGGGTAAGCAGGAGTAAGCACTTTTAATTAGCAGTAAGTGGGCTTAAGCCTGTTTGCACGGGGGTAAGCAATGCCTACACAGGTTAAGCAATTGAGAAGCTAAATCAGTATAAGAAACTGTAATCAGAACTTAGCAGTGCTTACCTCTGCACACACCCATGCAAACCCACTTACAACTGCTTAAAGTGCCTTAATCACTCTGTATCCAATGGGCCTTGTTCTGCCCAGCAACAAAATAAACAGCCTATGCAAGCCTTGAACCCAAGACCCTGCACACCATAGCCAAAGTGCTTTGCCACTAAGCCATGCCTGAGATACATCACCCAGCTGGTATATATATATATATATATATATATATATATATATATATATATATATATATATATATATATATATATATATATATATATATATATATATATATATATATATATATATATATATATATATATATATATATATATATATATATTCATATGTAAATAGATATATACATCTCTCTCTCTCTCTCTATATATACACACACACATATATATATATATATATATCTACGTGTATATATATATATATATATATATATATATACGCATACATCTATAGATATGTATATCTACATATATATATATATAGAAATAAAAGAGAACATAACATGCACATGCACCATTAATGGGGGTGAGGGGGCCCAAGCAACATACATCTTGTACTTTTGATATTCCCCTCCACACCCAAACAGGTCTGCCCTGCAATACAACACCAACTGTTGCAAATCACATAACCAGGACCTCACACAACATGGGCACAAGATGTTAACAGCAATCCATCCCACCTGTATGATGTCAGGCTGGTATCAATAACATATCATGCAGTGCAGTCTGGCTACCATAGGGAATGTACAATGTGAAAGCAATAAACATTCCAAATTACATATACAGAGACACATATATGCAGATACACACATATATATATATATATATATCTATATATCTATATATATATATATATATATATATATATATATATATATATATATATATATATATATATATATATATATATATATATATATATATATATATATATATATATATATATATATATATATATATATATATATATATATATATATATATATATATGTATATATAGATATATATACACATATATATGTAACTACACATACACACATAGAGATATGTATAGGAAGATACATATGTAGGGGGTGCACACCATACGGAACAGCCAGTAAGCCTACAGTTGACACCTTACCAACTAGACACGTTACCCACAGAAAAGACAATTGTTGCCTGCAACATTAACCCACAGAGAGGTTAAAGGATATAACACCACACACAGGTTTGCATACATGAGAAAGCTTTATTTGTGTACTATTAGAGTTGTATATGCCAAGTCATATAGCTGTTTAGACTCTGAAATACATATAAACAGACAAATGCAACTGTCAAACAGATAAATTAATACAGTATTCTGGAAAGAATTACATATGTTGCTGTCCAGGCCAAGATCTTCAAGTAGTACAACAGTAAAGACAGACTGAGCCACAGGGTTACAATCAAGCAACAGTAAGTAATGCATATGTATAGTCCAGCAGCCTCAATCTACACTCTGTACACAATCCCGGGGGGGGGGGTAAAAGCCTCATTTGACAGAATGGGATGTATCTCTTACATAACAAGGCATAACTGAAACCATCACAATCACACTGGCAAACAGAACAGTCTGTATAGCAGAAAGCAGTAGGGCCTGCATTTACCCAAGGTGAATTGTATGGTAATGTACATCCATATACCTTAAGGCAGTTTACCTCTGATACCTCCACATGTTGCAACAGCCTTGGTTAGTTATGGTGTATCCACACCCCACACAGACTGACATGTTGTGCCTTTTTATTGTGTCTTTTTGGCTTATCCCGGTTATAGGTCGTCACAGCGGAACTCTGGTCCACTAATGTTTGGTAGTGGATTTTTATGTGCTGAGTTACCAGCCTTGATGCACAACCTTCAACGAAGGCACGCCCATTCATGCATGACTCCACACAGAAGACACTCTAGCTGAGAATCGAACGCGACAACATCTTGCTGTGAGGTGACAATGCTACCACAGCTCCACTACCACGGGTCCCACACAGACTGACATACAGGGCGATATACCACTGTTACATACACTGGCCTCTGGACTGTATAAGGGCACACATGTATTGTGCAGATAAAGGCCACACATATATGGACCCAACCCCACAATATGTGTGGGGGCCACAGCAGCAGTGCAATGATGGCAGGAATGGCAGCATAACATACAGTCCACTACATAACCCCCCCCCCCTGACAGCATGTCATATGGACAAAGCCTGGTATTTAGGTGGGCAGAGGTTGGAACACAGGTTCATATGTGAAACAGTGTTGCCATACACTAAGCAAGTTGCTGATGTTACAGAATAGTCTGCAACATACCATTAGTCAGGACTATGAAGTCAAAAACACAAATGGATGCAACCATGTACTGATAGCACTCAACACACACAAAGCCAGTGATATATCTGACACAAGACCAGTGTGGTGGACAGGCAAAACATAACACACACACATCTGGCCATCAAGTGGATATTCACACAGTTGAGAGCTATGCAGACAGACTGCAGTCCATGTTAAACTAGTATGTACACATAAACCCTGTAACACTATAATACAATGCATACAACAACAGTACGTACACTCTCAGTCTGCAGTTTTGGAACCCCTTACAAATATGTAGCTGGCCTAAGTGTGCAAGCCCTCATGTAAGAGGTATTGCTACCTGCTGTCTGTAACACTGCTGCCCACACACAGGAAGGATGTCCACCATACAGGAAACGTAAACGGACCAAGCCCACATGATGTAGGGATTTATAGTAGTGGATTGCCATGACAGTGGTAATTGGAAGTACTACACAGCTGGCTGCATGCAGGTAGCAACTGGAGGACACTGATTGGTACAGTGGCCATCATCTGATCATGTGCATCAGCCACAAAAGCCATATTGCAATCTAGTACAAACAGCTCAATCCATTTACTATAGAGAGAGATAGAGACAGAGAGAGACAGAGAGATGCAGAGAAAGAAAGAAAGAGAAAACAAACAGAAAACATACAACAGATCCTGCACTGCAACACCAAAGAAGACAACAAAGAAAGTAGGCTAAGGAGTGAAAAAGAAAAAAAAAACACCTACAAGGATACTATCCACAACAGACCTCATCCCCACAACAGATATGTGAATAATATGTGCATGTAATTGACTGTAGTACCTGGTCTAAATTACTGGGGTAGATGATGTGGAATGATATAAATGTGCCATCAGGTATTGCTGTTGTAAATGATCTTCAGCTGAACAACTGCTATGGACATTAGAGTCTGTCCTTGTGGGTAGTGGGCCATACCCATCAACTGTGTAGAGCAGCATCGACTGACACGATGTATGCCAATATAGTGTGTGGTGTGTAATGGAAGGGATGTATATTACTGTGGCCAATAGTTAGTGGTGGAAGTAATGCCATAATGATGGACACATGGGTTCCAGAGCCCACCACTTTCAGGACACTCAGGTTAACATGTATTGTAGCATGCTGAAATGCCATATGTGTGTAATAGTGTTACCTGCAATCTGGCACTATATGTAGGCTGTGTCCATATGTGGCACCTGTCTGTGTTGTAGCAAGGCAGAACAGTGCAGCTGTATAGGAAGGAGTTATGAGAATGTGGACCTGATGTCTGAATGTACCCCATATATAGGTGTGTATATGTGTACACACACATATATATATATATATATATATATATATATATATATATATATATATATATATATATTTACATGTATGTCCACAGATATACAGATACCTATATGTAGACATATATATATATATATATATATATATATATAAACACATATATACATTATATATATATATATATATATATATATATATATATATATAAATATATATACATATATAGATATATATATATATATCTATATGCACATGTCTACATATATACAAACACACACACACACATATATGTATGTAAATACATGTCTCCTATATTACCACCACAGTGCTGCATGCTATGTGTGAGGGAGCAGCACACATAGCAATACACACAGATATGTACAGCTGTAAGTGTGTGCAGCATGGACAGGTATGTCACATGTGAACCCCTTGTCAGGACCACATTGCCCTTGTCTGTGAAGTAGGGAATGGGGAAATGGGAAAGTATGGCAGGTATATTTGTGGTGGTGGTGTAGGTTGGTAGATATAGATGACAGCCTACAGGGGTGGTATATGACACAGGGTTCCTATTATGTTGTTGAATTCCTGAAAAAAAAATAAATAAAAACCCTAACTGGTATCTAACTATTGCAAGCAGGGGGGCAAGCCTCTCTGCAACCTCCACACCCCCTGATCTTTAAATATACCAACTCTGAGATCATAATACAGTGCAGAAAGGGAAGATTTCCCTCTACCACACTGTAGTGCAATCTCGGAGTTGGTATATTTAAAGAGTGGGGTTTGCCCCCCCCATGTGGGAGGTGCAGGGGGCTTGCCCCCCTGGTTGCAATAGTTTATTTTGTTTCCTTTCTTTTTTTTTTTTTTTTTTTTTACATTATTGTAGTTCTTCTACTTCGATCATAAGATTTCGACGTTATGGTGTTCTAAGTTTCAGATCTTCAGTAAGGTAATAGGAATCCTGTAACAAATGTGGTGGGTAGACACCCTGGATGGTGTGTGTGGTCTGTAATGTGAAAACCCCATGGGCCCCAATATGGAAACAATGGGAACAAGCCTCCCACCCAATGCTACTCACAACAGCAGTCCACCGCCTTGAAGGTGCCTTGCCTGGAGGCTGAGCAGGAGGAGCATGTGGACCCTGGGAATATGTACTGGGTGGCTCAAGGTGATGTAGCAAATCCCACATGTGTCTGTGGAGCCCGCTATGGAACAGACATTGGACCTCACCTCAGGTGACAGGATCATGTCTGTGTGTGCCCCCGGCGGGGTACAACATCCACTGAGATGGTTCCTCCTGAAGATAATGCTGGACCAGTACATGAGGAGGCCCCAGGGTGGGTCCCACATGTGATGTGGCCTGGTAACATGGCCAGATGAGTTTGGAGAGGTGGTTCTGCTGGCAAATATTCCCTAAACATGCTATTGTGTCACTGTTATAGAACATATGTGGGTAGCAATAGTCTACACAATCTCGGAACATGTCCAACAGCTTGCATAGATATCCCCAATAACACAGAATGTCAGATGGGTAGCAATCACATAGCAAGCATACCACATGCATATATGGTACCATAGTGGCCCTGACAATGGCATGCAGGTGAAAAGTCCATAACAGGCCAGCAATGATAGTGTCCACACAGGGAACATGGCTATAAACACATAGCACAAAGTGTGGTATAATACAATATATGTCCCACTGGTAGGTAAGCTGTAGCCATACCTATTGAGTTTTATGTACAGTTTGTTGTCACTGATATGGTGGGGGGTGACAGAGATTTGTATTAAGAACTATGGTAACCTTGCTGTATGAGTTGCTCAGACCTGTGTCCATCTTTATGTCTTTCAGGCAAGATGTCATATGGACGCCTATCTGCTTATTCAGCAGCTGAAAATGACATAGTGCTGAACTATCTCATCCAGCACTACCCTGTCCTGTTTGGCCAGGCTGCCCATGAGCAGCAGGAGTGGACCACCCTGTGGAATGACCTAGTCCACAGGGTCAATGATGTCAGACTGCATAACCACAGTTTTGATCAGGTCAGGAATCATTGTTCTGACCTGCTTCACAATGCCCATCAGTGTGCTGCTGCAGTCCGGGGAGGATAACCACACAACGGGGGGGGGGGGTCATGTCATTGATCCTCCCCTGACACATGTTGAGGAGCTCCTTTCCAGCCTCATAGTACCTGCCCGTCTGCACAACCAACTACCAGACGCCATTGTGGAGGTGGGTGCTACCCACACACCAGTTGAGAAGCATGCAGCTAAGGCCACAGGGCACATCAGTAGACCACTGTGGCCTTAGCTGCATGCAGCTAAGGCCACAGGGTACATCAGTAGACCACTGTTGCATATGCATCCACATCTGTACAAGTAGATCATGCATATCTGACATGTCATGTATATAGTTTGTTGCTGCATAGTAGTAATAAACAGATGTGCATAAGTGGTGGTATTGTAGACTTATACTGTTGATGTACTGTAATGCTGCACCCACCCTGTAGCAATGCCACAGGTGTGGCCACTGACTTCTCATCTCTCACACTCTTATGTAGTTCCCTCCAGTATACCACCAAGGCAGCAGCCTGTAGCTGGTGAATATGGTTTATGTTGATGCTTGCCAATACACCGGGCATGTAATGGCTTTGGTATATTCCATGCACACATCTAACACACCTACCCAGAATGCATGCTGTACATGTTCATGTATTGTTGCTGTTAAATGCACTGCATCACTGTGGTGACCATAATGGGGTATTGGAAGAGTATGTCATATACCTGCAAGATAACTAACATCTTGTCATTGTGAAATGTGTCCACAGGGATTAACATAATGGTAGGACACATGACCTACAGTAGGGACATGTGTGAAACATCACCCTTATACAGTGCAACAACAGTGTATATACCAGTATTACAATGGCAACTGTTACAGATGTACACTATGGCATAACGTATTACTGTGGTCCACATTATAAGCTGGGACTAGGCTGTAACACGTGGTGTTCAGTGTATGGGACACTGCAAACTGACGCCATACTTGTCAAGCATCTGCAAAATGGCTAATGGTGGGGAGGGGGTGTCAGCATGACACACCAGTGCACTGCAGCAGGGATCTTAAGGATGCTAAGAATGGCTGTATTTCCACACAGTCAGGTTCAGGAACTGTGGAAGACATAACCCTTCCCCCACATCAATAGTGACAGCAGTGTGTGAACACCAAGGGATGTGCACATGAGTAGACCTTGCAATCATGCAGATTTGGGGGATATGTGTAGGGCAGACTGACCATACACTGGCAAATGCAGATGGCCCATGCGAGTATACCACTGCCAGGAATAGTGACTGCTGTAGTACACATAACAATAGGTGCAAAAAACCATCATGATAAGGTAGTGCACACATATGCACACATGAAGTGCATGCATTGTGGTCAGCAGCCACACACCTAATGCATTTCATAGACACTGCATGTGAATGTACAGGAAATATGTCACGTAATCCCAAAGACATGCAGTAGGTGAATTGGACACTCCAAATTGACCCTAGGTGTGAGTGTGTGCGTGTGTGTGCCTTCTGTGGAAGTTTGGGCACCGGGCTGGCAACTTAACACTGTAAAAAAACTCCACTGCCAATCATGAGCAGACAGATGCTCCACTGTGGTGACCCCTAACCAGGAAAAGCTGAAAGAAGACGAAGAAGATCAGGTGGATATACTGTTAATATATGCAGTGATGTGGTCCCATGGTAAATCAAGGAAGGATGTGTTATATCAATGTGTACACTCCCGATAGCCATGGTATGGTCTGATGGTTGTCAGTGTAATAGTATTGGATTGGTTATACATGGTCACTGATGTTGAGATCTGTAAACCAGACGTCAGGCATTCACAAATGACATATTTCCACATATCATCCCAGGTATGTGTTGCTGAAACACATATGGGCTGTGAGCAGCAGAGCTGACATAACTGACTTAGTACTACTCATGCTGCAATGAGTTGTACACCTGTGAAATTTGGTGCACAGTACATGGTAGGGTGCAGAACAGGTGCACAACAATACTATGTACATCGGTGCAGTGGTATCCAGAGGAAGGGGCATCACCTACTAACACAGTCCATGCATCACACTCATGTATACTGTGGCTAGCATGGATTGGCTACAGCTGCACTGCATGCTGTTGTGTACCATATGTTATGCATGTTCACATACTGTTAATATGAGGACTGTGTGTACTATCTTTGTGCAACCTCACCTGTATGTATGTGTGTGTGTGTGTGTGTGTGTGTGTGTGTGTGTGTGTGTGTGTGTGTGTGTGTGTGTGTGTGTGTGGTTATTTTGTCTGTAGGGTCAATCTGGTGAAGTGGAGGGAGGTTGATGCATGAAGGATGTATGTGTACAAGTGTTTGTGTTTGTGTGTGTGTCCATGTATGCACATGTGTGATTCTGGGGTTGTTCATATGGCAGTACTTCCCTTTGGGATCGTGCAGTACATGGACATGGACTGACACATAACAAACCAGGAATACTCTCAGGACAGCTGATAGTATAATAAGGTCTGTAGCATGAAACATGCATTGGGACGGAATGTAGACACCAGGTATACCTTTAATATCGCATTTAGCAGAGAGGTGACCGACAACCCATGTGTGCAGCACTACAGATGCATTGGGGAATTACTAGACAACACCAGGGAGTGTATCCATATATTACAGTTGTCACATGATAGGTTGATTGAGTAGCATTTTTGCCATGTACTGAGCAATACTTACACATGACACTCCAGTGTGTGACATTATGGAGTGAACGTAATAGCCCCTCACATATAGGGGCCATGCTCATGATGTCCAGACATACACAGGGTGTACACTGAATGACGGCAGTGAGGCCATGTAAAACCTACTCCACTCAGGTCAAGGAGATAATGGAGTAACAGGTCTTGTGTTGTGCTCACTCGTCTAGGCATTTAGAGGACTGATATGTTAATGAGTGGTATTAATGAGTGTATGTTTCCAACTGTGATGCAGAATGGGGCATTTATGTGAATAAACATGGGACTGTCTGTAAAATCAGGGACAGGTAGGTATTAAGGTAGAGTGTGTGTGTGTGTGTGTGTGTGTGTGTGTGTGTGTGTGTGTGTGTGTGTGTGTGTGTGTGTGAGTGTGTGTGTGTGTGTGTGTGTGTGTGTGTGTGTGTGTGTGTGTGTGTGTGTGTGTGTGTGTGTGAATGTATGTGTGTACTGTTATACAATACTGTACAGGTCTTAAAGTGCATTTCATGTTTCCCCCCACAGGTGGCAGTGTGGGTCAGGGTCCCTCACGCATACAATCTGATGTTGTTGTCCGTACAGACACCAAAGATGATAATAGTATGGTTGCGGCACAGGTGGGGTTGTCAGGGGCTGATACCACACCATTATTTGACATCACCCTCTTAGCCATCCAAACCCTGCTCACAGTTACAGTGCCTATATATACACACCCACCAGTGGCCATAGCAGAGGGACAATTGGCAGTTGTTGGCAGTACACAGGAGAGTGTGGTATCCATGCCTACTGTGTCTGGTCACAGCAGGCATAGCCAGATGTCTGGCAGGGCACCACATAGGCAAATGCACCGGGGTGCTCGTGGTAGGGCCGCTGGTCATCATGCTCCTGGCAGAAGCTCCACAACCGGTACCCCCAGGTGCATGTTTCCGACTGTCATGGGGGCACAGGCATGTTTGGAACTTTATACCAGACATGGTCTGAGGCTGCAGAGGGCTGCTCTCACATCTGCAAGTGGCAACTTCCATGAACTGTCTGGTGCCCTCCGTGATTATACCGAGGTCATGGATAGATGGTTGGTTGAGATGGTGGGACTCATTGACCATTGCTTTTCATGCATGAACATGTGGAGAGAGTGCTGCAACAGCCGAGTGGATATAGGCCAGCAACACCAACAGCTGGTGGTCAATGTGGACATGCTAGGACACCAAGATGCTCCTCTAGTAGCAGTACCAGCCCCAGCACTGCAGGGGGCACTGTCCTCACCACACCACAGCAGGCCATGTGCACGTGGCCCTGGCCAGTCCCAGGAGGGATCTGGTTCTAGCGGACATCTGTCATCATCAGGGGAGAGTAGCACATTGAGGCCTGTACCTAGACATGCCCATGGAAGCCCTGGCAGGCACAATCTGCATGTCCATGGCCAGAGGTGGTGAACTGCACACCCTGTCAGGTATGGTCTACAGCTGTCCAAACATCACTGTATAGGGCAGCCACATGGCAAAACTGTGTGCATGCATACCCACACACTATACGAACACTCCTAGGGCAACGTCATACCTACACACACGACATCACCATGCCCATTTCAACTAATTATACCCCTCACCCACACACATGGTGTCAAATGTATGGCCCACCCTCGGTCTCTGGCAAACCAACAACACACCCTGTGTATATGATGATACCTGTGCCACATCCCTGTCATCTATAACATCGATGCAGTGATAGGCTAATATGGTTCTGATGCACACAGTGACTGTACTACAATGTACCAATGCACTACAGTGTAACATGTTGTCAGGAGTAATGTTTAATGCATACATGTCAGGTAGTGTAGCTGTCCAGCAATGATGCATTATAGTAACACTGGGTGATTGTGGTCTCCATAATGTTATCCATTTGTGTCATAGGTGTACATGTGTCAGCAGGAGGATGGTCTGCAGTCATATTTCACAAGGGGTATGGCACTGTGGTGACATGATGGCTGTGACATCTCCGGGGTACAGTTGAACACATGTCACAGGTATGTATAACAGTTATTGCCACATGGACAGGTGGCCCACATGGACATGTTTAATCAGCAACCTGACATAGAACCATCCACATACATGCACACACCTACTTGGCAACACTGAGAGTAGACCCCTACCTAGGTATGTAGTGCTACTGAAGTGTGTGGCTTTCATTGCACACACCGCACAACATTTAGGGTGAGGTGTGTTCCAGGTTACATGTTACATGCAGAACATCCTCAGACATGTAGAGTATTATAATGGGTGATGTAAATACACAGTGTGACATACCATCATATACACATTAACAGACACATAACAGGCAGACACACAATCGAGAGACCTGGGCCTATGCTGCTATCTAACTTGTCAGTGTGTCCGATGTGTTACAGGTAGGCTGCACACAGCACATGCATAACTGGGCTGGCTTGTGGTATCAGTTACCTATATGGTTGATGGTGACAGTGGTCACTGTACAATGGTACATGGGACATATACCAGCTGTACCATGGTGTAATGACAGTGTACACAGCACCCACATCCCACAGTGGATATTGTACTCACTGGAACCCATGAAGACACTCCATACCCACCATCACACATTGCCCACAACTGTGATACAGCCCATTGTATATCCCAACAGTGTTACTATAGAGATATGCATCTAATGCACATGTCACAGGCATAGTAGGGTGTTGCATTATAATGACTCAACTATGGGCAGCAACAAGACTATCCATACTACTGTGTGGCAATGCATATTTTAATAGGAGTATGTGGCCTTGGAATGCTGTACACTACAGATATACAGACATGTACACATACACACACTTGCCAGAACTCAATGGTATCCCATGCCTATCGACCCATTTGTACAACACTGTTGTGATGGTACTGCAAGTCTCATGTAGCCATTAGGGAGAGGAGTGTAACAGGGTACATGTAATGTCTGATACAGCAGCAGCCACATCTTACTATGGCAATAGGTGTTGTGGTTGTTGTGAAGGCCCTCATGGAATTCCCAGCTGCAGGTGTACTAACACATAGACACTGCTATCCTCAGTAATGCACACATACACATGTGTCAGCACTGGGGTGCATCACTGCAGGTGGTCATAGATGTGTACCTGACTATTGTCCATGGAGAGATGGGTAGTGTAGGGAATGTGTGTACATTGTTATCATGCCATCTGCCATGTGCCAGGAGACAATCTATTGACAGACACAACTGTGGTGACCCTCAGGGTGGGAGTGACATGCATCAGCCAATTCTCTGTGTGCCTCTTGCAAATGGCCACTGAGGTGATCCAGTTGACATGTATGCAACATGTATTACAATACATGTTTAGTGTCTGTGATGGAGACCTGTACCCAAACATGTTCTGTTGACTGTGGTAGTGTAGTGAAGGTACCCATGGCATGTGGTGCGTACAGGGTGTTGTCTCCTATATGTGCCAGTTATAACACAGCTAGGAAGAAATGTCAGTGTCAGTCAAGCACAGGTCGCCTGTACATATCCAAATTATATATCTGCCAACTGCACATCTGTACAGGGACTGACAGACATCAGCTTGGCAAGTAGCTATGCAGTAGGAGGAATGTGTCGACAGATAGACATTTGACAACAATATGTATGCATTACTACATGCTGGAAGCCTACACTTATATGTGCTGTACAGACGGTAGTCTACAGTTACATTCCACATGTCTGATCATTATCCAGTAGGGGATATATACTGTGACACAGCTCACACACCAACAACACAACAGTGAGGCCTCAGAGTCCAGCTATGCCTGCAGGTGTGCTTGTTGTCAGTACTACATTTAGCACTCTACTCTTGCCTAGGAAACCATTGTCAACAGTAGTACCACCAAGATACACTACATGCCAGTGTGACAGCACGTTACCTGGGGTACTACCCTTGTATGCAACACATTCACATGGATAACAGTGCTGTGCAGGTCTTATATACTTGTGTGTCCCAGACATGACACTCACACCCTTTGCTACTGTAATGACAGCACATAGACGCATGTATTGTACATGGCATTACATACAATTATTAAAGATGTCATTAATCTGCTATGTTATCAGACTGGTATATGAGCACTGGATACCAGGGTGAGCCATGGTTAGCAGGTGTCAGCATTGCTGCAATTTACAGAAAAAAAGCACCAGCGAGTGGTAACCACCTTAAAACATTTAATGTGTTCCACAGCAAGTAAAGCACAACACAGCACACAATGATAATGTTGAAACTACTACCAGTTCGTTTTCATCTCCAACTTCATTAGCAAAATGCTGACAATCCAAATCCCTCCTCATTTATTCCTTTGCACACTACCAAACCTTAAAATCATGTGACATTGAATTCAATTTTAACCCTTTCCTAAACATACCTTAAGAACAAGCATAATAAATACAAGCATACTAAATATAACTTTCCCCCTGTTTAAAACACTTTTGAATATCTAAAAACACACTTTCAAAACCTGTAGTAAATAGACAGATATAAAAATTAATGCATGCTGAAAATGAATAAATGAATGTAAAAAAAGTCAAGTAAAATCAATCTTGTTGAACAATATTTCAAACCACATGTGTGTGAAATTCATTACTTCGCTGCTCTTAATTTTAAAACTGGGGTTAGGGAGACCATGTCATTAAAAACCGGCCATCTATTGGCTTCTAATACCAATTGCCAGTAAACCTCTCTATATTCAAACATGGTCTCCCAAGAACCACCACTACCATCCATTACCACTTCATCTAATACAAAAGAAGTGTAAGAAGCACCTTCACAGCTCAAAGTGTGTTTATATAATGCATTTCTGTTGTTACCACTTCTAATGTCGTAAAGGTGTTTTTATGTTCTTTTCTTTAAACACCTTTCCGTCTTACCTGTGTAAAACACTTTACATTTCTTACAGGTTGCAATGTAAACAAGTCCCTTACTTTCATAATTAAAATAGGATTTAGAGGTAATGTGTCTATTCCTGTTACTGACAGTAATTTCAGAAGTATCAGCTGAAAAAGGTCATTGTTGGCATGATCCACACTTGAAGGTACCCACTTTTCTAATTAAGTTTTCCCCAAGTTTGTTTTCCATAAGGTCATTAATACATCTACCTTTTCTGAAGATGAATTTTAGTGGAACATCAAATTTTAAATTCAAATCATAGAGCTTGGAAAATCTGTTCCATTCCCTCTGGACAATGTCTCTAATGACCTGCGCATCACCACTAAAACCCACAATAAAGGCATTCTAATAGAAGTAACTGTCCCCATTGCTTGTTACCATTTCCTTTATACTTGTATCACCAGAATGTAAAATTGGTGTACATCTGTCCTTCCTATGCTGCAATATTTCTTCCTGTATTTCCTTAATCAAGGTCTCTGGGTATTATTTTTCTAAAAACATACATTTTAGTAGGTCACACATCCAAAAAAATCATTGTCATCAGAGGTCATTCAACTACCACGTACATATTGACCATTCACTATTCCTTTCTTTTGGGAGTATAGGTGGGCACTAAAAAAGTGCAAAAATGAAATACAATACGTCTCTTTCCTATGTACTTTTGATGCAAACCCATTACTACTCTTCCTAATATGGACGTCCAAAAAGTCAATACTGTCATAAACTATCTTGCATGTGAATCTAAAAAAATCAGTACTGTTGGAAATGTATTCAAAGAATTCCATAAACTTCTCTTCACTATCTGTCCAAAATATACAGATATCATCAAGGAAACATTTGTGTAATGCCCAACAATCCTTAAATACTGAATCAAATGCATACTTTTGCACCCACCAAGCCATCACTAGGTTTGCATAAGTGGGGGCACACATGGCTCCCATGTCAACTCCCTTTAACTGTCGAAAAAAATCAGTTTCAAAAAAGAGAAAATTGTTGTTTAATACCCATTCCATTAAGACACTAAAAACATAAATCTCTTTTTCAGTAAAATTATTTCCATTCCTTAGAATCTCTTCAAAAAACTCTAAGCCAGCTCTATGGGGAATAGACGTGAAAAGGTACTCCACATCAATAGTAAGAAAAATTACTTCTTTGGTTATCTGTTTGCCCTTTACACTTTTTAAAAAAAATCCCATGAGTCCTTCAGCACATTACATGCACCCACAGACAGATTCTTTAACCTGTGATCTAAATATTTAGCAATGGGTGCAGTGACAGACTGACTAGCAGCTACAATGGGCCTCAAGGGGGATCTTGTACATCTTTGTGGACCTTCGGAATCCCAAAGATATACAGTGCTCTTGGTTCCTTGTTGTGTAAGAATCTGAAAGTCTCTTTATCTATACAACCCTCCAATACCAAATCATTGAGTGCTATGTAAAACTTTTTATATGCAATATGCATCTAATTAATAAAGACCTTCACATAATTGTTATTGTCTAACAAAATATCCATCATCTTACTATCATACATAATAACATCTATGAGCACCGTGCCCCCACCCTTGTCCGGCTTCATCACCCTCACATGCTTTTTCTTCCTAATGGAATCTAAAAGTGTTTTTTCTTCAGATGTCAGGTTCAAATTAACCTTAACTCAGCAAATGCTGGCTGTAGCTCCAAATTAAACCAATAATATTCCAAAGAGCCACAAAAGTCGCGAAACAACTAAATCTTCTTGAAAAACAGTTCAGTTTATTAACGCACTTCACAGACAGCAAACAAATCGTGTTTTCGTCCCTCTCCACCAGGACTTCATCAGACAATGATTTAAACATTCACAATGACTTAAATATAAGGTTCATTGTACAATAAACCAATGAAACCATTAAAATAAAATTCAAATACACCAATCCCTATGGTCTGTTCCTTATTAATATTCAGTGACACTGTTACATATTCATAAGAATAAAATGAACACCATTATGTTTGTGTTTCTGACACTCTCCTATTATTCCTTAAATTAATTGCATTTCAATCATTTAATAATGCATAAACCTCAATCCTAACTTATATTAACATGGGGAAAAAGAATGATTTATTAAAAAAATTCTATAAATACAATGTATGTTAAAAACCACATTCATTAAAAATCTTTCACTTGTTAGTGTTTATATAACTCCCTCTAGTGTGCAAAACCTGCAAATACATCCCATAAATTACCTTATAATTTCTTAAATGAACTTTTGAAACATTTCTAAATATAATATAATATAATTAAATAATAAACACATAAAAATTTATATATGTTACATGTTTAAATAAATATTAATTTATACATAGATTAACAATATTAAATAACACATAAATATTGACAATTAAAAAATATATCATTATTAAAAATATTTGATATGTATAATACATATATTATAGATCACTGTTTAGTGAGGCAGTAATACAACATTTCTCCTATATTTTCATATTTTATTAGCTCTTATTTTTAATAATGGTCTTATAGTAATCATTTCATTCAGGCCAGGCTTCCTACTTGCATCCATTCTAACCTGCCACCATAGTTCCTTATTTTCTAAAATGTCTTCCCATGGACCACCTCTGATGTCACGCTTAACTTGTTCCAATACTAACCATAAATATTTAGCTTCTTTACATTCTTTCAGGTGTTTGTATAATGCATTTTGCTCTACTAATATCATACATGTGCTCATAGATTCGTTTTTTCAGGGACCTTTCGGTTTTGCCAACATAAAATGAACAGCATTTCTGGCAAATTACCAGGTATACAACTCCTTGTGTATCACAATTGTAATACTCTTCACTTCTTATTTTCATTTTCCTACTTTCAATGTATACCTCTCCCTTATTCATAATATGTGGACATTGTGGGCACCGTCCACATTTAAAAGTGCCCTTCTTTCTCAAACTGGTCCCTCTCTTTTCTAGAACATTTCTTTCCATCATATTACGTATACATGGTGGGTTTCTATAAATAACTTGTGGTACCATACATTTTATTTCCTCCATGTCCGTGAACGAAAGGAATTTATCCCATTCCTTACGTATAATATCTTTCATGTTTTTATTAGTAGAGTTAAATTCTATAATTAGTCTTTTTTGTAATATTTCTTCATTTTTATTGGGTCCATTCTTATTCTCTTCCTTAAAATTACTTTCCTTGATTCCCTTTATAGGTTGAAATCTGTCTTTCCTACCTACTTCTACCTCCCTCCTGATATCATGAACAAATGTTGTAGGATAACCTCTTTCTAGAAACATTGTTTCCAGCTTATCACATTCTTGTTTAAAATCTTTGTCTCTACTTGTCATCCTCGACCCCCTCACAAATTGTCCCTTGACTATATTTTTCTTACAGTGAGGGGGATGGGAACTATCGTAGTGTAGGTAGGAATTATAAAATGTTGTTTTTCTAAACACCCTAGTTTCAAAATTGTGGTCCACTTTAAGGACCTCAACATCCAAATAATTTAGAGTATTTGCATTCATGACATATGTAAATTTTAAGAAACTTGTTGTCGTACTAATATATTCAAAAAATTCCAAAAACTTTTGCTTTCCTCCAGTCCAAAAAATTACAATGTCTTCCAGGAATCTATGGTATAATATCCAGTACTTTTTAAAACTGGAATTCATTATAAAATAATCTTCCCATTGTGACAGGACTATGTTTGCATAAGTCGGGGCACAAGCTGCTCCCATGGACACCCCTTTAATCTGTTGATAGTATTCACCATCAAAAATTAGGAAATTATATTTTAAAATTGTGTCCATTTGAGCAACTGTGGTTATTTTTTCTTCATGGGTCATTTTTTGATCTAAAAAAATAACATGTTCAAAATAATCCATCCCTTCTTTATAGGGAATACACGAAAAAAGATCAATGATGTCAATAGTGATAAACAATAAATCATCTTTATAAACTTCAGGTGTGAGCTCTCTTATAAAATCCCAGGAGTCCTTTAATATAATCTTATTGTTGACCCAGATATGTTTAGCTTTTTCGTCTACAAATTTTGCTAAGGGTACTGTCTTGGCCCCTTCTGCAGTGACTATGGGTCTTAGGGGGGGGCTTTCTTGATTTTTATGAACTTTGGGAATACCAAAGATTGTGGCTACCCTAGGCTTCTGAATTTCGAAATATCTGAAGGTTTTCATATCAATTACTTTCTCTATTAACAAGTCCTGTAGCATTAAATCAATTTTCTTATATGCTATTTCTATTTCATTCTTGGACACTAACTTGTATTTACCTTCATCTCTTAATATAGAATTCATTTTGGCCTCATATATAATTTTGTCCATAATCACTATTCCCCCTTCCTTGTCCGGTTTCATTATTCTCACACCCT